>NW_027596299.1:0-425000 GCF_964194155.1 Cetorhinus maximus | reverse complement strand
TTAGAGCTAATAAAAAGACTCAACACAGTGTGTGTTTAACAGGAGGCTGATTTATTTGACTTTATCCAGAATGTTAACATCTATAACCGGGCTGGAGTTTATTAACATCAGCAGAAACAGACCCCAATGATCATGATTAAGTCCTGGATGTGATTAACAGCAAAGCCCAATCACTGTAGTTACTTGTGAACTCGCTGGTGTCTCAGCAGGTTAGATGAGTCAATGAATCCCTTCCCACACTGGGAGCAGGAGAACGGCCTCTCCCCAGTGTGAATTCGCTGGTGTACAGCGAGATCAGACAATGCCTTGAACCCGGTCCCACAGTGAGAGCACCTGAACGGTCTCTTGTCAGTGTGAACACGTTGATGGCGAATCAGATTCCCGGAACTTTTAAAGCACTTCCCACAGGCTGGGCATTTAAAAGGTCTCTTGTCGGTGTGAACTCGCTGGTGTTTGAGAAGGCTGGTTGAACCAGTGAATCTCTTCCCACACTCAGAACAGGTGAACAGCCTTTCCACGGAATGAACTCGCTGGTGTTTCAGCAGGCTGGGTGAATCATTGAATCCCTTTTCACACTCAGAGCAGATGAACTGTCTCACCCCAGTGTGAACTCGCTGGTGTGTCAACAGGTGCGATAACTGAGTGAATCCCTTTTCACACTCGGAGCAGGTGAATGGTTTCCCCCCCATTGTGAGTGCGCTGGTGTTTAATGAGGTCAGCAGATCGCTTGTACCCAGTCCCACACTGAGAGCAGCTGAACGGTCTCTCGTCAGTGTGAACACGTTGATGGCACTTAACTTCTCCAAAACTTTTATAGCATTTCCCACAGTCTGGGCATTTAAAGGGTCTCTTGTCAGTGTGAACACGTTGATGGGACAACAGTTCCCAGGAACTTTTAAAGCATTTCCCACAGTTTGAGCATTTAAAAGGTCTCTTGTCATTGTGAACTTGCTGGTGTCTCTGCAGGTGGGATGAGGTAGTGAATCCCTTTCCACACATGGAGCAGGTGAACGGCCTCTCCCCAGTGTGAATTCGCTGGTGTAGAATGAGTTGAGATGATCGCCTGAACCCAGTCCCGCAGTGAGAGCACCTGACCGGTCTCTCGTCAGTGTGAACACGTTGATGGGACAAAAGCTCTCCAGTACTTTTATAGCACTTCCCACAGTCTTGACATTTAAAAGGTCTCTCCCCAGTGTGAACTCGCTGATGTGACAGCAGCTCAGACAACTGAGTGAATCCCTTCCCACACTCGGAGCAGCTGAACGGCTTCTCCCCAGTGTGAACAGTGTCGGTGAGTTTCCAGTTCAAATGGATATTTGAATCCCTTCGCACAATCCCCACATTTACAGGGTTTTTCCCCAGTGTGACTGTGCTTGTGTCTTGAAAGTCCAGATGATTGGCTGAAGCCTCGTCCACACACAGAACCCGTGTACGGTTTCTCCCCACTGTGAACGGTGCTTTTTCCTTCCATGTTCAAAATCTAACGATATTCAGGTTATGATAAATTGGGCGACTCCCTCGGATCCTGATGTGATGTTTGGTTTGAGTTTCCCGACTGCAAATCCTCTCCTTCTAACACCCTGTGAAATTGATTTAAAACAGAAAAAGGGGAGTGAGAGAGAACCCACAAAAACACAAAGGCAGGTTGTGAAATTGAGCTGAATGAATCTGGGAATTTGTGGGGCCGGCACTAGGAAAAAGTGACCATGAAAACTGCTGGATTGTCATAAAAACCCAACTGGTTCACTAATGTCCATCAGGGAAGGGAACCTGTCACCCGGTCTGGGCCTACACAAGACTCTGGCCTCCATAAGAACTGAAGAAATAGGAACAAGAGAAGGCCTAACACCTTGTCGAGCCTGCTCCACCATTCAATACGATCGTGGCTGATCTTGGGCTTCAACTCCACTTTCCCACCCACTCCCCATATCCCTCGACTCCCTGAGAGACCAAAAATCTCCCCATCTCAGCCTGAAATATATTCAATGATGGAGCATCCACAACTCGCTGGGCTGGAGAATTCTATGTGACAGAGAGAGAAGAGAGAAGGGCAGTGGGAGAGACAGAGAGAGATGGGAAGTGGGAGAGACGTGGGGGGGGGAGGGGCGGGATTTTATAAACCTACAACTAAACCAGAACTTGGACAGAATCTCCTGAACCACTAACCTTCACCCCCTGGAAGGACCAGGGTTGCAGGTGTATGTGAACACCATCACCTCCAAGTTCCCCTCCAAGTCAAACACCGTCCTGACTTGTCTGACATCCAGTACTAAATGAGCAGAAATTTCCTCCATTTAAACATTGGGAAGATTGAAGCTATTGTCACTACAAACTCCACTCCCTAGACACCGACTCCATCTCACTCCCTGATAACTGTCTGAGACTGAACCAGACTGTTCACAACCATGGTGAAATATTTCACCCCAAGATGAGCTTCCAACCACATATCCACATCATCACCAAGACGGCCTATTTCTGCCTCAGGAACATCACCCGACTCCAGCCCAGTCTCAGCTCATCTGCTGCTGAAACTTTCATCCATTCCTTTGTTACCTCTAGACCTAACTATCCTAACGCACTCCCAGCAGGCCTCCCACATTCAGCCTCCCTGTAGTCCTGAGGTCATCCAAAGCTCTGCTGCCCATGTGCTTACTCGCACCAAGTCTTGTTCACCCATCACCCCTGTGTTCACTGACCTTACTACTGGTTCAGAAGCACCAAAATTTTAAAATTCCCATCCCTATTTTCCAATTCCTGTATGGCTGCTCCCTGTTGCTGGAACCTCCTCCAGCGTCACAACCCTCCGAGATATCTGTGCTCCTCTAATTTGGCCTCCTGAGCATTCTTGATTTTCAGTGTTCCACATTCATGCCCATTCTGTCAGTTTCCAAGGCCCCAAGCTCTAGAATTTCTTCCTTAAACTTCTCCACCTCGCTTTCCTCCTTTAAGATACTCCGTAAAACCTACCTCTTTGACCAAGCTTTTGGTCACCTGCCTTAATATCTCCTTATGTGGCTCAGTGTCAAACCTTGCTTTGCAACATTTCTGTGAAATGCCTTAGAATATTGTCTTACATTAAAATTCGAAGATAAATACAAATTGTTGTTATTGAGTTGGAAATATATCACTGTTCCTTTATCACCGCTGGGTGAATAATCTGTTACTCCTTACCTAACAGCATTGTGGAAGCACCTTCACCACAGAAACTGCAGCAGCTCAAGAAGGTCAAACATCATCTCCACAGGCAACTGGAGGTCACAATAGGCGCTGGTATCTGTGGAGAGGGAAACAGAGTTAATATTTCAGGGTTTGCAGAATGAATTACAGGGAGTAAAAATGCAGCAGAATTTGATGGTCAATATAGGCTCAGAAGCGGAAGAGAAATTGACTGTAGTGCAGGAAAAACAATTCCTGACTATGAAAGATACTGTGGGAAGATAAAGCTGGTAAGACAGCAGCACATGGTCAGGGGATGGACCCCCGTGGAAACCTCATTTAGACACAGTCAGCAAAAGTAACAATAAAATACTAAATATAACTAAAATACATCCATTAGAAGTGATAGGGGAAATTAGATAATGGCAGAGAGGTGATCAGGGAAGGCAGAGGTGAAACAGAGCAATAGATGGACATGGATTCAGATCCACAGTAAAGGAGTCACACTTGCCCCAGAGCCATGAAACCTCTCACAGATAACAAAGCACAACACTAATAGCTCTAAATTATAGGTGGATTGTGAATAGCACTCAACTCAGTTTTCAATGTTAAACTCTCCTGCTGGATCCTGCAGCTGAAAAGATATCAGGAGCACCTGGAGTCAGAGAAAAATCTCCCAGTTGAGGAAATACCCAGGGAGCAGGGTGATGTCACCGTGTAACTGTCGATGTGTGATGATGTCACAGACACGAACACAGAACATCTGGTCTGTGCAAACCAGTGATCACCACACATTATGAAGGATGTGAGGGTCCTTGAGAGGGTCTCGAGGAGATTGACCAGAACGGTTCAAGGGATGAGGGATTTTAATTGTAAGATTAGGTTCGAGTAACTGGGGTTGTTCTCCTTGGAGTAAAGGAGCTTGAGGGAAGATTTGATAGAGGTGTACAGGATTATGAAAGGTAGTTAAATAAAAGTTGTTCCCATCAGCTGATTATGTAAGGACTAAGGAACAGAGATTTAAGGTTTTAGGCAAGATCCACAAAGGGGATGTGAGAAGGAGAATTTTTACCCAGTGGCTGGTAATAACCTGGAACTCAATGCTTACATTCGAAGGCTGGTGATATTCAGGTCCTGGTGAAACAAGTGACTTTCCGATTTTGGTGTGATGTTTGGTTTTAGTTTCTCGTCTCCCTCGTGTTTCCCCTCCTCTTCTAACATCCTGTAAATAGAGTTCAGAAAATCCGTCATTGTCAGTTCAGGACAGAAATTCAGAGGGGACAAACATTTCTCCTGGTTTGAGTTTGCTGTGTGTAAATCCTCCCCTTCTAACCCCCTGTAAAAGGAGTTTCCAAAATCCATCCCTGTCAGTCCAGGGTAGAAATTCACAACATTCTGTCCGACTGCTACCTGGACCAGGATGACCGCGCATGCGCCCTGCTGCACATTGCCCCCTATAAAGATGACGGCCGTTACCCCGGGCCTGGCGAAGGGAGAAATCCAGACTTTTTCGGCCCGTTCTCTGCAAATACAAGACCGGTACCTTGTTATTTGGGGTCTGCGGTCTGCACTGTGTCTTTATGAAGCCTCCCTGCTCACTCCGCTGGCTCCATTCCTCCTCACACACCCACTAACTCTGTTAGTTTGCTCCACTCGACATTCTCTCAACAGCTCTGAGCAGCTTCAGTCACAGACCAGCACTGCGCATGCTCATGGAAAGGACCGCAATGTGCATGGGGATGGTGCACATTCTGCCTTGCAAAGAATGCTGGGTGACCGCTCCACCATTGAAAGGTAGAATAGAAGCCTCTGCCCCGCAATCAGAAAACCATGGGTGCCATTGGGCCAGGATATAAAATTGTTGAAACAATTGATGCAGCGACGAAGTTGCTCTGGCATCCACCACAATTGTCTCGTGAATGTAATGAACAGCAGAACAAACCCCTGCAGTCAGATCTGATCTCAGTGGAGTCTCAGCAGATGGGGTGAGCCAGTGATTCTTTTTTCCCCAGACATGGTACTTTTAAACCATGTATTGCCAGTAACAATGCTCTGACTGTGGATCAAATCGTTTGAACTTTTAAAGTTGAAGTGTTAACAGGTGGGCAAACTGATTAAACCTCTTCACACCCGTGATGTATCTGAATGGGCTCCCAGCAGTGAGACTGTGTTGCTGTGTGTGCAAATGGGATGATCGAGTGTATCCCTTTCCATTTCCAGCTGTTTACAGTGTGAATTTACCTATACGTTTTCAGCTCAGACATGGATCTCAAACCCTTCTAGTAATGGGTTTCACATTCTTAGCACTAATCAGTTAAAGAAAAGCAAAATTCTGCAGATGCTGGATATTTGAAATAAAAATAGAAAATGCTGGAATTATCAGCAGATCTGGTGGCATCTGTGGGGACAGAAACATAGTTTTCATTTCAGGACTGTAAACTTTCATCAGAACTGCACTGCATCTGAACTGTTAATTATGCCTCTCAATACAAAGATGCTGCCAGATGTGGTCAGGGAACTCAAGAAGAAAATTTGAGGAATGGAATCCGAGGAGAATGAAGGGTGAACTGTCTGACTGACCAGAGACAGTCAAGGCACCTTTTCCTTCTTTAAGACACTGGAACATTGACTCTGATGTTATCAGTGAAATTAACTGATCCGAGACATTGAAAGGGTTCCCGTTACTGCACATCAGGAATTCAAAACCTAATATCGGCTTTGGGACAATCAGAATACTTGGTAACAGACAAAACACAGAGAGGCTCGAAGGGAGATGGCACCGGTTGTAGGAGAGCTGGTTCCCGGTGACATGGATGTGTCTGCAGTGGGTGGGATCAAACTGTTTCCATGTATCCACAATGAATGCCCCAAATATTATTTTGGAAGAGTAAAACTGATTGAGAACAATCGTCATTTGGGTATTGGCAATTTCAAGATTTGACTCAATGACACCCTGGTTGAGATACCTTGCAGGCTGAGTTTGTATTAGTCTCTGTGACACGGTTGTTTATTGTGTTTGATTGTTAACTGAATGTATGGTGGTTCGAGAGCATCCTGAGCTGAAGCTTTTACCGTTTTCTCCCCATCAGTATTCATTGTCACACAGTCCTGGATTGTCAATGGGTACTTGAACTGCAAGATAATATCACCAAAACGTTGCCAGCTCTACTGCTTTCCAGTGAGTTCCCATGTGAACAGTTTTTTAATAATCAACTTTTCTGTCAAATATAATGAGAAAAGATTTGGACCAACGAAATACCTTCATCTATTAGAACGTATTAGAAATGTATGAAATTATTGGATTCAAACAGACCCATCAATTATTATCTCTTCCTCAGCTCCACAGTGAGTGAGACAGGGAAAAGCAGAAAAGCAGTAATATTCTGGCCCCGCAGTCTCCAATCACCTGCTGCCAGCAGAAAGCGGCGACTGCAGCTTCAATCAGCGGGTTACTGCCCATCCCTGGGACGCAAGATACTCCAACCCAGGCAAAACCTCCCAATACACCGAGCACAGGCTCAGGAAAACGCAGGTAGATTATATCCGGGTCAGTAAACCCCTGAGCAGCATTTACAGAATACCCGAGTGAGTGAGTCACAACTAAAAGTCGCACCAACTTTCTAAATCTTTTCACTGCGAAATCCCTTCATTTTATTGAAAAGCTGACTGTTGTGTATCTGAAAATGAGCACCATGGGATTTGTGTTACCGAGTGACTTGTTTTCCATTGTTGTCCGTCAGGTTTGCAATTCAATTTGTGTTGGATATTGAAGCGAACCCCATTTCAAAATGAGGGCACAAAGGAGGTAAATATTAAATCCAGGAACAAATCCTGAGGAAAATGGACCACAATGTTTGGAAGGAGGTGCAGCTCAGGAGTGGAAGCTGTGAATTATGTTATTGATGATTGAGTAGAAAGCATTGGGCCTGAGACAATGATCATGGACCGAGTTGTTAAACGGATGGTCCCAAAATCCATTTGGATTTCCCCAGGGAGATTCAATTCTTACCAACTTTGATTGTAATTATTGTTCATCTCAACCTGGTGTCCAGAGAACTAACTATTGGATCAGTGGAAGAAAAAAATCCGAAAATCATCTTTAGCTCTGAAGAAGAGTAATATGGACTCGAAACATTAACTTCGTTTCTCTCTCCACAGATGCTGTCAGACCTGTTGAGTTTTTCAAGCAATTTTTGTTTTCATTTCATATTTCCACCATCCACAGCATGTTGCTTTCATCCAAAATATTCTCGTGACTTTTGGACTCGAATAGAATGAAGGGCTACCGGGATCGGGTGGGAAATTGGTGTTGAGGCTGGGGAACCGCTCTGAACTTATTAAGTGATGGGGGAGGCTTGTGGGGTCTTATGACGTTTTGCTGCTGCGTTGTTTCTGTTCTATTTCAGTAGCAACACCAGCCAAGGCGATGGGAAGCAGTAGCTGAGCTTGGTAGCGTGGCCGAGTGGTTTAAGTGCTGGATTCTGGGTCTAGTTTTCGAACTCCGCAGCTTATATAGATATAAATTGCTGTGGAGAAAAGGTGGGTTTATCGACTTAGATGAATTGTTCTTCCAGAGAGGCTGAAAGGACACGATGGGCCGAATGTCTTCCTCTTCTGCTGTAGCCATCCATGATTTTATACCAATAACATTAACTGTCTATAGGTCCAGTCGCCGTGGATGAGTGCTTAAGGTGATGGAGTCTAAATCTATTGGGGTTTCCTACTTCTCATTATTCCTGGTTTTAATTATCGGTTAAGTTGAATAAAACCCATCCAAATGGGTGTTTTCTTATTTCTGATCATTCACGAAACTTGCAGCTGGAACTGGAACAAAACTTGTGACATGCTGGCTTTCTGGGTGCTTGGCTCTCCTTAGAGGCTAACCCCTTATTCTCTGTCATTCTCTTTGTGTGTCAATGTGCTTCAGTTCCCGAGGGGGTGAACACACTTTCACCATCACAAACTTTATTCAAATTAGTTGTGCACCTTCACATTAAAGTGTTACAGAGCAAAATATCAGAATGAAAGAAGCAAGTGGAGTTTGCAATGTTTGGAAGGAGGTGCAGCTAAGAAGTGGAAGTTGTGAATGATGTTATTGGTGATTGAGCGTAATGCATTGCAGCCTTGGGGCTTTTGGAGTCCGATTGCCTTCCACACTTTGAAATTCAGAACAAGCTGAGGTAGCAGACGGAAAGCAACAGTTGTCTCCATGAATGTTGGGATATGGAGCTATATTTTCTCACGTGCCCGGCTAGCTCAGTCGGCAGAGCATGAGACTCTTAATTTCAGAGTCATGAGCTTGACCCCCACACAGGGCACTGTAATACTTTTAAAATCTGAATACGTTAAATCTAAAAACCTTAATGCTTAAAAAAAACAACCTAATGACTGCGGCTCCTGTGAAATTTACAAGACAGACATTGACCAATGAAAACAACTGACAGACATCAAATTGAAAGCACATACATCTCGCAACTCTTTCTGTCTCTGTCATGCCTCCAGCTCCCTCTGCCCGTCCAGCTCCCACGTCAATTAACCGCTTGATACGGACACAGTAAGTTCATGGGAATGTAAGACACAAGGAGATAGATTTGCAGACAACAGGGTAAAGAGACACCAGTATCTCATCTTCCTGATTCTCCCAGTTACTGATTACAGGAATGTGCACAGTGCCGATTATCCACGGTCACACTCTCCTCCCAGCTTTGAAATTGTTCATATTTTCACACTGTATTTCAATGTGGAGAAAGCAGAGCTGTGATAAGCTAATATTGTTCAGCAGATGTACTGCAAGAAGGTACATAACAGGCTGATGATAACAGTGCTCTTTGGACGCGGTGAGCTCCAGTGAAGGATTGGCACCATTAATGTGTCGCTCAATTAGTCCCGTGACAAATCTCGTGCTGGAAATGACAAGAAAACTCACTGAATTTGCTCCGTGTTTTGCTTTCAAACGAGCCGAATACAAGGTAAGAAAGTCCATCTCGCTCGAGTGGGTTATAAAATGGCAGAATGACCCGTGCTGTTGGGAAACATAAAATTATAGAAAGTTACAGCACAGAAAGAGGCCATTCGGCCCTGTGTGCTGCTTTCAAAGAGCAGTTCTGATTGATTGTTCGATCAGGAGTGAAACTTGCTCCAGTGTAAACAGCAGGCAGCAAAATTTGCCCTTCTCCAATCTATATTTCGCCTCAGACCACCAACTCTGTGGTCAGTGCTTTGCAACAAGCCCTTCTCTTCTCCTTCTTTCAGTCACTCATTCCGCCTTTATGTTTGTTCTCAAGTGTGAGGTTTGCATCTCTGAGGCAAAACTTCAACTCTCACTCCACTGATTCTGGTGGAACTGCCGAAACAGGGAAGAAACATTATCAAAACGTGTTCATTTAAGTGAGAGGAAGGTTGTATTGTTCTTGTTTGTTGTTGAATATTAACTGAACGCAGTATCTTACAAGTGTCTTATATTCGCTCCTCGCCATTTCACAGAATAAACACTCAGCAAAGTGAGCGCATCTTTCAACTGGCAGTGGGGCCGGATTATTGCTGCTTTTCTGCTTTTCCCTGTTTTACTCACTGTGGAGCTGAGGAGGGGAAAATAATTGAAGGATTTATTTCAATCCAATAACTTCATAGATCTCGTATGTGTAACATGCAGATACATTCTTGGTCAGTTGTTAAATTGTATTTGAAATGAATATTCAGAAAAACATAATTGTTGTTGGAATTCGCTGGGCAACAGGAGAGTTGGCACTTTTTCTTTTCTTTGTCGCTTAATGACCAACGACAACCCAGAACTGTGTGACAATGAATGTTATTTGTGTTTTATATAAACGTGTCATTTTGTGGGAGAAACGTGTCTTTGGTGAAAGAGATCGGAAAACAAAATATAAGACACGGTTGCATGGATAAGCCAGTTTCCCTGGTGGTCTAGTGGTTAGGATTGTTGCTTTTATCACTACAGCCTGAATTCGATTCCTGATCAAGAAATGATGGTTTGTTGATCTCCTGTGAATGGCTAAAATGAGCCTAAATTATTTTCTGATTAAAAACAGAAAACGCATTTCGACTCTGCCAGAATCAGAGTGAGAGCTGGAGTTTTGATTAGAGCTGGAAACGTCACCCGTGCGAGAGCAAATACGAAAGTTAAGATTGGGAATGAGAGAAGGGATGTGATAGGTTGCAAAGCATTGACGAAAGAGATGCTGGTGCAAGGCAAAATATAGCGGTAATAGAGAAGATTTTACTGTTTACACCGACACAAATATCTCCCAGATCTGGTTCCAAATGTCATGTTAAATGAGACTAAAACTTCTCGCTGAATCTTCCACTTCTTAGCTGCACCTCATTTCAAAAATTGCAAACCCCTCTTGCATCTTTCATTCTGATATTTGTCTCTGTGATATTTTAATATGAAGCTACACAATTAATGTGAATAAAGTTTGCGATGGTAAAAATGTGTTCAGCCCCTCGGGGAACTGAACCACATTGACACACACAGAGGAACACACACAGACATATACACTGAGAGTTACAGAGGCCTAAGGAGAGACAAACACCCAGAAAACAAGGATGTCACCAACTTTTCCAATTATTGTTCCATTTCAGACTGCAAATTTAGTGAATGTTTGTAACTGAAATAACTTCTATTAACACCAATGAGAAGAAGAATTATGATCTTAAATGGAAATTAACAGAAATACAGGGGTGTTTGGATGTTTTTTTAAATTTTATTTAGCCGATAATTAACTCTGCATACTGTTTGTTAAAGTCAAAAATGATGAAAAGCAGGTTAGAGCCAGTGTAGGAACCCTCGTTGGATTACGCATCCGTCACATTTACCACTCGGCCACGACTACTTAGTAAGGGCTTCATGTTGTTTGTAGAAAATAATAGAATAGATACAGGGATTTTGAGATAAAAATGGTCTTTCAGTCTGGGCCATTGTCCCATCCTTTCCCAATCACCCTGTAGTTTACACGGCCTCTCCTCATTCTTCCAGTAAGAATGCAACATTGCATAGCTCAGCTGCCCCTTGACGAAATAGAATTCTTTTTGGAAGCACCTCAAACGAAAAGAAAACACCCGAAAGTTTGGCAGTGGTGGGGGTCAATACAACAGCATCATGGAGGCCAGAAGCTGAACCAGCGGCTGAGCCGCACAACCACAATCAAGGCAGAAACAACCATTTTCCTGGCTGCTATTGGCACTGAATTAGAAGTAACAGCATATGGTCAGGAATAGGCCACTCGGCCCCTCAAGCATTCTCAGCTGCTTAATAAGATGATGTGAAAACTTCAATAGGGGATACGATGGCTGGAAATCTGAAACAAAAACAAAAATTGCCAGAAAAGTTCAGCATGTCTGACAGCATCAGTGGAGAGAAAGACATAATGTTTCGAGTCTGTATGACTCTTCAGAGTCAAAAGAAGGAAAAGAGTCATCTGGACTCGAAACGTTAATTCTGTCTTTCTCTCCACAGATGCTGTCAGACCTGCTGAGTTTTTCCAGCAATTTTGTTTCTGTCTGAAAGTTTGTTGGGAGCAGGTTCAACGGTAACTTTTAAAAGGGAATTGGAGAAATGCTTGAAGGTAAACATAGACAGGGCCATGGAGAAACAGCAGGGGAGTGGACTATTCAGATAACTCTTCAAAAGAGCTGACAAAGTCACGATGGGCCAAATGGCCTCCTTTTGTTCTGCAGCCTCTCATCCATGGTATCATCTCTGTGAATCTCATCTGCACCCTCTCCATGGCCCTGACATCATTCCTGTTTTAAGATGCCCAGAATTTGACTCAATATTCTAAATACAGCCTAACCAATGATTTAGAAATTAATTTTATAAAGATAAGTGGAGTAACAGGTTCAAACAGCATTTCAAACTTGTCCTTCACATTTAAAGATTTGTGTATCTGAACCCCTTGTAACATGGCTAAAATATATTGCGGTAAAATGTCTGATATAATGTGTATTATGGGATAGAGAAGTTTAGTCTTAGTTAGAAACTCAAACAGGCTCTTCACTCCAGACAGGTCACCATGGCAACACTGATAAGACATTCACTGCGCAGAATCAGCTCATTGGAAACTCGAATCAGATCAGGGAAAAGGACAGAGTTTGTCTGTTATTTACAACAATATAACCTGAAACCAAAGCGAAGAATGGAATAGATCAGATTATAATGTGTGATGTTTATACCTATAATTATGAAACTATCAGAAATAACAGTATTAACAGTGGGCAGGGGAGTTTATGGAGAATGAGAAAATTCCTGAAGAAAAGTAACTGCTGGGAACCAGGGAATGTGTCCTTGTAAATCACAGATTAGAGAAATTCCAGTTGTCTTTTCCTCACTTCCTATCAAAACCCAGCAGAGAAGACAAAGAAGAGTCAGGGGCCAGAGCTGGATCACTACAGGGTATAAATGTGAGGGGATACTGATGTAAGGGGGCAGTCGAGACTGGAGACACAGGAGATCAAGCTCAGGGTGCCCGAGGTTCCATCCAGTGGGCTGACCTCATGTAAGTGACTGTGGACACACGGGACTTGCATGTTTACTCTGATTTATGGATCAATATAAGATACGGTAGAGGACAGACAATCTGCTCAGCTTATATTTCTAAATAAAGTATTAAATTTGCTGACACTGGACTCTCAAACACACTGATCATGAAGAGAACGTTTAAGCTGGAATTTTCCACCTTTTTACTGTTCTGATCGTCTACTCCTTTAAACTGTTACTGTACCAAGGGAGAGAGAGAGAGAATGAATTTACAGACAAAAAGGAAGCCGGCTCGAGGGGCTGAATGGCCTACTCCTGCCCATATTTCTTCTGCACTTGCGTTTGACGTTCCATCGACTCCTCATTAAGGAAGGTTCTTGAATTATTAATGTCAGGGCTTCACAGGTTTATTCAGTGTATATATTAGTAAAACAGCGCACTGGGTGATGGTGACTGTGGACTCTAATAGGATCTAGTCCCCAGCTCAGTGTTCAGATCGATAAGACCCTTCAAATCCAAACTCTCAGCACAGTTCATGTACCTCCCTCTTGCCTCAATATATGATCATCAACTAATGTGATCTTCAACTTGTTCTCACACTACATCGTGATCCAAAAGTTAACAACTAATCCAAATAAGCGAAACTGCAGAGACTCTCTAACTTTAGAATAACTCAATGAATTAAACTGAATTCTTCACAAATGCAATGTTTTATCTTTGGGCTAATGGATTCAATGGAACTTCCTATTTCATTATCTTATTGAACATTCCTCTCTTGTCATTTAATCATTGTTCTATAAGTGAAACATTTAATTCTGAGTCTGTTACAGAATCAAAGACATTCAGGCCCCACTACCCTTGTTGTAAACTCTAATGAGAAAGATATTGTTTCTCAAAGTTATCCTTTCCTTATCATTATTTCACAAGCTCTCAAACTCTCTCACTGAAAAGTTTCAATTTCAAATGGTGATGTCCTGCTCGAAGCTGCTGGTGCTGTGAGAGTCAATCTAAGTTTAAATCTTCAGGGTCACCATCTTATTGTGACTGTGGAGGTCTATAATGAGAATTACTTGAAGATATTACAACATTAAAGTTTTAGAGTCATGCTTCCCTCTTTAACAAAGGTTAAAAGTTAAACAAATGATAATTTAAAGTCGAATCATCAGTGTTATTAGATCAACACCATCAGGTCATTTCAACTGAATTTTAAAACTCTGTTGATGATATGATTAACCCTTTTCTTAAAGGAATAAAAAAAAAACTACACTAACCCTCTCTGTATCTCCGGATTATGACCCCAGCACTGAACACGTCACTCAATTCTCAGACCGTAACTGACCTCATTCCTTCTGGAGGAGAATCCTGTCATCATAGAACTGAATTTGGATTTGTCCAGCCTGAGCATGGGCCTCACTCACATCCTTGTATATTGTCTTCAAATCAGGAACACCCCTGGTTCCTGATGGTGCTCTGCTCCTTATTCAGGCTGCTGTCAGAATCTCTCTCTGCTTCTACAAGCTGCTGAGGACACAGACTGACCCCCAGAATGACATTTACTGCAGAAATATGGTGAACTTTCCCCTCTCAACCCATTTCCATTATCACATGATACACATGGCCTGTCTTTAGAAATAAATGGAAATTATTTATCTTTAACTTTAAACCACTTCTTTGATCTGAAAAGTATATGGATACTTTGAAACCATCTCTTGGTTACCAGTGGCCTTCAACTTTCTCTGATCTGGGGGAAATTATTAATAATATAAATCCTCACAGACAGTCCGTCTCAAGAGACAGTTACCGAGACCTCCATTGTTTAACTTTTAACACCTCCTATTATGGCTTCACGGACATAACATGGGACCTCACTTTGATCTGAAATTACCCCAGACCTGTCTACCTTCCCTTCAGGCCAGGTGCTCTTTCATTTATCCTACATTTAAAAATTACAATTTCCAAACCAAAAATAAGCTTATGCACATTTGTAACCTAAGTCAGTCATTTTTATCAAAAAACAGCAGAGATCCTGGTGCTGAACCCTGGGAACTGCACTGTAAATCTCACTTCATTCCAAAGGAAATGCCATTCACCCTCGCTCTCTAATTGCTATCACTTACATATCTTTGTATCCATGCTACTGCTGATGTATTGATCAGACGGGCGTCAAGTTTACTAACAGACTTAATAAATGGTACTTGATCCAATGTCTGCAAACACAGCACAAACTGCAAACTAAACTTGTCAAAAAACTCCATCAGGTTATTTAACAAGTACTGAGACTCCATTCCCTAGCATTTTATCAGAAGCTTATTAAAAAACAAATGAGATTTGGAACACAAATCAGTGTCCCTTGGTTAGTTGGAACGGCCCATTTCACATTCCATCTATACACTTGCCTACCTTCACCTGTTTGGATCAGGGTCACATTGAGAGGGACAAACAACACTTTGGTCATTCTTGTCTCTCTTCACTGGCAGGAAAACCTCTGTGTGGGTTAATCCCTGAGATGTGTATAAAATCTGTCCTGGCCGCTCTGTTCCAGGGTTCAGATCTCCTAGACATGATACAGAAGATTCCTTTACAGCTGTGTTTTGAGTCAGGAAGAACAACAGTGAATGCTGGAAAAGTGTTGTCAAATCAGAAACAAAAATACCCGGAAAAGCTCAGCAGGTCTGACAGCATCTGCGGAGAGGATTACAGATAACGTTTCGAGTCCGAATGACTCTTCATCAGAACTAAGGAAAAATAGAAAAGAGGTGAAATATAATCTGGTTTAAGGCGGGGGTGGGGGGGGGGGGGGGGGGGGGCGGGGGGGTGGACAGGTACGGCTGGATAGAGGGCCAGTGATAGGTGGAGATAACCAAAAGATGTCATAGACAAAAGGACAAAAAGGTGTTGACGATGGTGATATTAGCTAAGAAATGTGCTAATGGTGACATTAAGGGTAGAAATCAGGACGAGCAAGGTACAGATAGCCCTAGTGGGGGTGGGGTGGGAGGAAGGGATCGAAATAGGCTAAAAGGTAGAGATAAAACAATGGGTAGAAATATATTTAAAAATAATGAAAATAGGTGGGAAAAGAAAAACCTATATAAATTATTGGAAAAGCGGGTATCGGAAAGGGGGTGGGGATGGAGGATAGAGTTCATGATCTAAAGTTGTTGAACTCAATATTCAGTCCGGAAGGCTGTACAGTGCCTAGTCGGAAGATGAGGTGCTGTTCCTCCAATTTGCATTGAGCTTCACTGGAACATTGCAGCAGGCCAAGGACGGACATGTGGGCATGAGAGCAGGGTGGTGTGTTGAAATGGCAAGCGACAGGGAGGTCTGGGTCATGCTTGCGGACAGACAGTAGGTGTTCCACAAAGCGGACACTCAGTCTGCGTTTGGTCTCTCCAGTGTATAGGAAACCGCATTGGGAGCAGCAAATGCAGTAAACTAAATTGAGGGAAGTGCAAGTGAAATGCTGCTTCATTTGAAAGGAATGTTGAGGCCCTTTGACGGGGAGGAGGGGGGAAGTAAAGGGGCAGGTGTTGCACCTTTTGCAGTTGCGTGGGAAGGTGCTGTGTGAGGGGGTTGAGTTGTAGGGGGTGATGGAGGAGTGAACCAGGGTGTCCATAAGGGAACAATCCCTGCGGAATGCCGCCCTGGGGGTGAAGGGAAGTTGTGTTTGGTGGTGGCATCTTGCTGGAGTTGGCAGAAATGGTGGAGGATGATCCTTTGAATGCAGAGGCTGGTGGGGTGATAAGTGAGGACAAGGGGAACACCATCATGGTTCTGGGAGGGAGAGGAAGGTGTGAGGGCAGATGCGTGGGAGATGGGCCGGACACGGTTGAGCGCCCTGTCAACCACCGTTGGTTGAAAACCTCAGTTAAGGAAGAAGGAAGAAATGTCAGAGGAACTGTTTGTGAAAGTGGCATCATATAACAGATGCGACGGAGGTGAAGGAACTGAGAGAATGGGATGGAGTCCTTACAGGAAGCAGGGTGTGAGGAGCTGTAGTCGAGGTAGCTGTGGGAGTCGGTAGGCTTGTAATGGATATTGGTGGACAGTCTATCATCAGAAATTGAGAGAGAGGGGTCAAGGAAGGGAAGGGAAGTGTCAGAAGTGAACCATGTGAAAATTATGGAGGGGTGGAAATTGGCAGCAAAATTAATAAATTTTTCCAGGTCCAGACAAGAGCATGAAGCAGCACTGAAGCAGTCATCGATGAACTGGAGAAAGAGTTGTGGGAGGGGGCCTGAGTAGGACTGGAACAAGGAATGCTCCACATACCCCATAAAGATACAAGCATAACTGGGGCCCATGCTTGTACCCATAGCCACACCCTTTATTTGGAGGAAGCGAGAGGAGTTTAAGGAGAAATTGTTCAGTGAGAGAACAAGTTCAGCCAGACGGAGGAGAGTAGTGATGGATGGGGATTTTTCAGGCCTCTGTTCGAGAAAGAAGCGGAGAGCCCTCAGACCATCCTGGTGGGGGATGGAGGTGTAGAGGGGTTGGACGCCCATGATGAAGAGGAGGCGGTTGGGGCCAGGGAACTGGAAATTGTTGATATGATGTAGGGTGTCAGCGGGATCACGGATATAGGTGGGAAGAGTCTGGACAAGGGGAGAGAGAATGGAGTCAAGATAGCAAAAAGGAACAGGCTGACATGATCGCTCTGCCAGGACAGTCCTGTTTGTGGATTTTGGGTAGGATGTAGAAGTGGGCTGTCCAAGGTTGGGAGACTATGAGGTTGGAAGCTGTGGAAGGAAGATCTCCAGAGGTGATGAGGTCAGTGACAGTCCTAGAAACAATGGCTTGATGTTCAGTGGTGGGGTCATGGTCCAGGGGCAGGTAAGAGGAAGTGTCTGCGAGTTGACGCTCAGCCTCTGCGAGGTGGAGGTCAGTGCGCCAGACAACAACAGCACCACCCTTGTCAGCAGGTTTGGTGACAATGTCAGTGTTGGACCTGAGAGAACGGAGTCCCACCTGTACCCCCCCACCCCCCACCCCAATCCTTAAACCAGCTTATATTTCACCTCTTTTCTATCTTTTCTTAGTTCTGATGAAGAGTCATTCGGACTCAAAACGTTAACTGTATTCCTCTCCGCAGATGCTGTCAGACCTGCTGAGTTTTTCCAGGTATTTTTGTTTTGGATTTCCAGCATCCGCAGTTTTTTTGCTTTTGTCAAATCAGACATCGGTGTAAAACTGTGATCTGTTCCTGACTGAAGGTGAAACGACAGGTTTAAGTTTCCAGTCTGAAAATAACTGTATTAAGTATTCTATGAATTAATATTTCTGAATGAAAGAATGATTTAATGTGTGTGTGTGTGTGTGACAGTCCTCTGTCTTTCATTTTAAGGCAGTTGTTAACTCTGACAAAGCCTAATGATTGAAATGTTAACTTTCTCTCTCCAGAAATGCTCCCTGACCAGCTGAGAGTTTCCAACATTTCCTGTTTGATCCCTGGGAAAATGGTTTGCTAAATAAACAGCCTCACTCCCCCGCCCCCAAATCCAGTATAAAAAGAGTATTGTTTTAGAAACAAATATTTTTCAAGAGGCTTTTCACTCTTGGCGTGTGGGTGTTGGTAGCAAGTGTATTGCCTATCCCCAGTTATCCTTTGAGAAGGTAATGGTGGACCACCTTCTTCTCAACCCACTGTCTAGTGAAGGTGCTCCCACAAGGCCATGAGGTAAATTTCTGAGTTCCACCATTTTCACTCAGCAATGAAGAAGCAGTGAGAATATACCCAAGGCAGGATGGTGTGTGATTGAGATGGAAACTTGGGGATGAGGGTGTTCCTCTGCCGCCTCTCTTCTATGTGGTGTAAACCTTTGGTTTGGGAGGTTCTGTCAAAGTTCCGGTTATGTTGCTAATATATAAAATCCTTCGTCTTCACCCTGTCGCATCTCCCTCACGTGGGCACACAGACCAGGTGGCAGGTTCCCCTCCCGTGCACTTGCTGGCTGCGTCAATTGACATTAAAATCATATTTTAGGCTCTAATCATGTCCGAACAGCACAGAAAATGATTTTGTATTCAACAACATCACAGTGGAATGCAGCGGTTCAAGAAAGCAGCTCACCACCAATTGTTAAGGGCAACTAGGGATGGGCCAGCCAGCGAATCCCACATCCCATGGGTGAATATAAAAGCTACAATGGCGCTTCGGTTACCCAGCATTCACCGAGGGGCAGAATATGCTCCATCCTCGCTGAGGTAGATCACCGCGCAGGCGC
This sequence comes from Cetorhinus maximus, assembly GCF_964194155.1. NCBI lineage: Eukaryota > Metazoa > Chordata > Chondrichthyes > Lamniformes > Cetorhinidae > Cetorhinus > Cetorhinus maximus. Next base: position 406,121 of record NW_027596299.1, on the reverse strand, counting down.
AGCACAAAGCTGTGAACGGAGCATGCGCACTGCGTTCCCTGACTGGAGCATGCGCAATAGCGGTGCTGGGAGGAGAGTCGCTGATGTGTTGCATCAGCCCGGAGAGCAGAAGAAGTCGGGCCTGCGGCTGGGTGAGGGCGAATGGGAACTGACAAGTGGACGGGGAGGCTTCATAACAATCTACTGCAGGCCTCAAACTGCGAAAATTAAGTTTCCGATCCCGCGTTTGGACCGAATTGGCGACCGCGGCGTTAATCCCGACAGCAGAACCTGATTCACGGCCACCATCTTGTGCGTGTACAATGTGCTGTAGTGCGCATGTGCGGCCGCCATCATTATAGGGGCAATGTTCCGTAGTGCGCATGTGCAGCTTCCATCTTTATAGGGGCAATGTGCTGCAGTGTGCATGTGCGACCGCCATTTTTATAGGGGGCAATGGGCAGTGGTTGTGACCAAAGGTGGAGCAATGAAAATTGGGAATTGTGAGGAAAACGGAATTAGAGGAAGTGAAGATATCTTCGAGGATTGTGAGACTGGAGGAGATTGCAGAGATAGGGAGGAGCAAGACCATGGAGTAATTTAAAAGGATGAGAAATTTGAAATTTAGTTCCGTCTTTATCCGAAGCCTTTGTAGGTCACTGAGCACAAGGGTAATGGGTGAACAAGACTTGGTGCGAATAAGCACACGGGCAGCAGAGAATTGGATGACTTCAAGATTACAGGAAGATGGAAAGTGGGAGGTCGGCCAGGAGTGTGTTAGGATAGTTAAATCTAGAGATAACAAAGGAATAGATCAGAGTTTCAGCAGCAGATGAGCTGAGACTGGGCTGGAGTTGGGCGATGTTACTGAGGTGGAAATAGGCGGTCTTGGTGATGATGTGGATATGTGGTTGAAAGCTCATCTTGGGGTGAAATATTTCACCATGGTTGTGAACAGTTTAGTTCAGTCTCAGAGAGTTGCCAGGGAGAGGAATGGAGTCAGTGGATAGGGAGTGGAGTTTGTAGCAGGGACTGAAGGCAATGGCTTCAATCTTCCCAATATTTAAATGAAGGAAATTTCTGTACATCAGAACTGGATGTCAGACAAGTCAGGATGGTTTGTGACTTGGAGGTGAACTTGGAGGTGATGGTGTTCACAGATACCTGCTACCCCGGTCCTTCTAGAGGGTGGACGTTTGTAATTTTTGTGGCTCTGCCAAATTTCTAGTTGAGTTGTTAAAATATGAAATATCTCTCCACTTCTTACCACTCACACCTCACTATCTTTCTCTCTCTCCCTCTCTCATCCAGTAGATGCCAGAGTCTTGTCTGGGCCCACATGCCTTCCTTGATGGACAGTAGTGAACCAGTTGATTCTTTATGACAATCCAACAGGTTTCATGGTCACTTTTTCCTCATGCTGGTCCCATAAATTACCAGATTCATTCAGCTCAATTTCACAACCTGCCTTTATGTTTTTGTGGGTTCTTTCTCACTCCCTTTTTTCTGTTTTAAATCAATTTCGCAGGAGATAAGAAGGGGAGGATTTACAGTCGGGAATCTCAGACCAAACATCACATCAGAATCTGATGGAGTCACCCAGCTTAAAGTATCCTGAATATCATTGGATTTTCAACATGGAAGGACAAAGCAACGTTCACACTGTGGAGAAACCATGGAAATGTGGGGATTGTGGGAAAGGATTCAATTACCTGTCTGCGCTGGAAACTCATCGAAGCAGCCACACTGGGGAGAGACCATTCACCTGCTTCGAGTGTGGGAAGGGATTCACTGATTCAACCACCCTGCTGACACACCAGCGAGTTCACACTGGGGAGAGGCCATTAACCTGCTCCGAATGTGGGAAGGGATTCACTACCTCATCCCATCTGCTGAAACACCAGCGGGTTCACACTGGGGAGAGACCTTTTAAATGTCCAGACTGTGGGAAGTGTTATAAATGTTCGGGGAACCTGATGTCCCATCAACGTGTTCACAGTGACGAGAGACCATTCAGGTGCTCTCAGTGCGGGACTGGGTTCAGGTGGTTATCTCACCTCACTGACCACCAACGAGTTCACAGTGGGGAGAGGCCGTTCACCTGCTCTGAGTGTGGGAAGGGATTCACTCAGTCATCCCACCTGCTGAGACACCAGCATGTTCACACTGGGGAGAGACCGTTCACCTGCTCTGAGTGTGGGAAGGGATTCACTGATTCATCCAGCCTCCTGAGACACCTGCAAGTTCACACTGACGAGAGGCCTTTCAAATGCCCAGACTGCGGGAAGTGTTTTAAAAGTTCCAGGAACCTGATGTACCATCAACGTGTTCACACTGACGAGAGACCGTTCAGATGCTCTCACTGTGGGACTGGGTTCAGGCAATCATCTCATCTCACTGGACACCGGCGAATTCACACTGAGGAGAGACCATTCATCTGTTCTGAGTGTGGGAAGGGCTTCACTACCTCATCCACCCTGCTGGTACACCAGCGAGTTCACACAGACAAGAGACCTTTTAAATGTCCAGACTGTGGGAAGTGCTATATAAGTTCGGGGAATCTGATGCTCCATCAACGTGTTCACACTGACGAGAGACCGTTCAGGTGCTCTCACTGTGGGACCGGGTTCAGGTGGTCATCTCACCTCACTGACCACCAGCGAATTCACTCTGGGGAGAGGCCGTTCACCTGCTCTGAGTGTGGGAAGCGATTCATTCAGTCATCCACCCTGATGAGACACCAGCGAGTTCACACTGGGGAGAGACCGTTCGCCTGCTCCGAATGTGGGAAGGGATTCACTCGGTCATCCCACCTGCTGAGACATCAGCGAGTTCACGAGTAACTACAGTGATTGGGTTTTGCTGTTAATCACGTTCATTGAGGCCTCTTTCTGCTGATGTCAATAAACTCCAGGTCAGTTACAGGGGTTTATTTTCTGGATAAAAGTCAAATAAATCAGCTTTGTGTGAAAGACTGTGTGTCAAGTCTTTTTCATATCTCTAATACAAGTTAGTTCCTTTTGAAGGACTCCCCCTCTCCCCTGTCTCTTCCATCCTCACCTCCAACAACAAGTGTGAGGAGCTCATGGAGCCTCTTTATCACTAAGATTGAGACAATTTGATCAGCTGCTTCCCTCCCTTCCACGAGCCCACCTGGACAATCTGTCCCTATAGTTGCCTCCTGTCTGAGCCCTGAACTCACATTTTTCTCTAGTTTCTCTCCCATTTTCCCTCACATCCTCTCAGTGCTCAGCTTGTCCAAAGAAAAAAAAAATACTGATCGCTCAACTTCGCCATGTCAGCCAATATTGTTAACGGTTCTCTCTCTGTTCCGATACTGTCCCTCTTCACATTGAGGACACCCTCCATCATGTTGTGTGGCATTACCACCGTGCTAAATGGGATAGATTTCCAACAGATGTAGCAACTCAAGACTGGGCAATGATGAGGTGCTGTGGGCCATCAGCTGCAGCAGAATTGTACCCATCCGCGATCTGTAACCTCATCACTCGGCATATCCTCCACTCTGCCATTGCCACCGAGCCTGGGGATCAACCCTGGTTCAACGAAGAGTGCAGGAGGGCATGGCAGGAGCAGCACCAGACATGTCTAAAAATGATGTGTCAACCTGGTGAAACTGCAACACACGATTACGGTCCCTGCAAGTTTCAAACAAGTTACTAGTTTCTTGCAAACTGTGTGCACAAGAGCAGGGAGGATAAGCGAACTGACCATGGCACCATTATACAGGGAGCCATTCAATTGGGGAATGTGAAATAGGAAGTTAGTAGTGGTAGGGGACAGTATAATTAGGGGGGTAGATCCTGTTCACTGCAGCCGTGAGCAGGAGTGCCGAAGGGTGCCAGGGTTAAGGACATCTCCACAGGGTTGGAGAGGAACTTGGAGTAGGAGGGGAGGGATCCAGTTGTTGCAATCCACGTTGATACCAATGACATTGATAGGACTAGAAAGGAGGTTCTGCTGAAAGAATTTGAACAGTTAGGAGCTAAATTAAAAAGCAGAACCTCCAAGGTAATAATTTTGGTAACACTACCTGAGCCACAGGCAAACTGGCATAGGGTAAATAAAGGCAAGGGGTTAAATGCATGGCTCAAAGATTGGTGTGGGAGGAATGGGTTTCTGTTCATGGGGCACTGGCACCAGAACTGGGGTAGAAGGGAGCTCTTCCGGTGGGGCAGGCTCACTTGAACCATGCTGGGACCAGTGTCCTGGTGAATTGAATAACTAGGGCTGTAGAGAGGGCTTTAAATTAGATGGTGGGGGTGGGGTAGTGTGGAGGGTTCTGGAGAGGGCATACATAGGCTAACAAAGCAAAAGGATATAGTAGCATTGCAGGGCAGCTTTTTAGGTATTGATACCAGAGTCTGACAGGAAGGGACAGAGTGTAAAAACAGAAAAAAACAGCAGCAAGTACAGTCATGGGGGAAAAATGGTAAAAATGCAAAATTAATGGCTCTTAAATGCACAAAGTATTCAGAACAAAATAAATGAATTAACGGCACAAATAGAGGTTAATGGGTATGATCTTATAACCATTATGGAGATGTGGTTACAAAGAGATAAAAGCTGGGAACTAAATATTCATGGGTATGTGACTTTTCGAAAGGACAGGCAAGAAGGAAAGGGTGGTGTGTTAGCTTTGTCAGTATGAGGTGGAATAAGTACAATAGCAAGGAATGATCTTGGATTGGAAGATGCAGAATCCATACGGGTGGAGGTGATAAATAGCAAGGGGAAGAAGACACTGGTGGGAGTAGTTTATAAGCCCCCTAACAGTAGCTACACTGTAGGACAGAGAATAAATCAGGAGATAATGAGGGCATGAAAAAAAGGCAGTATATTAATCATGGTTGACTTCAATCTTCATGTAGATTGGGACAATCAAATTAGCGGAGGTAACTACGAGCAAGAATTTATAGTATGAAATCAGGGCAGTTTTCTAGAATGATACGTTGGATCCAACCAGCAGTCTGGCTATTTTGGATCTGGTAATGTGTAATGAGACAGGCTTAATAAATGATCTCAGAGTAAAAGATCCCCTAGGAAACAGTGACCATAACATGGTAGAATTTGGCATTCAGTTTGAGAGTGAGAAACTTGAGTTGGAAACAACTATGCTAAATTTAAATAAGGGTAGTTACAAAGGAATGAGGGCAGAGTTGGCTGGAGTGGACTAGGAAAGGAGCTTAGCAGAAAAGATGGTTCATGAACAATGGCAGGCGTTTAAGAAAATAGTTCATGACTCTCAGCTAAGATATATCCCAGCGAGAAAGAAGGATTGTAGGAAGGGGCTAAACCAACCGTGGTTAACCAAGGAAGTTAAGGGTAGTACCAAACTGAAAACAAGTTACAATGTGGCAAAGATTAGTGGTAATCCAGAGCAATGGGAAATGTTTAATCTGTGGAATTCTTTACCACAGAGGGCTGTAGAAGCTGGTTCAGAAAAAAAGGTTTGGCTCTATGCACTAACTCATAATCATCAGCTATCTCAGCTGCTTGCCTTACAGTTTGAACCCTTTGTTCCTCCACATGGGTTCCCGCTACCAAAGGAATTGAATCATTAAATTCTTCCAAAAGAATCACATCTCAAAGAGCTGCATATGTTGTCTCTATTTTTAATGCCTGTATCCACTGGTCAAAATTACTTTGTTTTACTCTCTCAAACTCAATATCAGTTTGCCTAGGCTATTTTCTCATATTACTAAATTTCTGCCTATATGCTTCAGGAACCAACTCAAATGCACTCAAAATAGCCTTTTTGACCATATCATAATTCACTGATACTCCTTCAGACACCAAAGCATATACCTCATGCACTCTACCCACCAACTTAGGCTGTAGCGATAATGTCCAGTACTCCTGTGGCCATTTCATTTGTCTAGCTATCTTCTCAAATGAAATAAGGAATGCTTCATTATCTTTTTCCTCAAACTTTGGGAGAGCTTGTACAATTATAAACATGTCCCCATTGGGTTCTACTCTGGAGATAAGTCCTTCCTCACCTCCTGGTATCTTTTTTTCCAACAATATTATAGACATTAATAGTTTTATGACAACTGTGTCAATTATCCAGTCACACTCTCCTTCCAGTCTTGTGTCCATTGTTCAGCCTTGAAATTGTTCATATTTTCACATTGGATTTCAATTTGAAGAAAGCAGAGCTGTCATAAGCTTATATTCTTCAGCAGATGTAATGCAACCCTTTATTTTGGAAGAATAAAACTGATAGAGAATGATTGACATCTGAAGATTCGATTCACTGACATGCTAGCAAGGATACCTTGTAAATTAAGTCCGTATCACTCTCTGTAGGCAATTGGTTGGTGTGTTTGCTTGTTCATTGAATGGTTGGTGGTTCGTGACCATCTTGGAGTGAAGTGTTTACTGTATCCTCACCATCAGCATTCATTGTCACACAGTTCTGGGCTGTCATTGGGGACTTGAGCTGCAAGATAGTGTCCCCAAAACGGTGCCAGATCTACTGTTACCCTGTGACTTCCCACACAAACAGTTTTTTGAAATTATTTTCTTCTTTCAAATATAATAAGAAACGATTTGGTCCTACTATGTACTGATATCTAACCCATTGGAAATCTATGAAATTATTAGATCCAAACAAACACATAAATTATTCTCCCTTCCTCAGCTTCACAGTGAGTGAGACAGGGAAAAGCAGCAATATTCCGGCCCCGCACTCTCCAATCACCCGCTGCCAGCAGAAAGCAGCGATTGCAGCTTCAATCAGCGGGTTACTGTCCATCCCTGGGATGCAAGGTACTCCAACCCGGACCAAACCTCCCTATACACCGAGCACAGGCTCAGGAAAACACAGGTAGATTATATCCCGGTCACCAAGCCTCCGAGCAGCATTTACAGAATACCCGAGTGAGTGAGTCACAAATATAAGTCACACTAACTTTCTCAATATTTTCACTGTAAAATTCCTTCATTTTATTGAAAAGCTGACTGTTGTGAATCTGAAAATGAGCACCATGGGATTTGTGTTACTGAGTGACTTGTTTTCCATTGTTTGTCCGTCAGGTTTGCAATTCAGTTTGTGTTGGATATTGAAGCGAATCTGATTTCAAAATGAGGACATTAAATCCAGGAATTAATCCTGAGGAAAATGGATCATACTGTTTGGAAGGATGTGGAGCTGAGAAGCGGAAGCTGTGAATGAAGTTATTGATGATTGAATGGACAGCATTGGGTACTTCTTTAACATCGTGGCCGTGTGGTTAAGTAGATGGTTTTGAAATTCATTGGGGTTTCATCAGGTAAGTTCTGTGATTTACATTATTGCTGATTTCAACCATGTGTCCGCAGAACTAACTGTTGGGTCAATGGAAGAAAAGACAAACAAAAATCCTTATTTGCTCTGAAGAAAAGTCATCTGCACTCGAGATGTTAGCTCCCTTTCGTTATCCACAGGTGCTACAAGACTTGTTGAGTGTTTCCAGCATTTTCTGTTTCGGTTTCATATTTCCAGAATTCGCAGTATTTAGCTTTTATCCAAAAATTCTCCTGATTTTTGGACTCTCAGGGAATGAAGGGCCTTGGGATCGGGTGGGAAATTGGTGTTGAGGCTGGAGATCCACCATGATCTTACTAAGTGACGGAGGAGGCTTGTGGGGCCTTTTATCTACCTTCTTGCAGTGCACCTGCTGAACAATATAAGCTTATGACAGCTCTGCTTTCTTCACATTGTGAAAATATGAACAATTTCAAAGCTGGACAATGTATACAAGACTGGAAGGAGAGTGTGAGTGTGGATAATCGGCACTGTGCACATTCCTGTAATCAGTATCTGGGAGAATCAGGAAGATGAGATCCTGGTGTCTCTTTACCCTGTTGCCTGCAAACCCATCGCCTTGTTTCTTACATTCCCACAAACTGACAGTGTCTGCATCAAGCAGCCAATTGACCTGAGAGCTGGAGGCGAGGCGGGGACAGAAGCAGAAAGAGATGCGACATGAAAGTGCTTTCAATTTGATGTGTGTCAGTGGTGAATGTCTGCCTTGTAAGTTCCATGGAATGAGGGTTTTTTGTTTGAAAGCAGCAAGATTTTAAATGACTACAGCACTGAGCATGGGGCGCGAATCCACGACCCTGAAATTCAGCATTTCATGGTCTATCAACTGAGCTAACCGGGAATGCGAGAACAAAACTCCCATATCCCAACACATATGGAGACAAACATTGTTTTCCACCTGGAGCCTCAGCTTGTTCTGAATTTCAAAGTGTGGAAGATAATTGACCTACAAAAGCCCCAAGGTTGCAAAGCATTTCTCTCAATCATCAATAAAATCATTCACATCTTCCACTTCTTAGCTGCACCTCCTTCCAAACATTTCAAACTCTCTCCTGCATCGTTCATCCTGATATTTTTTCTCTGCAACATTTTAATGTGAAGCTGCACAATTAATGTGAATAAAGTTTGTGATGGTAAAAATGTGTTGATTCCTCGGGGAACTGAACCACATTTACACACACAGAGGAACACACACAGACATATACACCGAGAGTGACAGAGGGCACGGGCTTGTCTTTAACGAGAGACAAACACCCAGAAAGCAAACAGAACACTAAGTTTTATTCCAGTTCCAACCGCAGGTTTCGTGAATATTTTTGGAAATGAACAGAAATAGGAAAACTCCCGAGTGTTTAGATGGGTTTTATTCAATTTAACCAATATTTAACGCTGTAGACACAGAGTTAAAACCAGGAATAATGAGAAGCGGGAAGCCCCAATGGATTTGGGCTCCATCATCTAAGCCAATTGGCCACGGCAACTGGTCCTGTCCATAGGTTAATGTTGATGGTAAAAAAATCATAAATGTCTGCAGCAGAGGAGGATGATTTGTGTCCCTGCCGGCTAATGGCAAAGGAATTCAGCTAATTTGATAACCCCGCATTTTCTCCACTGCAATTTATATTTCTATTGTCTCTCCTCGTTCTTCCTGTTAAAATTAAGCATGGCAGGCATCTTTTTTGACAGTGAGCTGGCACTTTTTGCATCATTCGCGTTTGTAGTTGTATGTTCAATGAATGTAATATCTCACAGTCATATTACATTTCCTCTTCACCATTTCACAAAATAAACACTCAGCAAAGTGAGAAAATCTTTCTGCTGGCAGCGGGTGATTGGAGAGTGCGGGGCCGGAATATTGCTGCTTTTCTGCTTTTCCCTGTCTCACTCACTGTGGAGCCGAGGAAGAGAGAATAATTGATGGGTTTGTTTGAATCCAATAACTTCACAGGTTTCTAATGAGTTAGATGTAATTACATAGTCGTTCATTGTCTTTTATTGTGTTTGAAATGAACATTCATAACAAAAGCATTGCTGTGGGAACTCACTGGGTAAGGGTAAAGTTTGCAACGTTTGTGGGATTTTTTTTGCAGCTCAACGACAGCCCAGAACTGAGTAACAATGATGGCAGATGGGGAGAAAACAGTGAAAGGTTCGCCCCTGGATGGTCTCGAACCACCAACCTTTCGATTAACAGCCAAACACGCTGACCAATTGCGCCACAGAGACCCACACAAGCTTCACCTGAAAGGTATCCTAAACCAGGGTATCAGTGAGTTAAAGCTTCAGATTGCTGCTGCCGGAATGGCCATTGGTCTCTTTCAGTTTTACTCTTCCAAAGTAAAGTGTAGGACATTCATTCCGGATACATGGAATCAGTCTGACCCCACCCACTGCAGACACATCCGTGTCACCAGGAACCAGCTCTCCTGCAACCGGAGCCGTCTCCCTTCGAGCCTTTCGCTGTTTTGTCTGTTACCAAGTATTCTGATTGTCCTGAAGCCGATATTAGTTTGAATTCCTGATGTGCAGTAACGAGAATCCTTTCAATGCTTCAGATCAGTTAATTTCACTGATAACATCAGAGTCAATGTTCCAGCGTCTTAAAGAAGGGAAAGGTGCCTTGACTGTCTCTGGTCACTCGGACAGTTCACCCTTCATTCTCCCCTGATTCCGGTTCCCAAAGAGTTTCTGAAGACTCACAAAGCTGGAGACTGGGTTTTCTGTTTTGGTTCCTTCTCCACCTGCCAACTGACAATATTTTCCAAATATTGAGGAGAAGACAGCAAAGTGGCCTCGCGGCCACAATCAGATCAGTCATGATCTTACTGAATGGCGGAACAGGTTCAAAGGGCTGAATGGCCTCCTCCTGATCGTCATTCCTCTCTTCCTGTGACACAGCCCGAATCAACTCCTGACTTCAGCAAACTGCCTTCGGAATTAATTATCTGTTAAATTAAATAAAAACCATCCAACCATTTCCGTGTTTCTTATTTCCGTTCATCTGCAAACATTCACTAAATTTGGAGTCTGAAATGGAACAATAATTGGTCAAGTTGGTGATATCCTTGTTTCCTGTGTGTTTGTCTCTCCTTTGGCCTCTGTCACTCTCGGTGTATATCTGTGCATGTGTCAATGTGCTTCAGTTCCCCGAGAGGCTGAACACATTTTCACCTTCACAAACTTTATTCACATTAGTTGTGCAGTTTCATATTAAAATGCGACCGAGAAAAATATCAAGATAAAAGATGCAAGAGGAGTTTGCAATGTTTGGAAGGAGGTGCAGCTAAGAAGTGAAGATGTGAATGATGTTATTGATGATTGAGAGGAATGCATTGCAATCTTGGGGCTTTTGGAGGTCGATTACCTTCCACACTTTGAAATTCAGAACAAGCTGAGGCTTGAGGTCGAAAACAACAATGATCTCCATGGATGTTGGGGTGTGGAATACTTCACTCTTCTTACATGCCTGGCTAGTTCAGTCGACGGCGTCTGAGGCTCTTCATGTCCAGGTCTGTTGGGTTCGCGACCTATGCTCGGTGAAATTCCCTTTTTAAACTTAACTACTTTCAAGGGTGAACCCCAGCTCTCCATTCCTCCAGCAGTAACACCACTCAAACTGATTATTTCTCCACCCCGCTTTGCTAATATCACAGCCACTGGTTTCTGAGTGAAAACTGCTCTCTGCTTCACTGGAAGTCAGAGTATTTAATTCTGAGCATTTGGTGCTTTCACCACTGCAGCCTAGGTTTAATTCCCGTACAGGGGAAACGTTTCCCTTCCCGCTATGTGAACTGACACAATGAACAGGAATTCCTTATTCAATGAAACCAGGTCTGGCAGCGTCTGTGGAGTGAGAAACAGAGTTAATCTTCCAGCTGGATGATCTTTCATCAGAGCTGGAAAAGTCAGAGATGTAACAGGTGGAAAACAAGTCCAGAGGCGGAGGGAGGGGAGTGAAAGGACAAAAGGGAAGGACTGTGATAGGTTACAAGGCATGAGAAAGAAACTGACTAAAGGGATGATGGTGCAAAATGTGGGTATATATACAGTACCATAAAATCAGAGCCAAAAACAACATATAGAGACCATTCAGCCGGGTCAGAGGAACTTAGGCCATTCAGCCCTTTGACCCTGCTCCACCATTCAATCAGATCAAGGCTGATCTAGTTGTGGTCTCAGCTCCACTTTCCTGTCTGTCTGTCTGTCCCCCCAATGCTCTCTTAGCCCCCCCACCCCCATAACCCTTGAATCCCTTGTCTATCAAAAATCTGTCCAAATCAGCCTTGAATAAATTCAATGACCCAGCCTCCTCTTGTTTCTGGGGAAAATTCCTCAGGCTAACGACCCTCTGAAAAAACAAAACAAAAATCTCCTCATCTCCGTCTGAAAAGGGAGACCTCTTACTCTCCTGGAAATAACTCACCTGGTCCCACTCCCCCACCTTTTCCCTGGACATGCTGCAGCTTTTGGTCTAATTCCCCTTTGAATTCCACTATTGAATCTGCCATCCCCACACTCTCTATCTAACCCAGCCGTCGGATCCATCCCTCCCAGATCGCCATGTGGAAATGCATGGTGACCCTGCACTGAAGAACAGGTCCCAGGCATACTCAGCTACTTAACAACAGAACAACATGAAGTGATTATTGTGGAAAATTGAATGAGACATTTTAAATCAAGACATTGACACACACTCCATAGAGGAATTGACTTTCGAACTATCAGGATAGAATTAAACACACTGGTACCGATCAGAAGGAGTAAAATTAAAGTGAAGGGGGCAATAGAATCTGAATTTAGAAAATATCCACAAGGTGGATGCAGGTGAACAGAGAGCTGGAGAATCTTTAAAGTTCGTGCATGAACTTTTGTTTGAACCAGGTGTGTTTACGACATGTCAATAATTTAGATTGTGAGAAATGATCAGCAGTTGGGGAGGATGAATCTCAGTCGATAGTTATCGCATTTATTCTTGATGGCAGCTCAAGGAATTGTGTTGCTGATTCTGATCATTCTAGTAGCTTTAGTATGTTACCCACGGTTTGCCATCAAAAAATTAGGAAAACAAGCTCACAGCTTAGAAACAGTGAGGTTAGCCAAAAATCAGTTGCGAGAAGTCAATAAGAATATTCCCTTCTCAAGGTTGGGAGATCTGTAAGAAATCACTGTCACCTTATAAAATCTTCAGAAATGTGTTGAATTTTATAGGAATGGCTCTCCTCCCCCTCCCCCCTCTCCTCTCTCTCTCTCAGGAACAAAGATTACTGGCTTGACAAACATAGGACAACACATCCCAATGTTACCTCAGGGATGGGCTCTGGAGTTAGGGAACGGAATTTGCACTGGTGAGTGAAGACAATGGTTTTGATTTTCTCAATTCTTAAAAGGAGGAAATTTCTGCTCATCCAGTACTAGATGCAGGATAAGCAGTTTGATAATTTAGTAACAGTGGAGGAATGGAGAGGGATGGTGGTGAGGTAGAGCTGGGCATTGTCAGTGTCCATGTGAAAACTAACATGGTGCTTTTGGATGATGTCACCTCGTGGTAGCATGTAGATGAGAAATAGGAGGGATCAAGGATAGATCCTTTTTTTAGGATGGATGATGACAGTGGATTTAAAGGTGTGAGGAACAGTACCAGAAGAGAGAGAAAAAAACATGAATAATATCAGCCAACATGGAGAAGTTGAATGGTCAGCAATTCAGTGTAAATAGGATCACTGGAGCAGAAGGCGAGTCTCATGGGCAAGATGAGCACTGAGGGGCTATGAAGGGAAATAGGAAACTGGAGAAAGATCTGAGTTCAGAGCTCAGACATGGGGGGAGCTTTCGAGACAGTTGACCCGGTGGACTAGGGGAAGGGAGGGAAGCAGCTGATCGGATTGACTCAATCTTAGTGACAAAGAAGCTCCATGAGCTCCTCACACTTGCTGTTGGAGGTGAGAATGGAACAGACAGTGGAGAGGGAGAGCATTTCAAAAGGAAATGACTTCTGTAGAGATATGAAAAAGACTTGACACACAAGTGCGTTTTACACAAAGTTGATTTGTTTGACTTTTATCCAGAATTTTAACCCCATAACTGGGATGGAGTTTATTATCAGCAGAAACAGGCTATTGAACATGGTTCAGTCCCAAATGTGATTAACAGCTAAATCCAATCACTGTAGTTACTTGTCAACTTGAGTTAATGTTTTGAGTCCATGTGACTTTAAAAGGCCTCATCAGTGTGAACTCACTGGTGTCTGCAGATGGGGCAACTGAGTGAATCTCTTTCCACACTTTGGGCAGGTGAATGGTTTCTTCCTAGTGTGACTGCACCTGTCGAATAAGGTCCCTTGACTGCCTGAACCCAGTCCCACAGTAAGAACATCTGAATAATCTCTGGTCAGTGTGGGCACGTTGATGGGGTATCAGTTTCCCACACCTTTTAAAGCACTTATCACACTCTGGGCATTAAAAAAGTCTCTCATCAGTGTGAATGCGCTGGTATCTCAGCAAGTGGAATGATGTCCTGAACATCTTACCACAGTGTGAGCAGATGAACAGCCTCTCCCCAGTGTGAATTCACTGTTTCAGCAGGTTAGTCCAGGATAGAAATTAAGAGACAGACATATCTCTTGGTTTGAGTTTGCTGTGTGTAAATCCTCCCTTTCTTAAAAGGAGTTTCCAAACACCCGGTGTAAATTCGGCTCTGGGAGTTTTTAAGATAAAGGCAAAATACTGCAGATGCTGGAAATCTGCAACAAAAACAAAAATGCTGGAGAAACTCAGCAGGTCTGACAGCATCTGTGGAAAGAAAGACAGAGTTTCTAATCCGGGTTTGGAGTCCTACACCGGGTGTTTGTAAACCCTCCTAGTCCACCCTCCGGATCCATTCCTCTCCTGCACTCGCCAGTTTCTCACCGGCTGCATTTTCAATCCTTCATCCCGGCTCCTACACTCACACTGCGCATGCTTCACACTCCGCTCCGCCCCCTCATTCACCGCCAGTCAGCCGCTCTTCCTATTGGTCCGATGAAGCTGTCAATCACTGAGTTGGAGCATGCGCAGCCGGTGGAGCCAGACGGGAAGACAGCTCGAGCGAGCGGATTTAAAATGCAGATTTTAGAAAGACCAAATGCGGACTCAGTGCCGAAAACCAACCTGTGAACATAGAGAGGGCTGGCGGGTGAGTTGGGAAGCTTCATAAACTCACGGTGTCGGCCCCAAACTCTCAATAAGGAACCTTCGGTCTCGCGTTTGCTTGGAGCTGCGGGGGAAAGGCCTGAATTAATGGCCGCCATCTTTATCGGGTCAATTTAGTGATGGGCGCATGCGCGACCGCCATCTTTCTAGCGGCAAGTGCAGCAATGCGTATGCGCGCACCATTCCAAGGAGGGGCGTGTAATGTACTACAGGGCGCATGCGTATTTTGTATAAGGTGACAACACGGCCTGAGGGAGACATTCATCAAATGTGCGGTCACCGGGACCTGTAGATCAGCAACAATAGAATTGTAAACCCATAGTCACTCATTCGTACAGAATTTAAGCATTGCTTAAAAAAGAGACATGCTGTTGAAGGTTTATACATTGCACTCATCCGGACAGATGCAAGAAAACCAAATTTCAAAGTGAACGACAATTTATGCTGCACGAGGAAAGGGTGATGATTGGTTTGGCCAGTCAGCTCTGATTGGTTAAGGCGTTGCCATGGAGAATACACCAGGGAGCGATCACCCCCCCCCCCCCCCCCCCCACCGTGCTTTTGTTTAATTCAACCCAAGGCCCCAAGCCTGGACATGTTCCTTCTGTCTGCAGAGGACAGGTCCTCGTGTATGAATATATGTAGCTTCCAGCAAGGGGAAGTGAGACGCATTACGAGGCTGACTGACTGAAATTTGGTATTCTTGATTTCCTGTTGTGTACAAGATTAAAAAGTTTTGACAGAATGTCTATTTTTTAATCAATACTCAAGTGTCTTAAAGGAGGAAAGTGTGGTAGACAGATGGAGAGATGGAGGAAGAGATTTTCAGAGCTTGCGGTCGAGGGAACTGAAGGCATGGACACTAATGGTGGAACATTTAAAATAGGGAATGTACAAGACCAGAGTTAGAGCAGTGCAGATATCTCAGAGGGTTGTGGGGCTGGAGGAGATTACAGAGATAGGGAGGGGCATGGCCATGGAGGGATTTGAAAACAAGGATGAGAATTTTAAAATCAAGTTGTTGCTTCACTGGGAGCCAAGGCAGGTCAGGAAGCAGAGGGTGTTAGGGAAATGGGCCTCGCTGCCAGTGAAGACACCGACAGCAATGGTGCCAAGTTTACGGAGCATTGAATGTGGGAGAACAGCCAGGAGTGTGTTGGAATAATAAAG
This sequence comes from Cetorhinus maximus, assembly GCF_964194155.1. Classification (NCBI taxonomy): domain Eukaryota; kingdom Metazoa; phylum Chordata; class Chondrichthyes; order Lamniformes; family Cetorhinidae; genus Cetorhinus; species Cetorhinus maximus. Next base: position 390,452 of record NW_027596299.1, on the reverse strand, counting down.
TTTGGAGGTAACAACAGCAGTGATGAGGGTTTCAGCAGCAAACGCACGGAGACAGGGTGAGGTCGTGTGATGTTACGGAGGTGGAAACAGACGATGATCGCACAGTTATGAGGTCAGAAACTCATCTCGAGATCAAATGTAACAATGTGGTTGTGGACAGACAGGTTGAATCTCAGACTGTTCCCAGGGCGAGGGATGGAGTTGGTATCTGGGAAATGGAGATTGGAGCAGGGACCGAAAACAGTGCCTTCAGCCTTCTCAGTGTTTAATTGGAGTTAATTAGTCATCAGGAAGAGAAGCAGGAACCAGAATGGGCCGTGAGACTGATCCCAGGTTTAACTTAGTTAGAGAGGGAGAGAAGGAAGGAAGGAAACCCTGGGAGGTTTGGAGAGGGAGAGAAGGAAGGAAGGAAACCCTGGGAGGTTTGGAGAAACCATCTTCACGATCACTCATTAAATCTCCACACTGTGAGTTTTGAACACAAGGTTAACGTCTGCTATTCTGTATGGTCAGTCAGGGGGTTTCAGATAAATGACTTGTCACGAGTAATGACTGAAGTGAATGAGCAGAAATATTGTTATCTCCAGTTGTACTAATTTGTTAAAAAGATACTGAAAGAGTTGTCCAAAACTCTCACTAGATTTCAGCACAGGGAGGAGGGAGAGTGTGTGGGACATGGATTAGAGGCTTTGGGGGAACAAGAGAGGAAAAATGTTCCATAGTATCTAGAATTGTTTATTCTGAGTTTCTATCCTGTCCTGAGAGTGATGGCTTTTGTAACTCCTTTTACAGAGAATTAGAAGACCATAAGACATAGGAGCAGAAATTAGGCCATTTGGCCCATCGAGTCTGCTCCACCATTCAATCATGGTTGATAAGTTTCTCAACCCCATTCTCCCGCCTTCTCCCCGAAACCTTTTATGCCCTTACCAATCAAGAACCTATCTATCTCCGTCTTAAATACACTCAATGACCTGGCCTCCACAGCCTTCTGTGGCAATGAATTCCATAGATTCACCACTCTCTGGCTAAAGAAGTTTCTCCTCATCCCTGGGCAATTTTTCACATAGCCAGGTAGGGTAGATGCCAACGTTGTAGCTGTGCTGGAACAGCTTGGCTCGGTGTGCGGAAGGTTCCAGTGCACAAGTCTTCAGTACTATTGCCGGAATATTGTCAGGGCCCATAACCTTTGCAGTACCCAGTGCCTTCAAGCCATTTCTTGATATCACGTGGAGTGAATCGAATTGGCTGAAGACTGGCATTTGTGAATCGATCATTCACTCGACACTTCTGGCTGAAGATTGTAGCAAATGCTTCAGTCTTACCTTTTGCACTGATGTGCTGAGCTCCTCCATCATTGAGGATAGGTATATTTGTGGAGCCTGCTCCTCGAGTGAGTTGTTTAATTATCCACCACCATTCACGACTGGATCCGATCCGTTGGTGTGGGATCACTTAGCTCTGCCTATCACTTGCTGCTTATGCTGTTTGGCTTGTGAGTCGTCCTGTGTTGTAGCTTCACCAGGTTGACACCTCAGTTTTAGGTGTGCCTGGTGCTGCTCCTGGCATGCCCTCCTGCACTCTTCATTGAACCAGGGTTGACCCACTGGCTTGATGATAATGGTCGAGTGGGGGATATGCCGGGCCATGTGGTCACAGATTATGTTCGAGTACAATTCTGCTGCTACTGATGGCCCACAGCACCTATTGGATGCCCAGTTTTAAGTTGCTAGATCTGTTCGAAACCTATCTCATTTTGCACAGTGGTTGTGCCACACAGCACAATGGAGGGTATCCTCAATGTGAAGGAGGGACTTCATCCCCACAACTACTGTGCCTTGGTCACTCCTACTGATGCTGTCATGGACAGATGTATCTGTGACAGGCAGGTTGGGGAGGATGAGGTCAAGTATGTTTTTCCCTCTTGTTGGTTCCCTCACCGCCTATGTTATTTAGGACTCAGCCAGCTCGGTCAGTAGTGGTGCTACCGAGCCACTCTTGGTGATGAACATTGATGTCCCTCACCCAGAGTACTTTCTGTGTCCTTTCCACATTCAGTGCTTCCTCCAAGTTGTGTTCAACATGGAGGAGCACTGATTCATCAGCTGAGGGAGGGCAGTATGTGGCAATCGAGGGGAGGTTTCCTTGCCCGTGTTTGACCTGATGCCGTGAGACTTCATCAGGTCCGGAGTCGATGCTGAGGACCTCCAGGGCAACTCCCTCCCGACTGTATACCACAGTGCTGCCAACTCTGCTGGATCTGACCTGCCGGTGGGACAGGACATACCAGGGATGGTGATGGTGGAGTCTGGGACATTATCTGTAAGATATGATTCCGTGAGGATGACTACGTTGGGCTGTTTTATGACTTTTCTGTGAGACAGCTCTTTCGGCACTCACCCCCAGATGTTAGTAAGGAGGACTTTGCAGGGTCGACAGGGGCTGAGATTTGCCGTTGTCGATGCTGGCTGGTCTGTCCAGTTTCATTCCTTTTTTGTGACTCAGTGGTGGTTTGATACAATTGAGTGTCTCACTTGGCCATTTCAGAGTCAACCACATTGCTGTGGCTCTGGAGTCACATCTAGGCCAGACCAGGTAAGGACAACAGATTTCCTTCCCTAAAGGGCATTAGCGAACCAGATGGGTTTTTACAACAATAGTTTCATGGTCATCATTAGACTTTGAATTAGGTTTTTATTAAATTCAAATTCCAACATCTGCTGTGGGATTCGAACCTGGGCCTCTGGATTACTCGTGTAGTGACAATGCCATTAATCCATCACCTCCTCCCTGCTGGGGGTGATGTGCAGCAGTGTGCACGTGTGTCTGCCATCCTTTTAGGGGAAATGTGCAGCAGTTGTGATCAAATCTGGAGCAATTAAAATTTCAAGTCAGGATTATGGAATTTGAGGAAGTGAAGATATCTCAGAGGGTTGTGAGGCTGGAGCAGATTACAGAGATAGGGAGGGGTGAGACCATGGAGGGATTTGAAAGGATCAGAAGTTTATAATTTAGGTTCTCCTTAGCCCCAACCCTTTGTAGGTCAGTGAGCACAGGGGTGATGGGTGAACAAGACTTGGTGCGAGTAAGCGCACGGGCAGCACAGTTTTGGATGACCTCAAGATTACAGGGAGGTTGAATGTGGGAGACCAGCCGGGAGTGCGTTAGGATAGTTAAGTCTCGAGGTAACAAAGGAATGGATGAGAGTTTCAGCAGCAGATGAGCTGAGACTGGGCTGGAGTCGGGCGATGTTACTGAGGTGGAAATAGGTGGTCTTGGTGATGATGTGGATATGTGGTTGGAAGCTCATCTTGGGGTGAAATATTTCACCATGTTTGTGAACAGTCTGGTTCAGTCTCAGACAGTTGTCAGGGAGCGGGATGGAGCTGGTGCCTAGGGAGTGGAGTTTGTAGCGGGGACTGAGGACAATGGCTTCAATCTGCCCAATATTTAAATGCAGGAAATTTCTGCTCATTTAGTACTGGATGTCAGACAAGTCAGGATGGTGTGTGACTTGGAGGGGAAATTGGAGGTGATGATGTTCACATACACCTGCAACCCTGGTCCTTCTAGGTGGAGGAGGTTGAGGGTTTGGGAAATTCTGTCAAAGTTCTGGTCGAGTTCCAGATATATAAAATCCCTCTGCTTTACCTGGTACCTCTCCCATCTCTATCTCTCTCCTTCTCTCTTCCCATAGAAGCCAGGGTTTTGCTTATACCCAGACTGGGTGGCAGGTTCCCTTCCCTGAAGGACATTAGTGAACAAGTTGGGTTTTTATGACAATCCATCAGCTTTAACAGTCCATTTTCCGTGTGCCGGCCCCACAAATTACCTGATTCATTCAGCTCAATTTCACAACCTGCCTTTGTGTTTTTGTGGGTTCTCTCTCACTCCCTTTTTTCTGTTTTAAATCAATTCCACAGGGTGTTAGAAGGCGAGGATTTGCAGTCGGGAAACTCAATCCAAACATCACATCAGGATCTGATGCAGTCGCCCAATTTATCGTAACCTGAATGTCGTTGGATTTTGAACATGGAAGGAAAAAGCACCATTCACAGTGGGGAGAAACCGTACACGTGTTCTGTGTGTGGACGAGGCTTCAGCCAATCATCTGGCCTGTCAGAACATAAATGCAGTTACAATGGGGAGAAACCATGGAAATGTGGAGACTGTGGAAAAGGGTTCAATTACCCATCTGACCTGGAGAGACATCGGCGCAGTCACACTGGGGAGAGACCGTTCACCTGCCCTGAGTGTGGGAAGGGATTCACTACCTCCTCCCACCTGCTGACACACCAGCGAGTTCACACTGGGGAGAGACCGTTCACCTGCCCTGAGTGTGTGAAGGGATTCATTGATTCATCCAACCTGCGGAATCACCTGGAAATTCACACTAGCCAGGGGCTGTTCACCTGCTCCGATTGTGGAAAGAGATTCATTCAGTCATCCCACTTGCTGAAACATCAGCGAACTCACAGTGGGGAGAGTCCTTTTAAATGTCCAGACTGCGGGAAGTGCTGTAAAAGCTCCAGAGACCTGATGTCCCATCAGCGAGTTCACACTGACGAGAGACCTTTTAAATGCTCAGACTGTGGGAAGTGTTTTAAAAGTTCTGGGGAAGTGATGTTCCACCAACGTGTTCACACTGATGAGAGACCATTCAGGTGTTCTCACTGTGGGGTTGGGTTCAGGCGATCATCTAACCTCACTGTACACCAGCGAGTTCACACTGGGGAGAGGCCGTTCACCTGTTCTGAGTGTGGGAAGAGATTCACTCAGTCATTCCATCTGCTGACACACCAGCGCGTTCACACGGGGGAGAAACCGTTCACCTGCTCCGAGTGTGGGAAGGGATTCACTCAGTCATCCTACCTGCTGACACATCAGCGAGTTCACACTGGGGAGAGGCCGTTCACCTGCTCCAAGTGTGGGAAGGGATTCGCTATCTCATCCACCCTGCTGAGGCACCAGCGAATTCACACTGGAGAGAGACCGTTCACCTGCTCCAAATGTGGGAAGAGATTCACTCAGTCATCCCACCTGCTGACACACCAGCGAGTTCACAAGTAACTACAGTGATTGGATTTTACTGTCAATCACATCCAGGACTGAATCATGTTCACTGGGGTCTGTTTCTGCAGATAATAAACTCAAGCCCAGTTATCGGGGTTCATATTGTGATTATAAGTCAAATAACTCAGCTCTGTATCAAACGTACTGTATTAAACATATTAATTAAGAGCAGGAGTAGGCCATTCGACCCCTTGAGCCTGCTAAGCCAGTCAATAAGATCATGGCTGATCTGATTGTGGCTTCAACTCCACAAGGAGCCGATCCCCGATAACCTTTACTCCCTTAGCAGTAACAGGAAAGTGCTGTGTAAGCAGGCTAAGTTCTTGTTTTCTTGCAGTTTAGACAGGGTAAATTCACTCTCTGTTGTGAGAGCTGAGTAGTTAATTCGCTAATTGGTTGAATCTGGTTATTCTAGCCCCTGTTTAGTTGGCTATAAATACAGGCCTCTTCAGAGCAGCTAAGGCAAACGAATGCATACTTGGAGTTTGGTGAGAGAGGGAGTTTGGTGAAGTGAAGGGAGGAGATGTTCATTTCCTTTTTTTATGTTTCTCACACTGTTGGAATTGGTTCTTGCTCTACCACAGGGAAAGTTTGGTGAGTAACTGGTGTGTGGTTAAGGCCTATTCTATTCTTAAGGTTTAAAATAGTATTCAAATTGGAGGTAAAGTTAATAAATATATTAGAAAGCATTATAAATAGGTGATTAATATAATTGAGTAATTATTTAAAACACATTAAGGATGGCAGGACAGGTGATGTGTCAATCACAGAATCACAGAATTATTACGGCACAGAAGCCACAGATGCTACAAACCTTCCTCAAGCCCTAAAAATATCCATTGGCCATTACCCTCTGTTTCCTATTACTCATCCAATTTTGTATCCACGTTGCCACTGTCCCTTTTATTCCATGAGCAATTAGTTTTCTTACAAGTCTGTTGTGTGGCACTGTATCAAATGCCTTTTGACAGTCCATACGCACCACATCAACAGCATTAACCTCATCAGCCCTCTCTGTTACCTCTTCAAAAAACTCCAGCAAGTTAGTTAAACATGATTTCCCCTTTTGAAATCCATGCTGGCTCTGCCTCATCAACCCACATTTTTCTATGTGACTGCTAATTCTATCCCATATAATTATCTCTAGAAGCTTCCCAACCACTGAAGTTAAACTGATTGGTCTGTAATTGCTGGGCTTATCCTTACAACCTTTTTTGAATAAATGCATAATGTTTGCTATTCTCCAGTCCGCTGGAACCTCCTCTGAGCCTAGGGAAGACTGAAAGATTATGACCAATACCCTTGTAATTTCCACTCTTACTTCCTTCAATATCTTTGGTTGCATCTCATCCGGTCCCAGTGCCTTGACAACCTTAAGTACTGACAGTTTATCCAACACTTCCTCCTTATCAATTTTGAATCATTTTAGTGACAAAGTTTCCTCCTCTATCACCGTGGCCTTGGTAGCATCTGCTTCCTTTGCATCCTCCAGATGCAAAGTATTCATTTAACTCCTCAGCCATGCCTATTGCCTCCCTGTGCAAATCCCCTTTTTAGTCCCTGATCAGTCCTATTTTGACCATCCTCTTACTATTTTTGTCTCAGTAGGAGACTTTGGGATTCCTCTTTCTCTTGGCTACCAGTCTTCTCTCATAATCCCTCTTTGTTTCTCTTATTTGCTTTCTCAGCTCCCCTCTGAACCTTCTGTATTCAGCTTTGTTCTCTTTTGTATTTTTTACATGACACCTGTCATAAGCACACTTTTTCTACTTAATCTTGATTTCTATCTCCTTTTTCATCCAGTCAGCTCTAGATTTGTTTTCCCTACCTTTCCCTTTGGAGGAATTATACCTTGACTGTGCATGAACCATTTCTTCTTTGAAGGTAGCCCATTGTTCAGCTGCAGTTTTTCCCACCAACCTTTGGTTCTAGTCTATCCAACCCAGCACCGTTCTTGCCCCATTGAAGTCTGCTCTCCCCCAGTTAATAATTCCTACTCTGAATTGCACATTGTCCTTTTCTAACATCATCCTAAATCTTACTATACAATGATCACTGTCTCCTAAATGTTCCCCCAATGACACTTGATCCACTTGGCCCACCTCATTTCCAAGAATCAGGCCCACCTCATTTCCAAGAATCAGGCCCAACAGTGCATCCTTTCTTGTTGCACTGGACACACACTGCTGTAGAAAATTCTCCTGAACACACTCTAGGAAATCTTGGTCCTCTCCACCCTTGACACGACCATTGTCCCAGTCTACATTCAGGTAATTAAAGTCCCCCATTATAATTGCTCTGTGATGTCTGCATCTCTAATTTCCCTGATGATTTGTTCCTCTGCATGCTTCCCAGTGGTCTATCGACACCAAAGAGTGTAATTGCACCTTATTTGTTCCTTAGCTCTAGCCAAATTGATTCTGCCCTTGAACCCTCTGGGACATCCTCTTTCTCCAGCATTGCAACGCTCTCCTTAACCAATACTGCCAGCCTTCCACCTTTTCTTCCTTTTCTATCTTTTCTGAACATCTTTTACCCGGGAATATTTAACACCCTGTCCTGCCCTTCCTTGAGGCAGGTTTCTGTTATCGCCACAACATCATATTTCCACATGGCAATCTGCGCTTGTAACTCCCCAATCTTATTTACTATATTCCATGCATTCACATACATGCACACTAACCCTGATTTAGTCATTATGACTTTCTCCCTCAGTCCGACTCCAACTATTAACTGTTGATTCTATTTTCTCGTGCTATCGGTCTCTCCCCGTATTTTGTGCACCCTGGTATTCCTCTCTAATGCTCTCTCCTGGTTCCCACACCCCTGCCTAGTTAGTTTAAAGCCCCCGCCCCAATGGCACTAGCAAAACACCCTGCAACAAACTCAGTCCCGGCTCTGTCCACGTGCAACCCGTCTGGCTTGTACAAGTGCCATTTTCACCAGAGCCAGTCCCAGTGTCCCAGGAATCTAAAGCCCTCCCTCCTGCATCATCTTTCCAGCCACACATTCATCTGTCTTATCCTCCTATTTCTGTACTTACTTGCACGTGGCACTGGGAATAATCCAGAGATGACTACATTTGAAGTCCTGCTTGTTAGTTTTTGACCTAATTTTCTACCCTCCATAAACTGAGTTCATCCAAAACTGCTGCCCGTGTCTTAACTCATGGCAAGTACCAATCCTCTATCTCCCACGTACTTGCTGACCCATTTTGGCTCCGAGTCAAGAAATGTCTTTATTTTAAAATTCTCATCCTTGTGTTCAAATCCCTACATGCCCTCACCCTCCCTATCTCTGTGACCTTCTCAAACCCCATGATATCTCTGCTCCTCTAATTCTGGCCCCTTGTACATTCCCAATCAGAATGGCTCCACCATTGGTGACCGTGGTTTCAGTTACAAAGGTCCCAAGCTCTCGAATTCCCTCCCTAAACCTCTCCGCCTCGATCTCACTTTCCTCCTTCAAGACCCTTCTTAAAACCTACCTCTTTGACCAAGTTTTTGGTCATCTGACCTAATCTCTCCTTATGTGGGTCAGTGTCATATTTTGTTACATAATTCTCCTGTGCGATGTTTATGTTGAACTGCTATATAAATATAAGTTGTTGTTGTAGTAGTCCATACATAGAAAGAGACAAACTCCTCTTGTATATTTCACCCTGATATTTTTTTCTCTGGAACATTTTATTATGAAGCTACACAACTGATGTGAATTAAATTTGTGATGGTAAAAATATATTCACCCCGTCAGGGAACTGAACTGCGTTGACCCACACAGAGGAACACACAACAGACATATACAGTGACAGAGTCCTAAGGAGAGACAAACAGCCAGAAAACAAGGATGTCACCAACCTGGCCAATTATTGTTCCATTTCAGACTGCAAATTTAATGAACGTTTGGGATGACTGGAAATAAGAAACACTGGGAATTTGGATGGTTTTTATTCCGTTTAACTGATAATTAATTCTGCGATTGGTTATAATCAGGAATGATGAGAAGAGGAGTTGACAGGTTTCCAACCTGCGTGAGGAGAACCCACTGGATTTCAAACCCATCGCCTTAACCACTCGACCACAACTATTTGGGAAGGATGATAGAATGGATACGGAGTGTTACAGAGAAAAACGGTATTCGGTCAATCCAGTCTGTGCCCTTCCCCCACCCTTTCCTGGTCACCTGTAATTTACTGTCTCTGTCTCTCCTCATTCTCCCAACCAGAATGAAACACTGCACAGCTCAGCTGCCCCTTGCCCACATGAAGAACTTTCTGGAACAACCTAGCAAAGCAAACCACCCAAAACTTTAGCAGTGGTGGGATTCAAACCCACACCTCCAAAGAGACAAGATCCTAACTCCAGTACCATACACTGCTCGGCCACATGACCACGTTCACATCTGGAACATTCAAAATGACTAATAAAATCATGAAAGATGTTTTGTTGTGAGCTGTGTTATTTGGTAGAATTAGAGCGAAGTGCGGGATTGAGCCAGAGCCTAAGTCACCCACTTAAAGGAATGGAAGAGGGGGAATCTTGTCACGAATGTAGTGTTGTGATGTGGTAGATTTTGTAAAAGAAACTAACATTTCTTTTAAATGGGCGCAAGGAACCTTAAAAATAGCTGCTAAAGGTCACCTGACCTTTTACAACTGCAATATTTGCCAAGCTTCTAGGAGGCTTCAAGTAAATTGGAAAAGGACCTACCCAGACATGTGACAACATTTGAAATCCAACGCGCATTTCCACAAGGGTAAACTCATTGACAGTGGTTTCCCTGGAGGTGTGAATAGCTCTTTCCCATCTCACCAAACCTCCCAGAATGGGAATCATTCAAGTTAATGAAAATATTAACAGTTTTCTTGTATTAACACTTTTTTTTCTTTAAGCCTTTTGGTGACATTGTTACTCTGTCCCTCTTTACTCTTCCTTTGCAATGTAAACCAATTTAGAGTTGTTTCCAGTCTTGTCATTTCCAAAGGGTCTGGTCCATATTCAATAAAATGTTTGTTGATGGCTTCCTGTTCTTTCTTCCTTCTAATGTCACGAGGGTGTTCTGTGAGTCTAGTTCTTAATCTGTTCCTTGTCTCTCCCATGTATCAGATTTTGCAATGTTTACATTGGATTACATAAACAACATTGTTGTTCACATTTTTGATTCTGTGGTTTAAAGGGATGTTTTCCCTGTGTTGAATTTTTGTCTTGTTTTCAGGACTTTGAAGTGCTTGAATGTTATACAGTTACTATTCCCACAATTTGGTGTGGTTTGTGTGCTCACCTTGCTGCTAACAAAAAGATCCTTTCGGTTTTTATTCCTTCTAAAGGCTGTTATTTTTTGGTTTAGTGAGTCGATTCCTTCATTTAAGTTTTCAAAATTAGTTTTAATTACTTTCTTTATATGTAGGATCTTATTGCAATATCCCATAATAAGTGGTATTTTTGGGGCCTAATCTATTTAATCTTGGAAGGTTGTCTAATTCTTTCCAAAAATTGGATTTGATATGTTTAAGGAACCTTTTTGTGTATGCCCTCTGCCACAACGCAGTGAATAAGGTATTGACTACACTGTTAAATCTACCTGTTCTGTACAAATGCCATGGAATCGCAGCAGTTGTGAATTCACTAATCCATGGAAAGTGTGTTTAGCATGGCGTCTTTTGGTATGTAATAGGGTGCGCGTGTCTGTTGATTTGAAGAAAACCTTAGTTGCTAATGTGTTTTGTGTTATCTTCTTGTGTTAGTTTGAACTCTGTGGTGTCTAAGAAATTCATTTTATTTCTGTATTTATTGTTTCAATCTGGTTAGGGACCAGTAACTTTTTGTTTAAAGGAGACAATATTTGAAATCTCAAGTACTAAGAGAATAAAATTACAGACTTCCACAGTTTTAAACAAACAAGTTAAACTTTATTATACAAAGTCAGAAAAGTAAAACAATTGGCAATATCTATCTTATACTCTAACATTCAGAATTAACATGAGAAAAATATGAAGTAACAGGCAACTGTGGTCAAACATAGTGCACTGCACACTAAATAGCAGACAACCAAGACAGTTCCCACAGATTTCTCAGCAACCCACCCAGATGTCAGTGTTCACTGGGAGTCACACAATCTCGTGAAAACTCCATCTCCCTCACAAGGGTCTCCACTTTCAAGAATCTAGCCTCTCACATCCCTCAAATCTGCTCTGACTCAGATTGCCTCAACAACTGCACACCTCCCAATGGTTCAATCTCTTCTCCTGAGCCTGCGCTGCCTGTCCCACTCTGGACATGTGCTGGAACTCCCAGGGAATGCTGGGACGCCTAGTCCTCAGTCTCCAGCCAGAAAACATCACAGAGAGACAGGTAAGTTCATGTTTCTTAACATTGTTGTGACTTTGATTTTGATAGATAGTGATTGTTTGTACAGATTCCTCCAGTTCTGTCTCCGTGTGGGACCAAACTCCTCATGTATCATCTAGAAATCTGTAATAACATAATGGTAGCTTGGAACATTTTTTGAAAACACTCTCTTCCCATTCCCCCACACATTTATATATTAACATGGGGGGAGGGGCAGGGGTGTGCAAATTTTTTGCGAGTGGCTATATCTTTAATTTGAAGATTGTATTCTCCATCTGAATTCAAAGTTGTTTTTTGTTAGTCCCAGATATAATAATCAGATTATGGCTTTGCCTGGTCCATGAGATTGTGGAATTTATTCAAGATGTTTTGGATGACTGGAATCCCTCTGTTTCTATGTTGCTTTCCAAACTCTCAATTTCCATTGTGAAGAGTGTGCTGTCGGAAGGGTGCGGTGAGGGATTTTTCTGAGCGGTAAGTATCCTTAATGTAATTGGGCTAATATTGAGCTGGGGGGTGGGGTTCAAAAATGAATCAGTGTGTTCTGCCATTCTGTATGATTCACTGCCACAGCCTGTAATGATTGAAATTTGGAGGATTTCTCATGATACCGTCAGGTGTCCAGGTATTTATGTATTTTATAAAATGTCCTTGGTTGCGGCTGCTGTCTCTTTAGGTATTCCATCTGTTTTCGATTCATGTAGTTGGAATCTTTAAGTTCTGTTAGTCTGTTCTTAACTTCTTTTTGTCTCTATTGATACATGAACTTAGTTCACTTGGTGCAGTAATCTGTCTTGTTGAGTTGTCTGTTTGCTTCAGTAAGGTTTTGTTGTCTGTCCATATCTATGTTACTGCCTTTGCTGGTTTTATGGCAGTATCTGTATTAACTTTTAATTCTTTGATCGCTTGTCTTTCTCTCCTCAATGAGGTTTTGTTTATCCTTTACATCAGGGATTCTCTCGATTCCTGAGTTGCTTTGATGAAGTTAGATATTTCAGTGTTCATTTCATTCTCTGGAGGAATCCAATCTGATCTGTGCAGTGAACTTGGCCTATCTGAAATTGAGTAATCAGAAAAGTCATCTTGTGTGATTTGTTGGGTAGGTCTCCACCCGGGTGTTGTGGTTGGTGAGCTGGATGATCCGTATTGGCATTTGCATTTCTCTGTCACCCAGAACCCGGAGTCTTGACCCACACAGGACCAGTTTGTTATTTGTGTTTCTCTGTCACCCTGAACCCGGAGTCTTGACCCACACAGGCCCAGTTTGTTGTTTGTGTTTCTCTGTCACCCTGTATCTGGAGTCTTGACCCACACACGACCAGTTTGTTTGTGTTTCTCTGTCACCCTGTATCTGGAGTCTTGACCCACACACGACCAATTCGTTGTTGGTGTCGGGGTCTTCATGGCCTCGCACGGCTCATTTTTGCTTTTCCAGGGATCAAAACCATGAGACACGAACTCTTCGCCAGTCCCATTGTGGTCTGTGAGAGGGTAAACTCCTCACCAGTCCCTTGTTGGGGGTCTGCTGTTTGGGATTAATCACTGTTGGGTGACGTGTTATGTCCAGCGACCTCGTGGATCCCATTGAGACACCCAGGGCGGTGCCATCAAAACCTCGTCCTTGTGGCTGGGGTGGATTTCCTGAAAGATGAGGGACTCCGTGGTTTGGACCAAGCTCACGGCTGGTCCGACATGCATTTCCCACATTACACAGGGACTACACTTCAAAAAGACTTCACTGCCTGTAAAGCACTTTGGAACATCCTGAAGCTGTGAAAGGTGCGATATAAATGTACATCTTCCATTCACAAAGGAGAGAAGGACCAAAGCCAGAAAAGTCATTAACAGAACATCAATCAGTCTCCTCTTTTCTTAGAGAAATCATGGACTCGAGCACTGTGTATTTGACACTAAGCTGATTTATTTAACCTTTATCCAGAATATTAAACTCCAGCCCAGTTACCGGGATTATTAACATCAGCAAAAACAAACCCCAACTGTCAGAATGAACATGGTTCAGTCCTGGATGTGATTAACAGCAGAATCCAACCCCTGCAGTCACTTGTGAATACACTGGTGTGTCTGCAGGGTGGATGAATGACTGAATCCCTTCCCACACACGGAGCAGGTGAACGGCCTCTCTCCAGTGTGAACTCGCTGGTGTTTCAGCCGGAGGGATGGGTGAATGAATCCCTTCCCACACATGGAACACGTGAATGGCCTTTCTCCAGTGTGAACTCGCTGGTGTGTCAGCAGATCCACTTTGCTTTTATAGCTTTTCACACAGTCAGAACATCTAAAAGGTCTCTTTTCAGAGTGAACACGCTGATGTGAAGTGAGCTGGGTTAGTTGAGTGAATCCCTTCCCACACTTGGAGCAGGTGAATGGTTTCTCCCCAGTGTGAATTCTCTGATGTGTCAACAGAATCTTTCTGCTTTTAAAGCAATTTTCACAGTCAGAACATTTAAAAGGTCTCATGCCAGAGTGAACAAGTTGATGTGAAGTGAGGGTACTTAACTGAGTGAATCCCTTCCCACACTTGGAGCAGGTGAACGGCCTCTCTCCAGTGTGAACTCTCTGGTGTCGCAGCAGGTTGGATAACTGAGCGAATCCCTTCCCGCAGTCAAAGCAGGTGAACGGCCTCTCCCCAGTGTGAACTCGCTGGTGTATTAGCAGATTCTTTTTGCTTTTAAAGCTCTTCTCACAGTCGCTACATTCAAAAGGTCTCATGTCTGAGTGAACAAGTTGGTGTGAAGTGAGGTTAGTTAGTCGAGTGAATCCCTTCCCACACTCAGAACAGATAAACGGTCTCTCCCCAGTGTGAATGCGTCGATGAGTTTCCAGCTCAGAAGGGGATCTGAATTCCTTCCCACAGTCCCCACAGTTCCACGGTTTCTCCATGGTGTCGATGTTCCTGTGCCTCTCCAGGTTGGATAATCAGTTGAGTTCTTGTCCACACACAGTACACTTGCACAGTTTCTTCCTGCTGTGCATGGTGAAATCTTTGTTTCAGGTGGTGTAACAGGTTAAAACACGTTCTACATTCAGTTCACTGGAACACTCTCACTCCGGTGTGTGTGTGTGTGTCTCAGTGTTTTTCCAGTCACACTGATGTTTCAAAACTTTACCCACAGACAGAACAGACAAATATATCTACTTTCACAGTCAATGTCTGATGATATTCAGGTCTTGATGAATCGAGTGACGCGGTCAGATCTTGATGTGATGTTTCGTTTGGTTTGGATGCAAATCATCTCCCTCTTCTCCCCTGTAAAAGGAGTTTACAAAAACCATCACTGTAAGTACAGGATAGAAATTCAAAACAGACAATTCAAGTTTCTTTGGGACATTCTTTCCCCAAACATGTGGTCCAATCAAACTAAAAGAAGCTCAAATCAGCAACAAAGTCCCAACAAAAGCAAAGGGAACCTCCCTAACTAAACCAGAATGTTGTTTCAAGTGTCTATGAGACACTCTGTACCCTGAGGTGCCTACTGGATGTGGGAGGTATCAAGTGTACCAGTGGACACCGCGTGTTCCCTTTCCAGGGACACCCGGGCACGGACAAGACCATGGAAGAGAGGTTGGCAGCCAGTGTGACCACCCCCAGGTGTGTCACCCATCCTGGATCTGCAAATTTCTGTTTTAACCGGGCCCATGAACAGTGTCAGGAGAAGATTCTCTGACTTACCCACTCCCCCTCCACACTGGTCAGACAAAGATTCAGAGAATGGGACAGCAGTGACACCAAAGGTTGAGGATCATCCCCTTCAGGTAACTATACAGGGGCTGCAACCTCTCCGCCCGAATAGAAACAAGGCCCGTGGACTCCTCTACGCTTCAAACATCACCTGCAGCCTGAAAGTGGGTAAAGCTGTTGAAAAACCTGTTGCCCAGGTAGTGTATTTTCCGGGCACTTGGACCCGGTTGGGAACAGGCACGCCGAAGCCCCGCCCACTGTGGCGTCATCACGAAATATGCGCATGCGCTCTAATGCCCGCCGAAACAAGATGGCGGCCGTTAATCTGGGTCTCGTCTCGGTTAAAAGCCCTGGAGCTGCAAGCTCAGGACCTGCAGGTCTCTGTTCGGAGTTTGAGGCCTTCACCGGGTGTTTAGAAACCTTCCCCAACCAGCCGCCGGCTCTATTGCTCCCGTCGCATATCCAAATCCTCACCGGCTGCAGAAGAGACTGAGGCGCTTCTCGCCCCATCGCCGTCACTGACAATGCGCGCGCTCCAAACACTGTCCGGCACTGAGCCTGCGCACCGCTCGCTTGTGGTGTGGATAGGGGACATTCACCACCGCGGGTTATGCTGGGAAAACGCATCGCCATTGCCTGCCCAATGAGAAATAGTCATTTTATGCAACAATGTGGAGATTGGGTCAGCAAATTAAAATTTTGGGCACTCAATAAAATTAGCAATCAAATTATACAATAACCTGAATGTATAGACCACCTGTTCACCCAAAAGATTTAAGTGTCATTAATACTGAATGAGGAGGACATTATTCTCTGTGTCTTTAATGAACATTAACATGCAAAGAGGGAAATTAATGACCTTTAAACACCTCGTCCACTTGGCACAGAACTGTCTGAAACTCATATTAGAAGCCACATGAAACAAAATACTGACAAATATTAAACTATTTACAAAATAATTAAAAAAATATATGTATTGGGGGAGACGGTGGCATCGATTTCACTAAACCAGTATTCTGGAAGGCCAGCTAAAACTCGAGGGACTTGGGTTCAAGTCCCGCCACTGCAGCTGGTTCAAGTTAAATTCAATTAAAAAATCTGGAATTGAAAGCTCGGCTCAGTAACGGTGACAATGAAACCATGGTCGATTATCATTTTAAAAAACCCATCTGGTTCACTAATGCCTTTTAGGGAATGAAATCTGCCATCCTTACATGGTCTGGCCTACATGTGACTCCAAATCCACCGAAATGTGTTTGACTCTGAATGGCCCTCTGAATGGTGTGCCAAGCCACTTGCTTCAAGGGCAGTTGGGGATGGGCAACAAATGCTGGCCTTGCCCAAATGCCATGAAAGAAAGTTTTTAACACCCCCGCCACTGAATGGCTACAATTTCAGAAGGAAGTGAAGACAGAAGGTCCAGAAAATATGCAAGAGAACGGTTCCCCTTCCAAGGAAAACAAACCCAACTTCACCTAACCTAACTGAAGTTCCTCATCTCTCGTGAATATTTTCTGCACACTCTCTAATGCCTCACATTCTTCCTGTGGTGAGGTGCTCAGAATTGGACACAATACTATACCTGGGGCCAAGCCAGTGTTTTATTCAAGTTTCTTCTAACTTGGTTGTTTTTGTACTTAATTCCTCTATTCATGAAGCCCAGGATTCCACGTGCTTTATTCACTGCTTTCTCAGCCTGCCCTGTTACCATCAATGATTTGTGCACATAAAGCCCCAGGTTGAACTGCTCCTGCACCATTTTACACTTGTATCCTTTATTTTCTATTGTCTCTCCTCGTTCTTCCTCCCAAAATGAATCACGTCACACCTCTCTGAATTAAATTTTATTGGCACCTGTCTGCCTATTCCACCATCTTCTCTATGTCCTCTTGAAGTTTCTCATTATCCTCCCTACTGTAAACACAACTTGAAAATTTGGTTCCGTTTTCAAATTTTGAAATTTTGCCCTGAACACACAAGTCTAGGTCATTAACATATATCAAGAAATCAGTGGTCTTAACACTGACTCATTGTGATCCCAGTGTCTATTTTTCCTCAATCTGAAAAAACAATCATTCTCCATGCATGTTGTTTCCTGTCACACAGCCAATGCTGCCTCTGCCCCATGGTCTTTAACTTTATTGACAAGCCTGTTACTTGGTACTGTCTCAAATGCCTTTTAGAAGTTCATGTGCACCTCAATTGTGTTATCCTCAATCACATTCTCTGTTGTCTCATCAATAAAACTCAAGCAATATCGTTCAACACGATTTGTCCTGAACAAATCCGTGCTCACTTTAATTAACCCACAATTGCACAAATGACTTAATTTTGGCCTGAATTGCCGCTTCTAAATGCTTTCCCATGTCGAGGTTAAACTGACTGGTCTGTCGGTGCTGGGGTGATCCTTCCATTTAAGATTAGTATGGATTTAATATTAGTGAGAGGAAGTGTGAGGAAAAAGAGAGAAGTGATGAAATTGTAACTACATTTGAAGACACTGATAAATAGCTCAATAATTAATCAGATTTCAAGACATATAACACTAAAGTATGAATAAATGAATTTAATTATTAATAAATCTCAGCCAGAGTGCTTGGAATGGAGAAATGAACAATACTGAATGCTTCAAATATGAAATGAAAACAGTTAAAACTGGAAACACTCAGCATGTCTGGAAGAACCTCTGGAGAGAGAAACAGAATTGACGTTTCAGGTCTGTGAGCCAGTGAAAGCGGGGAGGTGGGGAGGTGGGGAGGACAGAAGGAACGGTCTCTGAAAGGCTGCAGGGCGAGAGAGATTTGGTTTCATGAAGCAAGGTCAAAGGGAGTGGTAATGGGACAAGTGAAAACACAAAAGATGTGTCGATATGAGGCGCGAATTGCACCATCACAACCGTCTGATAGCAAAGTAAAGAAAATAAGAGAAATGAGAAAGGAAAACAAGGACGCAAAGAAACAAAAAACAAAATGGGGGCAGAGAATATGATAGAAAATTGTTGAACACAATTTTGATTCTCCAAGTCTGTAAAGTGTCTCTTTTTGACTTGGTAATGAACTGTTACATTTCTATCCATTTGCAGTTCAGATGAAAGGTCACAGAGTTGTCACGGTAACTCTGTTTCTCTCTCCACAGATGCAAATCTGCTGAGGATTTCCAGCATGACGGGATTGTAGACTGTGAGAGTTTGTAAAGGCAGAGATTGTCCCAAATTAATTTGTCACATCGACAACAAATGCCTCTGCCTCATGACACTCCAGTCTCACTACTTTACTTTATATTTGGGTCTGTGGGGAGAATGTTCACTCTTTTATATTCAGTCTAGGGGGAGAACGTTCGCTGTTTTATATTTGGGTCCTGTGAGCATCAAAAGAAGAAGCTTGAGGACAGTCACTGAATTTTTGGTCTGACTTTATACAAAATAAACTACCCTGGTGTGAGGGGCAAACATTATCAGATTAGCTGCAGTCAGCGAAGGCGAGTTTGAAGCTAAATCCTGCAATACTGTAAATTTAAACTAAAAGCAGAAAGCTACTGATGGTTAAAGGGGCCGGGATGGTGGTGGGGGGAGGTGTCCAGAGGAAGTCTGACACACACTGCACAGGGTGAGCAGGGGAAAGGGGAGGAATTACTTGGTTAAACAGGGCGCCAGGGACAATAGCAAAAGGTGGGAATCACTGGGAATGGAGCAACGGAATAGACACATCAGAGAACCATAGAATGGTTGTAGCTCAAAAGGGGGGTCGCTCAGTTGGTCTGCGTTAGCCCCCTGAAGGAACAATTTACCTAATGCCACGTCCCTGCCTTTGCCCCATAGCCCTGCAATTAAACAAGATTAAACAAGTCTTAAACAAAACTTGTTTGAATCAAGATGTTTTCGCAAAGGGGGAGCAGAAGAAAGAAAAGCAACTTGTTCATATGGTGAATGGGGGTGGTGGGAGGTGCAGGATAATGTATCTGTGCAGGTCAGTGAGGACCCCTAAAGTCCATCAGCCACCTGCATGCAGTGTTTAGAGGGACCTGGGGGAGAGGAGGAAGAATTCATTTTGGAGAAAGCACAGGGCGGGAGGTCACCCCTCCCCCACTCTCCTGGTGACACAAACGAATCACCTTGGACTGTCCCACACCTGAGCCGGGCGGGGTCAAAGTGCAGGAAGCTGCAAGCTGATAGGTTGTGCTGTGAACTGGGCGGAGTTGGGGGTTTGAGTGACAGGTCTGGGGCTATATCAGAGCAGGCACAGTCACTGCTCCCCCTTTCCTCGTGGATGTTTCACTGGAGTCGTGTTGGTGAGTGTTTCTAAACTCTGTCTCACTATCCCGGGAATGGAGGTGGATTGGAGGTTGTTGTGAGTGTCAGATTATATTGTTTCTCCTCATTCTTCCCGCTTCTCCAACTCCCAGTTCCAGGCTGCAGGTTCCAGTGATTTTGGATGCGGGGAGGTTGTTAGTCTCGGCAACAAAAGCAGAAAATGCTGGAAAAACTCAGCAAATCTAGCAGCATCTGTGGAGAGAAAGGCAGAGTTAACGTTTCGTGTCCGTATGACTCTTCTTCAGAGCTGGGCTTTATTTTGTTAGTTTCGGCATTGTTGTGGGTGCGCAAGCGCAGAAACGCGGCATAATTCTTCTATAATAATGGCGGGTCATCCTACCCTGAATGCACCTCGGGATCGAATACGGTCTATCTCCATCTGCAGGAACCCAACCCTCCTTCATTTCACTATTTTGCATTTAATTTTCCATTTCTTCGTGTAGTCTGCAAGTCCGTTTAAGTATTCCTGTAATTTGCTGCAGTTCTTCACCTCCTTACCTCTCAATGCGCCATTGTTACCACCCGCAGATTGCGTCAACCGACCTTAGATAAGAAAATAAACAGCTTTTAGATAGAGCGGTTTCTGGGCCCATAGAATTGTGGGAACCTTGGCCGCCATTACTTATCGGCTGCCGCTGAGCGTTTTCGTGCAGTCTGAAGGCAAGTCAGTGACCTGAGACCCTAACTCTGTTTCTTAATCGGCTTATGCTGCCTGACAAGCTGGATATTTGAAGTCTTTTATATTTTCATTTCAGATCCAACATTGTAGAGTTTTGCTTTTGTTTCATTGTTTTACAGGATTGAGTTTAGAAACACAGGCAGACCAATTCGGATAAAAGCAAAATATTGGGGATGCTGGAAGTCTGAAATCAAAACAGAAAATGCTGGAAAAAAAACTCACCTGGTCTGACAGCAACTGTGGAGAGAGAAACAACCGAGGTTTTTTGTTAACTCCATTCTTGGTATTTGGGCGTCACTAACAAGACCAGCAGATATTGTCAATCCCCAGTTGTTTGTTGGTCAGGTGTTGGTGGGCCTTCTTCCTGAACCGCTGCAGTCACTGTGGTGAAGGTTCTCCCACAATGCTGTTTGGTAAGGAGTTACAGGGTTTCCACTCAGCGATGATATATATCCAAATCATCAAGGACAAGTTGTATTTATGTAGCACCCTGGATAGAATAAAACCTTCCAATGTGTTTCACAGGAATATTATGTTGCAATATTTAACACTAAGTCACATAAGCAGGCATAAGGGCAGATGATCAGAGGCTTGGTCAAAGAAGTAGGTTATAAGGAGTGTCTTAAAGGATGAGAGGGAGGCAGAGAGGTCTAAGGAGAATATTTCAGAGTTTTTGGCCTGGGCAGCTGAAGGCTCGGTCACCAATGGTGGATCAATTGAAATCAGGGATCCTCAGAAGGCCTGAATTAAATGACTCCAGTTTTTTTGGCGGGATGTAGATTGGAGGATATTATAGAGATAGTGAGGGTGAGGCCACGGAAGGATTTTAGAACAAGGATGAGAATTTGAACATTGTGGAGCTGCCTAACGAGAAGCCGATGTAGCTTAGTGAACACAGGGGTGTTGGATGAACGAGTCTTAGTGCGAGTAAGGATAAGGGAAGCGGAGTTTTAAATGACCCCATCTTTATGTGGGTAGCTAGTAATAGTCCAGTTTAGCGGAAACAAGGAAAAGGATGAGTTTTAGCAGCAGATGAGCTGAGGCAGTTGTGAAGTTTGGCAAAGTTACTGAGGTGCAAATAGAGGCTCAGCTTGGGGCGAAATATGACACCAAGATAGTGAATAGTCTGAAACAAAAATAAAAATACCTGGAAAAACTCAGCAGGTCTGGCAGCATCTGCGGAGAGGAACACAGTTAACGTTTTGAGTCTGTATGACTCTTCAAAAGAACTAAGTAAAAATAGAAAAGAGGTGAAATATAAGCTGGTTTAATGGGGCGGAGGGTGGGGGGTGGAGTGGGACAGGTAGAGCTGGATAGAGGGCCAGTGATAGATGAAGATTTCCAAAAGATGTCATAGACAAAAGGACAAAGAGATGTTGAAGGTGGCGATATTATCTAAGGAATGTGCTAATTAACGGTAGAAAACAGGACAAGCAAGGTACAGATATGCCCTCGGGGGGGTGGGGTGGGGTGAAAGGAAGGGATCGAAATAGTCTAAAAGGTAGAGATAAAACAATGGATGGAAATACATTTCAAAATAATGGAAATAGGTGGGAAAGGAAAAATCTATATACATTATTGGAAAATATAAGAGGGATCGGAAAGGGGGTGGGGATGGAGGAGTGAGTTCACGATCCAAAATTGATTGTTGAATAGTCTGGTTCAGTCTCAAATTTGTCAGAGAGATGGATGGCATTGATGGTTAGTGAGTGGAGATTGTAGCTGGGACTGAAGACAATGGCTTCAGTCTTCCCAATATTTAAATGGAGGAAATTTCTGTTCATCCAGTACTAAATGTCAGTCAAGTCAGGACCGTGTGTGACTTGGAGGTGATTATGTTCACAGACACCTGCTACTCTGGTCCTTCTAGCTGGTAGAGGTTGCGGGTTTGGGAGATTCTGCCAAAGCTCTGGTAGAGTTGCAGATGTGTAACATCCCTCTCCTTCACGCCCTGGCTCTCCCATCTCCCTCTCTTTCCTCCCCTAGATTTTGGAGTTTTGTATAGGCCCTGTCCAGTCGTTGGGTTCCCTTTCCTAATAGGCATTGATGAATCCATTGTGTCTGAAAGCTTTCATTGTCACTTTTTCCTCGTGCCAGTCCCAAAAATGACCAGATTCATTCAGCTCAATTTCGTAACCTGCCTTTGTGTTTTTATGGATTCTCTCTCACTCCCTTTGGCCTGTTTTAAACTACTTTCACAGGGCTTGCAGTCCGGAATCTCAAACCTAACATCACAACAGGATCTGATGGTGTCGCCCAATTTATCGTAACCCACATATCATCGAATTTTGAACATGGAAGTTAAAAGCCTTGTTCACAGTGGGGAGAAACCGTATACATGCTCTGTGTGTGGACGAGGCTGCAGCCGAACAAATGACCTGTCGAACCTCAGCCACAATCAC
Organism: Cetorhinus maximus; assembly: GCF_964194155.1. Taxonomy (NCBI): domain Eukaryota; kingdom Metazoa; phylum Chordata; class Chondrichthyes; order Lamniformes; family Cetorhinidae; genus Cetorhinus; species Cetorhinus maximus. Next base: position 367,942 of record NW_027596299.1, on the reverse strand, counting down.
ACTGGAGAGAATCCATGGAAATGTGGGAACTGTGCGAAGGGATTCAGTTACACATCCCAGCTGGAAATTCATTGAAGCACTCACATTGGAGAGAGGCTGTTCACCTGCTCTGAGTGTGGGAAGGGATTCACTCAGTCATCCCATCTGCAGACACACCAGTGAGTTCACACTGGGGAGAGGCCGTTTACCAGCACTATGTGTAAAAAGGGGTTTGCTGATTCATCCAACCTACTGAAACACCAGTGAGTTCAAAGTCAGGGGTGGCCGTTCACCTGTTTTGAGTATGGGAAGGGATTCATTCGGTCATCCCACCTGCTGAGACACCAGCGAGTTCACAAGTAACTGCTTGGGTTGGATTTAGTTCCTAATGATATTGTTGTCTGAAGCATATTCATTGGAGTGTGTTTCTGCTGATGTTAATAAACTCCAGCCCAGTTACAGATTCTGGATAAAATTCAAATAAATCAGCTTTGCGTTAAACACAGTGTGTTGAGTCTTTTTAATATCTTTAACACAAGTTTGTTCCTTTTGAAGGGCTCTCCATCTCGCTTGTCTCCTCCATCCTCACCTCCAGCAACAATGTGAGGATCTCATGGAGCTTCTTTGTTTCTAAGATTGAGACAATCCGATCAGCTGCCTCTGCTGCTTCCCTCCCTTCCACTGGCCCAACGGGACAAACTGTGTCTGAAGATCCCACTTGCCCAAGCCCTGAACACACATTTTTCACGAGTTTCTCTCCTGTCTCCCCTTATGCCCTCTCAGTGCTCTCTCTGTGCACAACCTGCTCCATCGACCCTATTTCCACTAAACTATTGACCAAACAACCTCCCCATGCCTACTGACATTCACAACAGTTCTCTCTTTTCAAGTACTGTCCCGCTCTCCTTTAAATCTTCCATCATTACCACTGTCGTTAAAATAACAAACTCTTCACTTCTGCATCTTTGCATGCTGCCGCCTCATTCCCTGCCTCAATTTCCTTTGAAAAATACTTAAACATTTTGTAATCTCCCAAATCCATGTCCATCTTTCTCTGAACTCCAGGTCTGAATCTCTCCAATCAGGTTTCTGCCCCGGCACAATTCCAGAACAGTTATTTTGAAAGCTATATGACTGTGACAAAGGTAAACTTTCCATTCTGGTCTTTCTCGACCTGTCTGCGGTGGGCCCCTCTCTCACAGGCCTTGATTTCCGTCTATTGTTCTGAATGATTAACAGCATTAACCTTCTCCCTAAACTGTCCAAACCATTTATTGAAACTAGGGAACCTTCTTGTTCTAATGGTGTCATTCCATGTCTGCATTCATGCCCTGAAGTCAGCCCTTGAATTGTGTGTGTACTGTTTCATCATGTCCGCACATTTCAGTAACAAATGTTGAAATGTCTACTCCACATCCACAGGGTTTCATCTGTTTAAAGTCACAAAAAGAAAGGTCCAGCTTTCTTCTAGAGTTTGAGAGAAATTAGCTTTCAGAATGAGGCAGAGTTTCAGCCAATGAGGGAGAGCCGGGCTCAGCACCGCCCCTCATTCACTCCGATTGGTTGGAGGACCAGCCTCTCCTACTCGACTATCCTGCCCCAACCCCTCTTCCTATTGGCCCGCAGCTGCCATCAATCAGCCGGGCATTGGGAGCTGTCAGGTGAGAGGTCAGTGTCGGGGGGCGGGGTTTACAAATCCCGAGGGCGGCGCCAGAGCCGAATCTGAACCAATGAACATTCTCCACTTTCTTCCGGCTTCTCTCCGGCACCAACCTCAAGCAGAGAGCGGGAGACTCCGAGCATGCGCCGTTCACCCGGACAACCCGCACCAGATAGAGCGGTTTCTGAGGCGCACCGGATTGTGGGTAATTTCGGCCGCCATTAGAAACAGTGTCTCAGTTAATCTTTGTCTGAACCCGGGGAATTGAGGGTAGGGTTTCTGTTAGCATAGGGGCTGAAGAATAATAAATACCATGTTCGAGCTCCAAACCTTCAGACCAGGGTTGATATGGGGCAAAAAGGGAATTTACACAAGGGGGCAGACATATAGCTGAGGTATTAAATGAATACTTTGCACCTGTCTTTAGCAAGGAGGAAGATGCTACCCAGACCATGGTAAAAATGTGAAGTAATTCGGACACTAGATGGGTTTAAAAGCGGGAAAGAAGAAGTATTGAATATCCTATCTGTACTTAAAGTTGTTAAGTCGCCAGGACCAGATGTGATGCATCCATGGATACTGCAAGATGTGAGTTGAAATTGCGGAGGAACTGGACATAATTTTTCAGTCTTCTGTAGACTCAAGGGTAGACCCCAAGGACTAAAGATTGCAAACTTTACACTCTTGATCAAAAAAGGGCGTAAAGATATGCCCAGCGACTACAGACCAATTAGGTTAACTCCTAGAAACAATAATTCTGGACAAAGTTAATCATCACATTGACAAATGCAGGTTGATTATGGAAAGCCAGCATGGATTTCTTAAAGGAAAATCATGTTTAACTAATTTGATGGAGTTTCTTGAAGAGGTAACAGAGAAGGTTCATGAGGGCAATGCTGTCACTATGGTGTACATGGACTTCCAAAAGGCGTTTGTTTAAGTACTGCACAAAAGATTTGTGAGAAAAGTTAAAGCTCAGGTTACAAAAGGGACAGTAGAAACATGGATACGGAATTGGCTGCATAACAGGAAACAGAGAGTAGCAGTTAGTGGATATTTTTTGCACTGGAGGAAGGTTTGTAATGGAGTTCCGCAGCGGTATGGTTATGGGACCATTGCTTTTCCTGCCATACATTAATGACCTAGATCTTGGGGCAAAGGCAACATTTCAAAATCTGTGGATAATACAAAACTCAGAAAAATCACAAACTGTGAGGAGGATATTGTAGAACTTCAAAAGTTCATAGACAAGCTGGTGGAATGGGTGGAGAGGTGGCAGCTGAAGTTCAATCCAGAGAAATGTGAGACGATAAGTTTTGGCAGGAAGACAGTATAAATTAGGGGGTACAACTCTAAAGGGGGGTGCAGGAGCTGAGGGACCTGTGTGTATATGTACCTAAGTCATTGTGGCAGGGCAGGTTGAGAGAATGGTTAATAAGTGATACAGTTTCCTGGATTTTTTGAATAGGGGCACAGAGTACAAGAGCAAGGAGGTTATGCTGAGCTTGTATAAGACACTAGTTAGACCTCAGCTGGATTATTGCTTACAGTTCTCGACACTGAATTTTAGGAAGGATGTGAAGGCATTGGAGAGAGTATAGAAGAGATTTACGTGAATGGTTCCAGAGTTGAGAAACTTGAGTTATGAAGATAGATTGGAAAGGTTAGCATGGTGGCATGAGAGAAAAGATGCTCAGAGGAGATTTGATGGAGGCATTCAGAATCATGAGGCGTCTGGACAGAGTCTATAGGAAGAAACTGTTCTGACTCGTGAAAGGATCAAGAACGAGAGGGCACAGATTTAAAGAAGTTATTCAAAGAAGCAAAAGCGATATGTGGAGAAACTTCTTATGCAGCATTGCAATTAAATTTTGGAATGCACAGGTTGAGAGTGTGGCGGAGGCAGGTTCAACTGAAGCTTTCAGGAAGGAATTAGACTGTTATCAGAAACGGGAGGACGTAAAGGGTAAGGTGGGAGAATGGGACTAGGTGAGTTGCTCTTTGGGAGAGCCAGTGCAAACACGATGGACCAAATGGCCTCCTTCTGCGTCATACCAATTGTGTGATGTGGTAAAAATTGTTGGTTAATCCTGACTGTCAATCTCTATCTCTATGTCTGTAAGAGACCAATAGACCATTGTTCTCCCAATTTACATTCTAACAAGAAGTTCCAAATGTTTGTAGCACTGTGATCTTGTTGTGTGTCAATCTTGTGCAGAAGGGCTGATGAGGGTAGAATAACTTGGCCTGCAAGATACAGTCTGTGTGAGAGTGATTAGAATATGATTGTGTCATAGTTCAGTGAGACCTGATCGCTTACTGAGTGAGTGAGCCTGTATAAATATAACTCAGGTAAACACAGCTTGTCACAGTCCAGTGAGTTCTGATCACTGACTGTGTGAGCGAGTCTGTATAAATTAGTGATTTTCTGCTAACATAGGGATTGCAAAATAAGAATGATTAATATCCAACTCCTACCATCTCCATCCTGCAAGAATGGAGCTGTTGGCCAATGTTCAGTAATTAATCTTTTTCAGTAAAGTCTGTCATACATTAACACAAAATTGTTCTGCTATGCTCTATTTTTTAACATGAATTAGCAAACATTTTTTACCTCTATGAGTTTGGGTTGTGAACTGGAACGTCTTCACGCTTCTCTGTTGATCTTATCCAGAAGGGCTAATCTGGAAAGAAGGGCTTGGTCTGTAAGATACGGTCACTCTGAGAGTGAAAATGGAACATTTTTATATCAAAGTTCAGTGACATCTGATCACTTACCGGGTGAGTCAGTCTGTGAAAATGTAACTCAGGTAATCACAGCTCCTGTAGGTGATTCTCTGGTTACAATGAGATCGATAAGAAAGGAATCAGGAGCTTGCAGTCCCACCCAGCAGGGCACCAGTGGAGAGGCATTGGAGGAGGATGGTTTGGTCAATGGTGTCAAAGACTGCGGACAGGCCGAGAAGGACTGTGAGGGAGAGTTTACCTTTGTCACATTCACATCAGATGTAATATGTGACTTTGAGAAGAGCTGTTTCGATACTGTGACAGGGGCAGGAATCTTATTGCACGGATTGAAACATAGAGTTCCAAGTCTGATGGGCATGGATTTGGATGGTGACAAGGGTTTGGTAGAGGGAAGGGTGGAAAGAAATGGAGAGGTAGTTTACAAGGACATTGGGGTCAAGGGTTGGTTTTATTGAGGAGAGAGCGATGATGGCAGATTTGAAGGAGAGGGAGAGCCCTTCAAAGGAATTAACGTGTGTTTGAGATATTAAAGAGACTCAAAACAGTGTGTTTAACACAAAACTGATTAATTTAATTTTTATTCAGAGTGAGAACCACGATGACAGGGCTGGTGTTTATTAACATCAGCAGAAACAGGCCCGAATGAACATGGCTCAGTCTGGTTGTGATTAACAGCAAAATCCAATCACTGCAGTTATTTGTGAACTCGCTGGTGTTTCAGCAGGTTAGCAGACTGAGTGAATCCCTTCCCACACTTGCAGCAGGTGAATGGCCTCTCCCCAGTGTGAACTCGCTGGTGTGTCAGCAGGTGGGATGACTGAGTGAATCCCTTCCCACACGTGGTGCAGGTGAAGTGCCTCTCCCCTGTGTGAGTGCGCTTGTGTGTCTGCAGGTGGGATGACTGAGTGAATCCCTTCCCACACTCGGAGCAGGTGAACGGCCTCTCCCCAGTGTGAGTTCGCTGATGTAAAATGAGTTGAGATGATCGCCTGAACCCAGTCCCGCAGTGAGAGCACCTGAACGGTCTCTCATCAGTATGAACAAGTTGATGGGACATCAGTTCCCCGGAACTTTTAAAGCACTTCCCACAGTCTGGGCATTTAAACGGTCTCTCATCAGTGTGAATTCGTTGATGTGTCTGTAGGTGGGATGACTGAGCAAATCTCTTCCCACACTCAGAGCAGGTGAACAACTTCTCCCCAGTGTGAACCTGCTGGTGTCTCACCAGGTTGTTTGAATGGGCGAATCCTTTCCCACACTCGGAGCAGCTGAATGGCCTCCCCTCAGTGTGAGTTTGTTCATGTCTCAGCAGGCTGGATAACTGAGTGAATCCCTTCCCACACTGTGTACAGGTGAACGGTCTCTCCCCAGTGTGAATTCGCTGGTGCCTCAGCAGGGTGGATGAATCAGTGAATCCCTTCCCACACTCCGTACAGGTGAATGGCCTCTCCCCAGTGTGAGTGTGCTGGTGTATGGTGAGTTCAGATGCTCGCCTGAACCCAGTCCCACAGTGAGAGCACCTGAACGGTCTCTCGTCAGTGTGAACACGCTGGTGTGCCAGCAGGTTGGATGAGTCAGTGAATCCCCTCCCACACTCGGAGCATGTGAACGGCTTTTCCCCAGTGTGAACCCGTTGGTGCATCACCAAGCTGGATGACTGAGTGAATCCTTTCCCACACTTGGAGCAAGTGAACGGTCTCTCACTCGTGTGAACTCTCTGGTGCCTCAGCAGATTGGATGAATTAATGAATCCCTTCCCACACTCAGGGCAGGTGAACGGTCTCTCCCCAATGTGAACTCGTTGGTGTGTAAGCAGGTTGGATGAATTAACAAATTTCTTCCCACAATCTGAGCAGGTGAACAGCCTCTTCCTGGTGTGACTGTCCCGCTGAGTTTCCAGCTGAACTGTATCAGTGAATCCCTTCCTACAATCTGCACATTTCCATGGCTTCTCCCCATTTTGACTGCATTTATGTTTTGATGGGTCTGATGATCGGCTGAAGCCTCGTCCACACACAGAACATGTGTACGGTTTCTCCCCACTGTGAACGGTGCTTTTTCCTTCCATGTCCATAAACCGATGATATTCAGATCTCGATAAATTGGGCGATTCTATCAGATCCTGTTGTGATGTTTGGTTTGAGTTTTCCGACTGCAAATCTTCCCCTTCTAATCCCCTGTGAAATTGATTTAAAACAAGAAAAAGGGAGTTAGAGAGAACCCACAGAAACACAAAGGCAGGATGACGTCTCCTCAGGGACGCAGGTTTCTGCCCTGGGTCTTCATAGGACTGAAAAGACCCACAGATCTTTGGACATAGTGGGCAGGACGTGGCACGAGGTAGCAGAATTCGGGAAGCAGAATTTGCTTCCTTTTCCTTCTTTCCCTGTCGCCGCTCTGCCTCAGCAATAAGACATTGGGACTCAAAGGGTATTGCAACTTGATGGACAAATTGTCTCCATTCTGAACAATGGGAAACAAGCTCCTCCCAGTCATTCAAAACCTTGCCCCCTACAAAGATGGCGGCCCCGCATGCGCCCTGCTGCACATTGACCCCAATAAAGATGGCGGCCGATAACTGGGCCCGATTTATGGGGGTTGCGGCCCCCGCTCCGTGCAAGCGGGCGACCGCAAAGTTCAATTTTGGGGTTTCCTGATTGCACAACAAGTTTCTCAATCCGCTCCACCCACCCGCCCAATCGACCGCTCCCTCCGCCCAACTATTCTCTTCCTTACCGATTACGGGTCCGAGAAGCGTCTCTCCATCGCCATTACTCACACTGCGCATGCTTCACTCCCAGCCCGGTCCCGCCCCTCATTCACTCCGATTGGTTGGAGGACCAGCCGCTCCCGCTCGGTCCTCCGTTCCGCCCCCTCTTCCTATTGGTCCGGACCTGCCGTCAATCAGCCGGGCATTGTGACGGTGTCAGATGGTCAGGGCGGCCACAGACTCAGCCTGACTTGCTGATTCTTGGCAGCATTTTCTGTTTGGGAATTAGAGCTAGAGATGGATGGTCAGTTCCCCTCTGACCGGGGGGGATTCACACTCATTTCCCTAGTGCACTGATTATCACCTTTACTTTACATGAGAAAGTCCCCGGTTCAATCCCGGCTAGAAGATTTGTGTTTACAATTGTTACTGAGGAGGAATTAACAGTGAGTTTAGTTTCATATCGAACAGGGGGACAGTTATTGTCTCATTATTTAAAGCTCCTTCTTCACCTTTAAACAGGGAACGATAAGTCAGAGAAAACTGATCCACTGTGACCCTGAAACAAGATACTGCAGATGCTGGAAATCCGACCTCAAAACAGAAAATGTTGGAAACTCTCAGCAGGTCAAACAGCTTCTGTGGAGAGGGAAGCCGAGTGCATGTTTCAGGTCTGAGACCTTTTATCCAAACTGGAAGGACTTAAAGATAGGGGACACCGTCTCGGGAGACGGGGGCCGCGTGTCGGGAAACGGGGCATGTATACTGTACACGTTGTTCACCTTCATAATTCACAACAATATTCCTGGTGTTCATGAGCTGCCTCACTTTCTTTCCCATTAATTCCATTTGCTGATCTATCAGTAATGGACTTGCTGCCATCTCGAACAAAACTATTTTCACCACTAAGGCTCCGCTGGTATTTAATAGTCTTCATGACATCATCGCACTGGGACTGGATGACATCATCGCACTGGGACTGGATGACATCATAAGAGTCCATTGTTTCTTAATGACCCACATCAATAACAAGAAATGGCTGCAATTTCAGAAGGAATTGAAGTCAGAGGGCCCAGGAAAGATGCAAGAGAACGGTTCCCCTTCCAAGGAAAACAAACCCAACTTCACCTAACTGAAGTTCATCATCTCTCGTGAATCTTTTTTGCACACTCTCGAATGCCTCACATTCATCCTGAAGTGAGGGGCTCAGAATTGGACACAATACTGCAGTTGGGGCTAAGCCAGTGTTTTATTCAGGTTTATTCTAACTTGTTGATTTTCTACTTTATTCCCGATTCCACATGCTTTATTCACTGCTTTCTTAGTCTGCCCTGCCATCTTCAATGATTTGTGTACATATAGCCCCAGATTACGCTGCTCTAGCACCCTTTTACAATTGTACCCTTTATTTTATTTTGTCTCTCCTCGTCCTCCCTACCAAAATAAATCACTTCACACCTCTCTGAATTATATTCTACCTGTTTACATGTCTACCCAATCCTTCATCCTGTCTATGTCTTCTTGAGGTTTATCACTATGCTCCTCACTGTAAACGCAACTTGAAAATTTGGCTTCGTTTGCAAATTTTGCCCTGCACACACAAGACTAGGTCTTTAATATATATCAAGAATACAGTGGTCTTAACACCGACTCCTTTTGATCCCACTCTATATTTTTCTTCAATCTGAAAAAACAACCGTTTACCATGCGTGCTGTTTCCTGTCACGCATCCAATGCTGCCTCTGCCCCATGGGCTTTAACTTTGCTGACAAGCCTGTTACTTGGCGCTGTATCAAATGCTGTTTAGCAATTCATGTTCACATCAACCGTTTTAATCTCATCAACATTCTCTGTTGCCTTAACAAATAACTCAAGAAATTTAGTTCAACACGATTTGGCCTGAACAGGCTTTAATGAAACCACAATTGTACAAATGACTTTATTTTGACCTAGATTCCAGCTTCTAAATGCTTTCCCACACAGAGGTTAAACTAATCAGGTAGAGTGCTTGGAATGGAAAAACGAACAATACTGCGATGCTTCAAATATGAACTAAGCAGTAAAAACTGGAAACACTCCAGCAGGTCTGGAAGAACCTATGGAGAGAGAAACAGAATTGACATTTCAGGTCCGTGAGCCAGTGAAATGGGGGAGGTGGGAAGAGGAACAGAAGGAAAGGTCTCTGAAAGGCTGCAGGGTGGGACAGATTAACTGACAAAAGATTTCATGATGTAAGGTCAAAAGAAGTGGTAATGGCCCCATTAAAAAAACAAAAGACGTGTCTAGATGAGATGCGAATGACACGATAACAGCAGTCTGAAAACAATGTGGAGAAAATGATAGAGAAATGAGAAAGGAAAACAAATACTTAAAGAAACAAGAAACAAATGGAGGCAGAGATTATGATAGAAAATTGTTGAAGTCAATTTGATTCCAGAAGTCTGTGAAGTGTCTTCTTTTGACCTGGTAATGAACTGTTACATTTCTATATATTCTCAGGTCAGATAAAAGGTCACAAAGCTGTCATGTTAACTCTGTTTCTCTCTCCACAGATGAAGGCCTGACCTGCTGAGGAATTCCAGCACTTTCAGATTCATGTCAGGATTGTAGACTCAGAATTTTTAAAGGTATTGTCCCAAATTAATTTACCACATCGACAACAGAAGTCTCGGCCTCATGAAACTCCAGTCTCATTGTTTTATATTCGGGTCTAGGGATAACGTTCATTGTTTTATATTCGGGTCTGGGGGATAATGTTCACTGTTTTATATTCGGGGCTGGGGATAATGTTCACTGTTTTATATTCGGGTCTGGGGGATAATGTTCACTGTTTTATATTCGGGTCTGGGGGGATAATGTTCACTGTTTTATATTCGGGTCTGGGGGATAATGTTCACTGTTTTATATTCGGGTCTGAGGGATAATGTTCACTGTTTTATATTCGGGTCTGTGGGATAATGTTCACTGTTTTATATTCGGGTCTGGGGGATAATGTTCACTGTTTTATATTCGGGTCTGGGCGATAATGTTCATTGTTTTATATTCGAGTCTGGGGATAATGTTCACTGTTTTATATTCGGGTCTGGGGGATAATGTTCACTGTTTTATATTCGGGTCTGGGGGATATTGTTCACTGTTTTATATTTGGGTCTGGGGAATAATGTTCACTATTTTATATTCGGGTCTGGGGATAATGTTCACTGTTTTATATTTGGGTCTGGGGGATAATATTCACTGTTTTATATTCGGGTCCGGGTGATAATGTTCACTGTTTTATATTCGGGTCTGGGGGATAACGTTCACTGTTTTATATTCGGGTCTAGGGGATAATGTTCACTGTTTTATATTCGGGTCTGGGGGATAATGTTCACTGATTTATATTCGGGTCTGGGGGATAATGTTCACTGTTTTATATTCGGGTCTGGGGGATAATGTTCACTGTTTTATATTCGGGTCTGGGGGATAATGTTCACTGTTTTATATTCGGGTCTGGGGGATAATGTTCACTGTTTTATATTCGGGTCTGGGGGGATAATGTTTACTGTTTTATATTCGGGTCTGGGGGATAATGTTCACTGTTTTATATTCAGATCTGGGGATAATGTTCACTGTTTCACATTCGGGTCTGGGGGACAATGTTCGTTCTTTTATATTCGGGTCTGGTGCGGATTAAAATGAGGAGCCTCTTCAATTGAGGACAGTAACTGCATTTTTGGTATGACTTTAAACAAAATGAACTATCCAGGTGTGAGGGACAAACATTTTCCGATTTAGAGCAGTCAGTTTAGGCGAGCTTGAATCTAAATCCTTCAATTCTGTAAATTTAAACTAAGACCAGACAAACAGGAAGCTGCTGATGGTTAAAGGGGCCGGGATGGTGTTGCGGGGAGGTGTCCAGAGGAAGCCTGACACACGCACTGCACAGGGTGAGTAGAGGAAAGGGAGGAATTACTTGATTAAACAGGGAGCCAGGGACAATAGCGGAAGGCGGGAATCACTGGGAATGGAGCAGCGGGATAAAGACACCTCAGACAATTATTGAATGGTTACAGCACAGATGGAGGCCGTTCGGCCCGTCCTGTCTGTGTTGTTCACTGAAGGAACCATTTTCCTAGTGCCACCTCAGGGCTATGGGCCAAGTGCTGGAAAGTGGGATTGTAATAGATAGGTGTTGATGGCCGGCACGGACACGATGGGATGAAGGGCCTGTTTCTGTGTTGTACAACTCTGATTCTATGACCTCCCTCCCTTTGCCCCGTAGCCCTGGGATTAAACAAGTCTTAAGCAAGACTTGTGTGAAACAAAGTGTTTAGGCGATGGGGTAGAAGCAATAAAGAATAACAACCTTTTCACACAGTGAATCGGGGACGGGGTGCAGGATAATGTAACTGTGCAGGTCACTGAGGATCCCCAAAGCCCATCAGCCGTCTGTATGCTGTATATAGAAGGCCCTGGGGGAGGGGGGAATGGAACCATTTGGGACACCGCACAAGGCGGGATGTCACCCCTCCTCCACTCCCCTGGTTACACAAATGACTCACCTTGGACTGTCCCACACCTGGGCCGGGCGGGGTCAAGGTGCAGGAAGCTGCAAGCTGGTAGATTGAGCTGTGAACTGGGTGGAGTTGAGGGGTTTGAGTGACAGGTCTGGGGCTATATCAGTATGTGTTCATAGTGACAACAGACCATTTAGATGCTCTCTCTGTTGGACTGGGTTCAGGCAATCACTTAATCTCACTGTGCACCAGCGAATTCACACTGGGGAGAGGCCATTCACCTGCTCCAAGTGTGGAAGTCGATTCGCTAGTTCTTCCACCCTGCCGAAACACCTGTTTAGGCTGTGACAAGAGCTTTAAAAACCCACATTCATTGATGGTTCACCAGTGCATTCACTCCAGTTCCACTCCATTCATCTGCTCTCACTGCAGGAAGAGGTTCAGGTGATTGTCCATCCTGCTGCAACACCAGTGAGTTCACACTGGGGAGAGGTCATTCACTGGCTCCATGTGTGGGGAGGGATTCAGACTGATGGAAGATCTTTTAAATGTGTAGATTGTGGAAAGAGTTATAAAAGTTCTGTGGAGCTGATGTTCCATCAACGTGTTCACACTGACCAGAGCCTGTTCAAGTGCTCTCACTGTGGGACTGGGTTCAAGTGATCATGTGAACTCAGTGTTCACCAGCGCACTCACACTGGGGAGGAGACCATTCATTTGTTCTGTGTGGGAGAGATTCACTCCGTCATCCCACCTCCATACACATTAGTTCTGAAGAGGAGTCATACCGACTTGAAACGTTAACTCTGTTTCTCTCTCCACAGATGCTGCCAGACCTGCTGAGCTTTTCCAGCATTTTCTGTTTCTAATTTTAGATTTCCAACATGTGCAGTATTTTGCTTTCATCTATACACATCGACTTGTTTACATGGGTCAGAAAGCTTTTCAAAGGTCTGACCATGAGCCAAGATTTAAAAGCAAAATGGGTGCTGAGACACAAACACATTCACACTGGGGAGAGGCTGTTCACCTGCTATGTGTGTGGGAGGAGATTCACTCAGTCATCTCACCTATTAACACCCCAGCGAGTTCACAAGCGGCTGCAGGAATTGGATTCTGCTGTTATTGCTGCTGTTAACCACATCCAGGACTCAACCATTCTGACAGTTGGAGTTTGTTTCTGATGATGTTCATAAACCCTGTAACTGGACTGAAGTTTAATATTCTGGATAAATGTGAAATAAATCAGGTTTATTTTAAACACGTTGTGGATTTTTTGCCTTTCCCACCTGGGTGTTTAACATCACCTGGCTGGAGCTTAGAAAGGACAATCTGGGTCGTGGATCATACAGCAGGAACAGAACTTCAGCCTGGACACAGTCCCTCAGGGTCACACTGAGAGGGACAAACAGTACTTTGCTCTTTCTCCTCTCTCTTCACTTACAGCAAAGCCCCCGTGTGGGTTAATCCTGAGGTGTGTAAGAAATGTGTCCCAGCTGCTCTCTTCCCCATAGTTCAGAGCTCCTGGACCCAGAACAGGAGGCTCCTTTACAACTGTGTTTAGAGTCAGGAGGAACAATGGTGAATGCTGGAAACGTGCTGTCAAATCAGAGGTTGGTGTAAAACTGTGATCTGTTTCTGACTGAAAGGGAAAATCAGGTTTAAATTTCCAGTCTGAAAATTACTGTGCTAATTATTCTATGAAGATTTACTGTGTTTGTGACAGACCAAAATCGATTACTTTAAGGCAGAATTAAACACATTTGAAATAAGTTTGCAAAATTCTGTATTAAATTAGCAGGTAGATGATTTCAGAGGTACCTGTTAACTGCTGGGAGAATTATACAACAGATAAAGAAAGACCTGGAGCACATTTCCTGGAGTTCCCTGTTTTATTGATGTGTGTTAGACACCAGGATAACTAAAAATACTCAACCCTGAACATCCATGTGGTTGCGACCCTCAAAGTTACTCTGGAATCACTCCCGCTGTGTAGCTCCAGCACTGATCCTGCTGCAGGTTGGAGGCTCGGGGAGTGGGCCCTCCAGGAGTGGATTGGGAGAAAGCAGTGTTTCAGTATCCTGACTAATATACGGTGAGGAACCAGAGGAATCCTTACTGAGGAACTGTCTGGGGCTTTACCTCTCAGTGTAGGTCTAGGGGTGAATGATTCCTGACTCCCTGAACTGTCTGACACTGAACCCAGTTTGGAACAAGATGAATTCAGTGTCCAGGAGAACTGGGACAAATATCACCCACAATTGAGGGAGAGAAAAGCAGCCATTAGAGAAGAGATCTTTGGGAAAGAAGATGGTGAACAATTGTGGAAATAACAGCAAAGCTTTCCCAGCTCCATCAGGAGTGGGAAGATGGTTAAACGTAATTTTGAAACACTGAAAGACAGTTGAGGACAGATTGAATCAGATTGCCAGGCTATGACAGAACTGTTAAATGACTGTTTCACATCAGTCTGCATTCCTGTGGATGATGCTCAAATTCCAGCTGTGGGATGTGCTGTCGTCAATAACATCATCAATATTAAAATAGAAAGGGATTGTCACCCTGGAGAAAGTAGGGAATATCAAACTAGATGGTGCTACAGGTCCAGATGATGTCCACCCAAGGGGGTTTAAAGAGATGGAATGGGTGCCCTGTGAGCCTCTTTTCCGTATCTTCAACAGCTCAATAGAGTCAGCGATTGTTCTCTGAGATCGGAAAGTAGCTCATGGTGTTCCCACTTTCCAAATCAGGGAAAAATCAGAGCCAGGGAATGACAGGCCCATCAGTGTGGCCACGATCACAGGGAAGATGCTTGAAGGTTTCTGATTCTGTTTCTGATCACTGGGGGAGAGAAGAATCCATTCGAGATCCTCAACATGGATTCCGGGAAAGAATGTCATGCCTTAGAAACCTGTTTGTGTTTTGTGAAGAAGTTGCTGTGCTGGTGGATGAGGGGAATCAGGTTGACATTGTCTATCTCAGGGTGTAATCCAACACCAGCATCTTGTATTTACACAGAGGGTTGTGGGGCTGGAGGAGGTTACAGAGATACTGAGGATCCGTTTGACATTGTCTATCTCAGAGGTGTCAAACTCCTTTTCCATGGTGGCTCTGCCAATATCCTGGCACTGGGTGAGGGCCACATTCAGCAGAAGTTATTAAAATGAAACAAGATACTGATAAACTTTATTAGTATTCACTGACATCTCGATTTTATTCACTGCTCCTGCTGCTCCTGATACCTGGCACCTCTTCACTTGAACCATCACATCAATACTTGGAGCAAATGACTGGGCTGAGGTCTGTCTCGGATAAAAACATGAGGACCTCTTGTCAGCACAGAATCAGAGAAATTATAGCACAGAGGAGGCCATTCAGCCCATCATGTCTGCACTGGCTGAAAATGAGCTGTCCAGTCCAATCCCACTTTCCAGCTCTTGGTCTGTAGTCCTGTAGGTTACAGCACGACTGGTGCATAACCCAGTACTTTTTAAATGTGAGTATTTCTGCCTCTACCACCCTTTCAGATAGTGACTTAAAATTCCCCAGCACCCTCTAAGTGAAAACATTACTCAACTCCCCTCTAATCCTCCCACCAATTACTTTAAACCTCAGCCCCCTGGTTACTGGCCTCTCTGTTAATGAAATAGGTCCTTCCTACCCAATCTATCTGGGACCCTCATCATTTTATACACGTCAATTAAATCTCCCCTCAGCATCCTCTATTCCAAAGAAAACAACACCCGCCTCTCCAAATCCTCCTCAGGGTTAAAATTCACCAGTCATGGCATCATCCAGATAAGTCTTTTCTGTGCCCTCTCCAGTGTGATCACATCCTTCCTGTAAAGTGCTGACCAGAACTGGACTGTGCTCTAACTAGTGTTTTTTATATTTCTAGAATAACCGTTCTCTCACCTTCTTTAACTTCAATGTGATGGAAACTCACAGCTGGAACCTGTCAGCATTTGAAAGATATTTACAAATTTTCGAGGGTTCCTTACAGTTGGGATCTTCCTCTGTTCTGTCCACTCGAGGTGTTAGATAACAGACTTTCTCCTGGGAATATCGAGCTGGGGTTTTGGGCCATGAGGTGTTTCCTTGTTCATCTTGTTGACTCTAAATATTGAATTGTGTGGTTAGAGACACCAGGTAATCAAGCTGACAACAGATTATCTCACACTGACTTTATTAACAGCACTGCAATCATACAGATGGAGTATGTTCCCCAATCAGAATAGGGATAATCACAGAATCTTTACAGTGCAGTAGGCAATTCGGCCCATTGAGTCTGCACTGGCTCCCTGAAAGAGCATTCCACCTAGTCCCACTCCCCTGCCTTATCCCGTAACCTTGGACATTCTCTCTTTTCAGGTAGCAATCCAGCTCCCTTCTGAATCCCTCAATCGAACCTGCCTCTACTGCCCTTTCAGGAAGTTAGTTCGAGACTCCAACCACCTTGTGGGTGAAAAAATGTTCCCTCACATCACATTTAGGGAGGGAACTTAAAAGCTTCACATCAAGGCAGGGCCGCCAATGATGGAGTAATTATAATCTTGGGTGTTCGAGAGGGCAGAATGAGAGGAGCGCAGAGGGTCATGTGACTGGAGATTACAGAGATAGGGAGTGATGAGGTCATGGAGGGATTTGAAACTGAGGATACAAGTTTTAAAATTGAGGCAAAATTGACCAGGAGCCAATGTCGGTCAATGAGCACAGGGGTGATGAGTGAATGGAACTTGATGTGAGAAAGCTCAAGGTCAGCAGAGTTTGGATGATCTCATGTTTCCGTGTGGGGATGGGGTGAATGTGAGAGGCTGGCCCGGAATGTACTGGAACTATCACGTCTAAAGGTAACATGGATGAGGGTTTGAGCAGCAGATGAGCTGGGGGTGGGGTGGAGACAGGCGACGTTATGGAGATTGAAATATCTGGTATTAGTGATGGTGTGGATATGTGGTCAGAAACTCATCTTGGAGTCAAATATGACACCAAGAATGTGAACAGTGTCGTTCAGCCTCAGACAGTTCCCAGGGAGAGGGATGGACTCGGTAGTTATGGAACGGAATTTGTAGTGGTGACCGAAGACAATGGCTTTGGTCTTCCTGATTTTTAATTGAGGAAATTTCTGCTCATCCAGTACTGGATGTGAGATAAGCAGTTTGATAATTTAGTAACAGTTGGATGATGTCACCTAGTGGCAGCCTGTAGATGAGAAATAGGAGTGGCCAAGGATAGATCCTTGGAGGACACCAAGTACAAGGACTTTGGAGAGGAAAGGGAGGTTGGAAATGGGGTGGTAGTTTACAACGACAATTGTGGAAAAAGTTTTTTTTTAGGATGGGTGATGATGGTGGATTTAAAGGTGAGGGGAACAGTACCAGGAGAGAGACAGAACCATTAGCTGATATTGTTGAGATGGAGAAGTTGGATGGTCAACAGTTTAATGTGAATAGGGTTATGGGAACAGAGGTGGGTCTCATGGACAAGATGAGCACTGAGAGGGCATGAGGGGAGATGGGAGAGAAACTGGAGAAAGATGTGGGTTCAGGGCTCGGACAAGGGGACTTTAGAGACAGTTTGTCCCGGTGGGCTAGTGGAAGGGAGGGAAGCAGCAGAGGCAGCTGATCGGATTGTCTCAATCTCAGTGACAAAGAAGCTCTATGAGCTCCTCACACTTGTTGTTGGAGGTGAGGATGGAGGAGACAGGAGAGAGGGAGAGTCCTTCAGAAGGAACTAATTTGTGTTTGAGATATTAACAAGATTCACCAGACAGTGTGTTTTACACAAAGCTGATTTATTTGACTTTTATCCAGAATATTAACACCTATAACTGGGCTGGAATTTATTAGCATCCGCAGAAATACTCCCCAGTGAAAATCGTTCAGTCCCGGGTGGTGTTAACAGGAAAATCCCATCATTGTATTTAAAAAGACTCAATATTGTGTGTGTAATACAAAGCTGATTTATTTGACTTTTGTCCAGAACATTAATGCCTAGAACTTAACATCAGAGAAACAGACCCTAATAAACATCGTTCACTCCTGAATATAATTAACAGTAAAATCCAATCACTGTCTTTATGCGTGAACTCGCTGGTGTATCAGCAGGTTAAATGAATGAGTGAATCCCTTCCCACACTGGGAGCAGGTGAATGGTCTCTCCCCAGTGTGAACTCGCTGGTGTGTCAACAGGTGTGATAACTGAGTGAATCCCTTCCCACACTGGGAGCAGGTGAATGGCCTCTCCCCAGTGTGAGTTCGCTGGTGTACAGTGAGTTGAGATGCTCGCCTGAACCCAGTTCCACAGTGAGAGCACCTGAACGGTCTCTCGTCAGTGTGAACATGTTGATGGGACACGAGTTCCCCAGAACTTTTAAAGCACGTCCCACAGTCTGAGCATTTATAAGGTCTCTCGTCAGTGTGAACTCGCTGGAGTTTCAGCAGGTTGGATGACTGAGTGAATCCTTTTCCACATTCAGAGCAGGTGAACGGCCTCTCCCCCTTGTGAACTCGCTGGTGTTGTTGCAGCCCTGTTGATCGAGTGAATCTCTTCCCACACACGGAAAATGTGAACGGCCTCTTCCCAGTATGAACTTGCTGGTGTTGCAGCAGGTTGGATGACTGAGTGAATCCCTTCCCACACTCAGAGCAGGTGAACAGTCTCTCCGTCGTGTGAACTCGTTGGTGTTGCAACAGGTCGGATGAGTGAATGAATCCCTTCCCACATTCGGAGCAGGTGAATGGTCTCTCCCCAGTGTGAATTCGCTGGTGTCTCAGCAGGTTGGACGATCGAATGAATCCCTTCCCACATTCGGAGCAGGTGAACGGTCTCTCCCCAGTGTGAGAGCGCCAATGAGTTTCCAGCTCAGATGGGCATCTGAATCCCTCTTCACAGCCTCCACATTTCCATGGTTTCTCCCCACTGTGAACAGTGCTTTTTCCCTTCATGTTCAAAATCAGTTCACGATAAATTGAGCGACTCCTTCAGATCCAGATGTGATGTTTGGTTTCAGTTTCCCGACTGAAAATCCTCCCCTTCTAATACCCTGTGAAATTGATTTAAAACAGAAAAAAGGGAGTGAGAGAGAACCCACAAAAACACAAAGGCAGGTTGTGAAATTGAGCTGAATGAATCTGGGAATTTGTGGGGCCGGCACGAGGAAAAAGTGACCATGAAAACTGCTGGATTGTCATAAAAACCCAACTGGTTTACTAATGTCCTTCAGGGAAGGGAACCTGCCACTCGGTCTGGGCCTACACAAGACTCTGGTCTCCTTAAGATAACAGATAGGAACCGGAATAAACCATACGGTTCATTGAGCTGCTCCACCATTCGAAATGAGCATGGCTGATCACGGGCTTCAACTCCACTGTCTGAGAGAGAAAGAAAAGAAGAGAAGGGGGTAGTAGAAGCGGGGATAAAGAAGACGGACTTAATAGAGCTACATCTCACTGCATAAGTGTGAGCTTATCCATTCTGGTCGGAAGAATGAAAAGGCAACATTATTTAAATGGAGAGAAACTTCAGAATGCATCAGTGCAGAGGGATCTGGGTGTCCTCGTGCATGAATCGCTGAAAGCTAGTATGCAGGTACTGCAGGCAATAAGGAAGGCAATTGGAATTTTGTAACTTATTGCTAAAGGAATAAAGTATGAAAATAGGGAAGTTGCTGCAACGGTACAAGGCATTGGTGAGAACACACCTGGAGTACTGTGCACAGTTTTGGTTCCCTTACTTGAGGAAGGATGTAGTTGCATTGGAGGAGGCTCAGAGGAGGTTCACTAGATTGATTCCAGAGATGTGGGGCTTGTTTAATGAGGAGAGATTCAGCAGTTTATGCCCATACTCGCTAAAGTTTAGAAGTATGAGAGGAGATCTAATTGAGGTATATAAGGTGCTAAAGGAGACAGACAAAGTAGACGTGGAGCGGATGTTTCCCCTTGTGGGGTATTCTAGAATGAGAGGCCATAGTTTTAGGCTATGGGGTGGTAGATTTAAATCAGAGATGAGGAGGAATTGCTTTTCTCAAAATCTGTGGAATTCACTACCTCAGAGTGCAGTGGATAAACTTAAGGAGGAGATAGATAGATTTTTAATTCGTAACGGTTTGAAAGGTTATGGGGAGATGTTGGGAAATTGGAGTTGAGACCGAAATGATATCAGCCATGATCGTAATGAATGGCGGGGCAGGCCCGAGGGGCTGAATTGCCTACTTCTGCTCCTAGTTCTTATGTTCTTATTCAAGAGTCAAGCCTGGTACAGAATTTTTTTTTCTAATTATTTGATGGTATATGGTGGTATATGGCTTGGTCAGCATTTATTACCCATCTCTATTTTCCCCTGAGAAGGTGGTGTTGAGCTGCCTTCTTGAACCACTGGCAGCTCAGCCTCACCTTCTCAATGCACATTGTCCTCGGGGAGTCAGGCATTCCCCAGTCACGTGCTCAGCCCTGGCTCCCCGCTCTCATTCTCTTCCGCCTTCGTCATCCGGCCCAAGCCCCGCCCACTCCATGACGTCACCAATATGGCCGCACATGCGCCCTCCTCCCCGCTGAAACAAGATGGTGGCCATTAAACCGGTCCCGGGGAAACAGCGGCTCCGGAGATTCGCAGCACCGGACAGAAACGGTTCGGGAGTTTCTTGTTCGCGGCTTGTGGCCTACACCGGGGGTTTCTGAAGCCTTCCCGCCCACCCACTGTCGGTAACGCTGCCTCCGCTTCGGAAAAGAGGTAAAATATAAGCTGGTTTAAGGTGGGGGGGGTGGGGAGGGGTGGAGACAGGTAGAGCTGGATAGAGGGCCAGTGATAGGTGGAGATAACCAAAATATGTCATAGACAAAGAGGTGTTGACGGTGGTGATATTAGCTAAGGAATGTGATAATAGGTGACATTAAGGGTAGAAAGCAGGATGAGCAAGGTACAGATAGGGTTATCTGTGGGGGTGGGGTGGGGTGAAGGGATCGAAATAGGCTAAAAGGTAGAAATAAAACAATAGATGGAAATACATTTAAAAATAATGGAAACAGGTGGGAAAATAAAAATTTATATAAATTATTGGGAAAAGGGGGGATCGGAAAGGGGGTGGGGATGGAGGAGAGAGTTCATGATCTAAAATTGTTGAACTCAATATTCAGTCCGGAAGGCTGTAAAGTGCCTAGTCGGAAGATGAGGTGCTGTTCCTCCAGTTTGCGTTGAGCTTCACTGGAACAATGCAGCAAGCCAAGGACAGACATGTGGGCATGAAAGCAGGGTGGAGTGTTGAAAAGGCAAGCAACAGGGAGGTCTGGGTATTGCTTGCAGACAGACCTAAGGTGTTTCGCAAAGCGGTCACCCAGTGTGCATTTGGTCTCTCCAATGTAGAGGAAACAGCATTGGGAGCAACGAATGCAGTAGACTAAATTGAGGTAAGTCCAATTGAAGCACTGCTTCACTTGAAAGGATTATTTGGGCCCTTGGACGGTGAGCAGAGGGGAATTAAAGGGGCAGGTCTTGTTTTATCTCTACCTTTTAGCCTATTTCGATCCCCCCCCTGCACCCCACTCCCACAAGGGCTATCTGTACTTAGCTCGTCCTGCTTTCTACCCTTAATGTCCCCATTATCACATTTATCAGCTAATATCACCATCGTCACTTTTGTCTATGACATCTTTTGACTATCTCCACCTATCACTGGCCCTCTATCCAGCTCTACCTGTCACACCACCCCTTAAACCAGCTTATATTTTCTATTTTTCCTTAGTTCTGATGAAGAGTCATTCGAACTCGAAACGTTAGCTGTATTCCTCTCCGCAGCTGCTGTCGGACCTGCTGAGTTTTTCCAGGTATTTTTGTTTTTGTTCTGGAAACTCTCAACATTCTCTCCTCCTGCCACCTGGACCAGGATGACCGCGCATGCGCCCTGCTGCACATTGCCCCTATAAAGATGGCGGCCGTTACCCCGGGCCTGGCGAAGGGAGAAATCCAGAATTTCTCGGCCCGTTCTCTGTAAACACAAGACCGGTACCTTGTTATTTGGGGTCTGCGGCCTGCACTGTGTCTTTATGAAGCCTCCCTGCCCACTCCACCGACTCCATTCCTCCTCACACACCCACTAACTCTGTTAGTTTGCTCCACTCGACATTCCCTCACCCGCTCTGAGCAGTTTCAGTGCCAGACCAGCACTGCGCATGCTCGTGAAAAATACCGCCATGTGCATGCTCCAAGCACACACCGTCCTGCGCATGTGCGGGGAGCTGCTGTAATGAGAATAGGGCACATTCTGCACCGCAGTGAATGCTGGGTGACTACTCCGCCATTGAAGGGTCACGTTGTAGAATGAAACTGCAGTCCAGTAATCAGAATACAATGGGTGCCATCGGGACAAGGTATAAAGTCTTCGAATCAATTGATACAGCAACTAAAATGCTCTGGGCTGTACCCTAATTCCCTCCTAGATGTTATGAAGAGCAGAACAAATACCCTGCAGTTAGATCCGAACTCGATGGAGTCTCAGCATATGGATTATTTTTCACTATACATGGTTCATTTTAACCCTGCCAACAGGAATGCTCTGACGGTGGATTAAATCCTTTGAATTTTAAAGTTGGTGTGTTTACTGCTTTGCAAACTGAATAAATCCCTTCGCACATGTGAAATATCTGGATGGTCTCTGGATGTGACTGTGTTCCTGTGTCAGTAATTGGGTCAATGGTGTGAACCATTTGCATTTTCAGCTTGTGCACGTGATCTTACTTAGACATTTTTAGCTGAAAAATGGATCTCAAACCTTATGGCTTCCACATTCTTAGCACTAATTAGTTAAAGAAAATCAAAATGCTGCAGATGCTGGCTTACTGAAATAAAAAAAAAGCAGAAAATGCTGGAATTCTCTGCAGGTCTGGTCGTGCCTCTCGAGAGAAAAACATAGCTTTTAGCGGATTAGCGGGTCTGTGAGATTAGAACTAATTCTTTTGTGGATTCTCAACATAGACTTGTTGGAGGTGACAGTCTGTTTCTGTTTGGTAATATTTCTGAAACTTTTGGATGTCAAAAACGCATCAATGGATAAATGGCAGCATGAAATATTGGGTACAGTCGATGAAGCTTCACTAATAAATTGGCCTCCCACTATTGTGAGAACCTATTTATCATTCACATGGATTGGGACAGACTTTGGTAAACTGAGATGTCATGGGAATGTGTTAATTATTAATATCACCTATGGCGATTCCAGGTTAAATTACCACCAGGAAATCAGTTACATAGCGCATTTAAAAAAAAAATATTTTACTTATCTTATTTATTGTTATTTATCAATCATATGTAGGCCAGACCAGATGAGGATGGCAAATTTCCTTCCCTAAAGACATGGGTAATAAGATGTGTTTTTACGAAAACTGATGGTGGTCTCATTGCTTGTGATTGCAGATTTATTAATTGAATTTAAATTCCACCAGCTGCCGTGGTGGGATTTGAACCTGTGTCCTCAGAGCATGAGCCACCCTCTGGATTACTCATACAGATGTCCCGGCTTTAGAAAGACAGCTTATCCTGAAAACAGCCCCAACTTTGCATTCAAAATAAGAAAACGAACACTAGGTGGTTATTGCACCAATCATTATAAAACAGACCAGCATTTAACTTTACAAATATGTATAAAGTAATGGAGCCAGAGTCCATAAGTTACACGTCAAACATCACACAAAAAATGTCACAATGTGTTACTCATACAAAATCTTTAAAAAAAACCAATTCCAGCTACTGACCTGATATTTACAAACAGTTACAACTATCATCTTAGTTGGATTTCTCTATTTAGAGCAGTGATCTAAACTCAGAGTTTAACAGTTAAATGTTACAAATGTGCCGCAGCCTTCAGAGGACACGTGCTCAATAATTAAGAATATCCAGTTAAGATGGGATGGAAGTCACTTCCATTTAATAAAATGTCTTCCTTTGGATTGTATGAAGTCTGCTTAGCACAAAAAATCACCTAATGCTGAAAGGGGGTGAATATAAAGTTCGAGGTTGCTGAAATAATTTAATTGCTTTCTTTGCTCGGCTGGAGTCTTCAAAAGATGGGTTGGAAAACACAGGTGGAGCAGCACATAGCAGGTTAATAAATCAATTAAATAGATGCGTATTATATCAGCACATGAATAAATATCGTGTTTCAGTATCTTTTAAGTGAACATTTTGCTTTCATTTCTCCACTTAATATATTTGAGCCAAGTTTAATTATTGGCTCTGAAAGATTGTATCATAATTAAGTCCTCTCTAACAGCATTGCGGGTGTTCCTACACCACAAGGACTGCAGCCGTTCAAGAAGGCAGCTCACTACGACCTTCTCAAGGGCAAGTAGGGATTGGCAATAAATGCTGTCTCACATTCTGTGCATGGATACACAAAACTGAAAAACTGCTAATCACAAATTGAAAACAAGCCTAGGATCAATTGAAATACAGATCTGTAAAAATAATAATTGCAGAAGATGAATCTTGAAATTTAAAAGTAAAAAAACAAAGCTGGAAGCACTCAGCAGCATCAGCAGCTGAGGCTGCATGATTCATCAGAACTGCTCTGTCGAGTTCCGAACAATGTATCAACATGAAGCAGGAAACTCTCTCCTTCCTGCTCCCACTCCTCCTCACTGAGTCTGAACTGGGGACAATGTGTTAACATGAAGCAGGAAACTCTCTTCTCTCTGCTCCCACTGCCCCGCACTGAGCCTGAACTGGGTACAATGTATCAACATGAAGCAGAAAACTCTCTCCTCCCTGCTCCCACTGCCCCGCACTGAGTCTGAACTGGGTATAATGTGTCAACATGAAGCAGGAAACTGTTCTCTCTGCTCCCACTCCCCCTCACTGAGTCTGAACTGGGTACAATGCACAAGGAGCCATTACTGTGTCCAGAGCTTTCTAAAATTATTATTTATAAATAACGTTCAAAGTAGTGTTACTATTAGTTATGTTGGAGTGGGTTAACACAACCGTTTAAACTACCCTCTGGGAAGCTTGGACACGTGCTCCCTGCAGACAGGGCATCATTTCACTTCACAAGGTATCAGAGGGAGGATTAGCATTCTCCCATCCCATCAGCCTTTCCTTCTCATTTCAACATTCCAGCAGATAAATAATATTTCAATCTGCTAATATAATTGTAGAAAATAAGCTATAACTGTTAAACTCAATCCCAGACGAGAGTGTGCAATGCGCTGAAATCAATTCATTTTGCTCACCACAAGTGTGAACAGTTTGCTAAAAACAAAAAGCTAAAAGCTACTGCGGATGCTGGAAATCCAAAACAAAAACAGAATTACCTGGAAAAACTCAGCAGGTCTGACAGCATCGGCAGAGAAGAAATCAGTTAACGTTTCGAGCCTTCATGGCCCTTCGCCAGAACTGAAGCATAGTTAGAAGAAGGGAGAAATATAAATTGGTTTAAGGTGGGGGTGGGGAGAGAGAGAGACATTGAGGGTGTGGTGATTGTGGAGATGAGCAGATAATCAAAAGATGTCACAGACAAAAGGGTCAAAGAGGTGTTTTGTCTGAGAAAAGTGCTAATTAAGAATGGAGGACAGGATATTCAAAGTACAGCTCTAGTGGGGGTGGGGTGGAAAGGCTAACAAGGTTTTAGTTTTAGATTTAAAAATAATGGAAATAGGTGGGGAAAGAAGAATCTATATAAATTATTGAAAAAAAAGCGGGGGGGTGGGGAGGGAAAGAAACGGGGTGGGGATGGGGGGAGGGGGAGTTTAAGATCTAAAGTTGTTGAATTCAATATTCAGCCCGGAAGGCTGTAAAGTGCCTAGTCGGAAGATGAGGTGCTGTTCCTCCAGTTTGCATTGGGCTTCACTGGAACAATGCAGCAAGCCAAGGACAGACATGTGGGCAAGAGAACAGGGTGGAGTGTTAAAATGGCAAGCGACAGGGAGGTTTGGGTCTTTCTTGCGGAAAGACCGCAGGTGTTCCGCAAAACGGTCGCCCAGTTTGCGTTTGGTCTCTCCAATGTAGGGGAGACCGCATTGGGAGCAACGAATGCAGTAGACTAAGTTAGGGGAAATGCAAGTGAAATGCTTCTTCACTTGAAAGGAGTGTTTGGGCCCTTGGACGGTGAGGAGAGAGGAAGTGAAGGGGCAGGTGTTGCATCTTCTGCGTGGGCATGGGGAGGTGCCATAAGTGGGGGTTGAGGAGTAGGGGGTGATGGAGGAGTGGACCAGGGTGTCGCGGAGGGAACGATCCCTACGGAATGCCGTCAGGGGGGGTGAAGGGAAGATGTGTTTGGTGGTGGCATCATGCTGGAGTTGGATCAAAGGATCATCCTCCGCCATTTCCGCCAACTCCAGCATGATGCCACCACCAAACACATCTTCCCTTCACCCCCCCTGATGGCATTCCTTAGGGATCATTCCCTCCGGGACACCCTGGTCCACTCCTCCATCACCCCCTACTCCTCAACCCCCACTTATGGCACCTCCCCATGCCCACGCAGAAGATGCAACACCTGCCCCTTCACTTCCTCTCTCCTCACCGTCCAAGGGCCCAAACACTCCTTTCAAGTGAAGCAGCATTTCACTTGCATTTCCCCTAACTTAGTCTACTGCATTCGTTGCTCCCAATGCGGTCTCCTCTACATTGGAGAGACCAAACGCAAACTGGGCGACCGTTTTGCGGAACACCTGCGGTCTGTCCGCAAGAAAGACCCAAACCTCCCTGTCGCTTGCCATTTTAACACTCCACCCTGTTCTCTTGCCCACATGTCTGTCCTTGGCTTGCTGCATTGTTCCAGTGAAGCCCAACGCAAACTGGAGGAACAGCACCTCATCTTCCGACTAGGCACTTTACAGCCTTCCGGGCTGAATATTGAATTCAACAACTTTAGATCTTAAACTCCCCCTCCCCCCATCCCCACCCCGTTTCTTTCCCTCCCCACCCCCCCACTTTTTTTCAATAATTTATATAGATTCTTCTTTCCCCACCTATTTCCATTATTTTTAAATCTAAAACTAAAACCTTGTTAGCCTTTCCACCCCACCCGCACTAGAGCTGTACTTTGAATATCCTGTCCTCCATTCTTAATTAGCACTTTTCTCAGACAAAACACCTCTTTGACCCTTTTGTCTGTGACATCTTTTGATTATCTGCTCATCTCCACAATCACCACACCCTCAATGTCTCTCTCTCCCCCCACCACCACCACCCCCACACCCACCTTAAACCAATTTATATTTCTCCCTTCTTCTAACTATGCTTCAGTTCTGGCGAAGGGCCATGAAGGCTCGAAACGCTAACTGATTTCTTCTCCGCCAATGCTGTCAGACCTGCTGAGTTTTTCCAGGTAATTCTGTTTTTGTGAACAGTTTGCGTTTGCTAGACCACCGCTTGTCTGGGGAAACTCCATTAGCTTTGCGCAGTAGCATTATTGTAATAAATAAGGTTTAACTGAGGTGTCACTTTAATAGTTGACACAGCAGCAGTCACATCTGATGAAGAAAACTCTGCGAAGGGATTTTCTCAGTTTGGCCACCTGTTAACAATCCAGCTTTAAAAGTTCCAAGGATTTAATTCGCAACAGTCACGTTCTGAATGACAAAGCAGAGTTTAAATGCTCGGCGTATGGAAGGAAAAATCACTTCTTCACCCGGACTGCTGAGAATCCAGTGAATTCACCTCTAACTGTTGGGGTTTGTTCCATTGTTAATTACACCCAGGACAGAACTATGGTACTTTGTACTATGGCCCGTGTACTTTGACTGTTCAATTAATCGAATTAATAATTTTAAATTTTCTCTCCAAGCGTCCGATCATCATCGGAACATGAAACATAATTTTACATGCAAGAATATCGGTCTCCAATGGCGGACCTATCACTCAGCATTCAGAGCGGGACAGATGGTGTTCTACCCAGAACGCCAAGGCCTTGCGCATGCGCACAGCGAAGAGTAATTGGCACCCGCGCATTGCAGTCTCCTATCTGAGCATGCGCAGTGCTGTCCCGTGACCGGAGCCGGCGACCTGGTGGGAAAATGGCGAGTGCAGCAGAATAACAGAGTTAGTAGGTGTTGCGGGAGGAATGGAGCCAGCGGAGTGGGCAGGGAGGTTTCATAAACACTTGGTGCAGGCCGCAGAGCCTTAATATAAAACTACCGGTCCCGCGTTTGCGGTGAACAGACCGGAAATGGCTGGGTCTCTCCCTCTGCTCGGCCCGGGGGCAGCGGCTGTGCAGCAGGGCGCATGCGCGGTCATCCTGGTCCAAATAGCAGGAGGAGAGAATATTGTGAATCCTGGACTGACAGGGATGGATTTTGGAAACTCCTGTTACAGTTAGAAGGGGAGGATTTACACACAGCAAACGCAAACAAAGAGAAATATTTATCTCTTCGCAATTTCTATCCTAGACTGACAGTGACAGAGTTTTTTTATAATCTTTTTACAGGATGTTGAATGGGAAGGATTTGTAGACGGGAAACTCAAACCAAACATCACATCAAGAGCTGACAGAGTCACTTGATTCATCAGGACCTGAATATTATCGGCCTCTGAGTGTAAGCACTGATTTTCGGATCATTCAATCACTCACTGTGTAAAGTTTTTTCCTGACATCCCCCCTATAGATCTTGCCTCAAATCTTAAGTCTGTGTCCGTAAACCTTTTATGATCAACTAATGTGAACATCTTCATGTTTCTTATCTCAACCTATCATAAACTTATACATCTCCATCAAATCTCCCCTCAATCCACTTTACTCCAAGGAGAACAACACCAGTTTCTCCAAACTAACCTTACAACTAAAATCCCTCATCCCTGACCCTGGTAAATCTCCTCTGCACTTTCTCAAGGACCCTCACGTCTTTCACAATGTGTGGTGATCACTGGTTTGCACAGACCCGGATGTTCTGTGTTCGTGTCTATGACATCATCACACATCGACAATTTCACTGTGACATCATCACACACCGACAATTACACTGTGACATCATCCCACTCCCCGGGTATTTCCTCAACTGGGAGATTTTTCTCTGACTCCAGTGCTTCTGATATCTTTCCAGCTGCAGGATCCAGCAGGAGATTTTAAATTTAAAAACTGTAATTATTTCAGAGTTGAGTATTTTTGACTATTCATCAACAGTTTAGGGCTTTTAGTGCTGTTCTCTGTTATCTATGAGAGATTTCATGGTCTGGGGCTGGTGTGACTCCTTTACTGTGGATCTGAATCCATGTCCATCTATTGCTCTGTTTCATCCTCTGCCCTCCGTGATCACCTCTCTGCCATTGTCTAACTTTCTCTGTCCCTAATAATGGATGTATTTTAACTATGTTTAGGATTTTAATGTTCCTTCTGCCAAATGTGTCTAAATGAGGTTTCCACTGCTGCCCATCCCCTGACCATGTGCTGCTGGCTCCCCAGCTCTATCTTCCCACAGTATCTTTCAGGAGTTGTTTATCCTGCGCTATAGTCCATCTCTCTTCCACTTTAGTGCCTAAGTTGACCATCAGATTCTGCCCACCCTAAAATGGTAATGAATTAATTCTGTTGTGTAATGGAACGTACCAAGGTGTTTCACAGGAGTGTTAGAAAGCAACATTTGACACTGAGCCACCTGAAGAGATATCAGGGCAGATGCACAAAAATTCACTGAAAGAGGTAGGTTTTATGGATTATCTTAAAGGAGGAAAGTGAGGTAGAGAGGTTTAGGGGGGAAATTCCAGAGCTTGTGGCCTTGGCAGCTGCTGGGGGAGACAAAAAGGGTGGAGCAGTTAAAATCAGGAACTCTGAGCAGGTCGGAATTAGAGAAGTGCAGTTATCTCGGAGGGCTGTGAGGCTGGAGGATATTACAGAGGTAGGGAGGGAGAGACCATGGAGGGATTTGAAAACTAGGATGTGAAATTTAAAATTGAGGTGCTCCTTAACCCAGAGGCTTTGTAAGTCGGTTAATACAGGGGTGATGGGTGAACAAGGCTTGGTGTGAGTAAGCAGAGTTTTGGATTACAGGGAGGCTGAATGTGGGAGGCCGGCCGGAAGTGTGTTCGGATAGTTAAGTCTAGACGGAACAAAGGAATGGATGACAGGTTGAGCAATTACATACAGGGATATATGGAGAGTGTGGGAAAGGACTTTGATCAGATTGAATGTTGGAGCAGACTCAACGGTCTGAATGGCCTATTCCTGCTCCTATGTCCCTATGAATATCTGATTCAGCCTCAGACAATTGTCAGGTAGAGGGATGGAGCCAGTGGTCAGGGAGTGGAGTTTGTAGTGGGGACTGAAGACAATGGCTTCAGTCTTCCCAATATTGAAATGGAGGAAATTTCTGTTCATCCAGACAAGTCAGGACAGTGTGTGACTTGGAGGGGGTCTTGGAGGTGATGGTGTTCGCAAACACCTGCTACCCTGGTCCTTTCGGTGGTGGAGGTTGAGGTTTCTGGAGACTTTGTCAAAGTTCTTGTTGTGTTGTAGGTATTCCTTCACCCGCTGCCTCTCCCACCTCTCTCTCCCTCTCCTCCCTTGTGGGCCAGAGTCTTGTGTAGGCCCAGACTGGGTGGCAGGTTCCCTTCCCTGAAGGACATTAGTGAACCAGTTGGGTTTTTATGACAATCCAGCAGTTTTCATGGTCATTTTTTCCTAGTGCCGGCCCCACAAATTCCCAGACTCATTCAGCTCAATTTCACAACCTGCCTTTGTGTTTTTGTGGGTTCTCTCTCACTCCCTTTTTTCTGTTTTAAATCAGTTTCACAGGTTTTTGGAAGAGGAGGATTTGCAGTCGGGAAACTGAAACTTAACATCACATCAGCATTTGACGGTGTCGCCCAATTTACCGTAACATGAATATCATCGGATTTTGAACATGGAAGGAAAAGGCACCGCTCAGAGTGGGGAGAAACTGTGGAAATGTGGGGATTGTGGGATGGGATTCAGATTCCCGTCTGAGCTGGAAACTCATCGCCGCAGTCACACTGGGGAGAGGCCATTCACCTGCTCCGAGTGTGGGAAAGGATTCAGTCAGTCATCCAGCCTGAAGACGCACCAGCGAGTTCACACTGATAACAGGTCTTTTAAATGCTCAGACTGTGGGAAGTGCTGTAAAAGTTCTGAGGAACTAACGTGCCATCAACGTGTTCACACTTATGAGAGACCGTTCAGGTGCTCTCACTGTGGGACTGGGTTCAGACGTTCATCTCATCTCACTGTACACCAGCGAATTCACACTGGGGAGAGGCCATTCACCTGCTCCCAGTGTGGGAAGGGCTTCATTACCTCATCCAATCTACTGATACACCAGCGAGTTCACACTGGGGAGAGGCCTTTTCAATGTCCAGAGTGTGGAAAATGCTATAAAAGTTCCGGGGAACTGATGTTCCATCAACATGTTCACACTGACGAGAGACCGTTCAGGTGCTCTCACTGTGGGGCTGGGTTCAGGCGAGCATCTCAACTCACTGAACACCAGCGAATTCACACTGGGGAGAGACCGTTCATCTGCTCTGAGTGTGGGAAGGGATTCACCACCTCATTCAACCTGCTGACACACCAGCGAGTTCACACTGACAAGCGACTCTTTAAATGCCCAGACTGCGGGAAATGCTATAAAAGTTCCGGGGAACTGATGTCCCATCAACGTGTTCACACTGACGAGAGACCGTTCACCTGCTCTGAGTGTGGGAAGGGATTCACTCAGTCATCCTACCTGCTGAGACACCAGTGAGTTTACACTGGGAAGAGGCCATTCACATGTTCCGGGTGTGGGAAGGGATTCACTCGCTTATATCATTTACAGAGACACCAGCAAGTTCACAAGTAACTACAGTGATTGGATGTTGTTGTGAAATCACATCCAGGACAGAACCATGTTCATGGGGGTCTCTTTCTGCTGATGTTAATAAACTCCAGGTCAGTTATAGGGAGTAATATCCTGGATAAAAGTCAAATAAATCATCTTTGTGTTAAACTCACCATGTGTCAAGTGTTTTTAATCTCTCAGACACAAGTTAGCTCCCTTTGAAGGGGTCTTCCTCACCCCCGTCTCCTCCATCCTCACTTCCAACAACAAGTGTGAGGAGCTCATGGGGCAGAAAATTACGCACGGTGGGCGAGAGTCCCGACGTCATCGCGCAGTCCCGCAATATTTCACGAACAATTAAGAAACCTGTAAGGCCACTAAGAAGTTAATTAAATTCAAATTTACGCTGCCCATCGAACCTAATGGTTGGCGGGCGGGCGAAAAGGCCAAGCGGCCTTTACCTTTTTCAGGAAACCTCATCCATGGGCGGGACGAGGTCACCTGAAGCAAATCAAATTTTACACTTGAATTAAAAGCATGAAACAAAAACGGAAAATGCTGGAAAAACTTAGCAGGTCTGACAGCATCTCTGGAGAGACAAACAGAGTTTTGCTTTTTTGCAAAAGTATTTTGCTTTTATCTTATTTAATTCACTGCCACTCTCTTCCAGGAATGCCTACCTTGAAGAAGTACTGCTCTGCAGTATTTTGCTTTTATCTTATTAATTAAGAACGTCTTCCTGCTCATGTGACAGTGAGGGGACATGTTTCATAACCTGTAAAAAATATTTATGTCTATATTTTTTCAAGTCAATCCATCTCCCTGAGACAGCTCTCTGCCTCAGGGAGATTATGTAGCTCGCTCTCACGTGCATGCACAAAGGTCACACTCGCCCAGCTCGCACTCCTCCCCCCGCCCACACAGGCAGCGCTGAGCACTGCTGTTCACGTTTCACGCAGCGCAGGCCTTAATTGGCCCCCAGTATGAACTTGCCTTCCGGGCCTGATTGCAGGCAGCGGTCAGCTTCCCGACTGCCCCACTCGCCCCCGCCAAGCCCGCACGCCAAGGGAAAAATTCTGCCCATGGAGCTTCTTTGTCACTAAGATTGAGAAAATCCAATCAGCTGCCTCTGATGCTTCCCTCCCTTCCACTAGCCCACCGGGACAAACTGTCTGAACCCTGAACCCACATTTTCTCCAGTTTCTCTCCCATCTCCCCTCATGCCCTCTCAGTGCTCATCTTGTCCATGAGACTCACTTTCTGCTGTACTGACCCCACTCTCACTGATCTACTGATCACCCAACTTCTCCATGTTAGCTGATATTATTCACAGATTTGTCTCACTCTCTTCCGGTACTGTCCCTCTCACCTTTTAATCCACCATCCTGACCCATCCTAAAAACAGGATGTCTCTTTGCCCCCTCCTATTTCCCATCTCCATGCTACGACTAGGTGACGTCATCCAAAAGCACCGTGTTACTTTACACATGTACACTGACAACCCCCAGCTCTACCTCACCACCATCCCTCTCCATTCCTCCACTGTTACTAAATTATCAAACTGCTTATCCCACATCCAGTACTGGATGAGCTGAAATTTCCTCCAATTAAAAATTGAAGACAAAAGCCGTTGTCTTCAATCACCACTACAAATTCCATCCCATAACTACTGAGACCATCCCGATGAGTTATCATAAGGGTACGCTGTCCTTTGTTTATCAACCCAGGAATCTTTCTTCCTATATAAGGAAGAGAGAGAGAGAACTATTTCTGTAATGTTCATTAAATTTCTGAAGATTTTATAAAGTTAATTAGACAATTATTTATCACAGATCTCTCCACCTTGAGAAGGGAATATCCTTTCTGACTTCTCACAACTGATTTCTGACTAACCTCACTATTTCTAAGCTACTAGCTTGTTTTCCTAATTTCTTGATGACAAACTGTAGATAACATAATAAAGCTACTAGAATGATCAGAATCAGCAACACAAACACTTGAGCTGCCACCAAGAATAAATGTCAAAACTTTTCCACTAAAATGTGATAACTGTCGACTTAGATTCATCCTCCCCATCTGCTGATCATCCCACACAATTCTAAATTATTGACATGTTGTAATTACATCTGGTTCAAACAGAAGTTCATGCACGGACTTTAAAGATTCTTCAGCTCTCTGTTAACCTACATCCTCTTCGTGGATATTTTCTAAATCCAGATTCTATTTCCTTCTTCAAATTAATTTGACTCACTTTGAAATGTTCAAGGTGTTTAATTCTTTCCTGAATGTTTGAGAGATAATTTTTACCTGGAATAGGTCTTACTGTATTGATAATTTAAAACGTTGTTTCATTCTACTGGCCACAATAATCTCTCATGCACTGTTTTTTCTTCTTCATTCATGGGATATGGGCTTTGCTGGCTGGGCCAGCATTTATTGCCCACCGCTAGTTCCGCTTGAGAAGGTGGTGATGAACTGCCTTCTTGAACCACTGCAGTCCATGTGGTGTAGCTACACCCACAATGCTGTTAGGAAGGGACTTGTAGGATTTTGAACCAACGACAGTGAAGGAATGGCAGTATATTTCCCTTTCAGGATGATGAGTGACTTGGAGGGGAATTTCCAGGTGGTTGTGTTCCCATCTATCTGTTGCCCTTATCCTTCTATATGGTAGTGATCATGGGTTTGGATGGTGCTGTTGAAGGAGCCTTGGTGAATTCCTGCAGTGGTCATCATCAAAGCCCATCTACTCTCATCCATTTTCCACCACTTGGCCCGTAGTCATGTAAGCTGTGGTGTTTCAAGTGTTCATCTAAATACTTCTTAAGTGTTGTGAGGGTTCCTGCCTCTACCACTCCCTCAGGCACTGAGTCCCACATTTCACCTGGACCTGGGGATTTTCCACTTTTAAGGCCGCCATTAGAGACTGAGTCTCAGTTAATCATTGTCTGAATCTGGGGATGGGAGGGGCAGATTCTGTTAGCAAATGGATTGAAAAATAAAAAATACCAAGTTCCAGCTCATACCATTTGCACCTTATGATAACATAGTTATGGGTAATCTTGAGGATGGATAGAGTTGTATTAGAAGCATTTCAGGGAAGGTTCACTCAGTTGATTTCTGGGATGAAAGCGTTGTCTTTCTTTTAAAATTCATTCATGGGATGTAGGCTTCACCGGCAGGTTCCAGATAGACCCCACCCTCTGGGTGAAAAGAAAATCCTCAAATCCCCTCTAAACCTTCTGCCTCTTAACTTAAATCTATGCCCCCCTGAGTATTGACCACTCCACTAAAGAGAAAAATGTCTTCCTATCCGCCCTATCTATGCCCCTCATAATTTTGTACACCTCTATCAGTTAATCCCTCAGCCTTCTCTGCTCCAAGGAAAACAACCCCAGCCTATCTAGTCTCTCTTCATAGCTGAAACTCTCCAGCCCAGGCAACATCCTGAGTGAATCTCCTCTGCACCCTCTCCATTGCAATCACATCCTTCCTATAGTGTGGCAAACAGCACTGCCCAGAGTACATCAAATGTGGCCTAACTAATGCTTTATACTGCTCCATAATAACGTCCCTGCTCTTGCATTCAATGCCTCGACTAATATGTCGATAATGTTTGACACAAAGCTGATTGATTTAACCTTTATCCAGGATATTAAACTCCAGCCCAGTTACAGGGATTATTAAAATCAGCAGAAACAAACCCCAACTGTTGGAAAGAGCATGGTTCAGTCCTGGATGTGATTTGCAGCTACAATAACAGCAGAATCCAACCCCGGGAGTCACTTGTGAATACATTGGTGTTTCTGTAGGGTGGATTAATGACTGAATCCCTTCCCACACACGGACCAGGTCAATGGCCTTTCTCCAGTGTGAACTCGCTGGTGTGTCAGCCAGAGGGATGGGTGAATGAATCCCTTCCCACACACAGAGCAAGTGAAAGGCCTCTCTCCAGTGTGAACCCGCTGGTGTGTCAGCAAACCCATTTTGCTTTTATAACTTTTCACACAGTCGGCATGTTTAAAAGGTTTCTTTTCAGAGTGAACACGTTGATGTGAAGTGAACTGGGTTAGTTGAGTGAATTTCTTCCCACACTTGGAGCAGTTGAATGGTTTCTGCCCAGTGTGAACTTGCTGGTGTGTCAGCAGAATCTTTCTGCTTTTGAAGCATTTTTCACAGTCAGAACATTTAAAAGGTCTCTTGTCAGATTGAACAAGTTGATGTGAAGTGAGGGTACTGATCTGAGTGAAACCCTTCCCACAGTCAGTGCAGGTTAATGGCCTCTTCCCAGTGTGAACTCGCTGGTGTATCAGCAGATTCCTTTTGCTTTTAAAGCTCTTCTCATAGTCGCAACATTCAAAAGGTCTCATGTCTGAGCAAACAAGTTGATGTGAAGTGAGGTGGGTTAGTAGAGTGAATCCCTTCCCTCACTCGGAGCAGATGAAAGGCTTCTCCCCAGTGTGAGAGTGCTGATGAGTTTCCAGCACAGATGGGGATCTGAATCCCTTCCCAAAGTCCCCACATTTCCACGGTTTCTCCATGGTGTCAGTGTCCCCGTGTCTCTCCATGTTGGACGATCAGTTGAATCCTTGTCCACACACAGAACACTTGCACAGTTTCTCCCCGCTGTGAATGGTGAAATGTTTTTTTTCAGATAGTGTAACAGGTTAAAGCTCTTTCCACAGTCAGTTCACTGGAGCACTCTCACTCGGGCGTGTCTGTGTCTCGGTGCTTTCCCAGTCACACTGACGTTTGAAATCTTTTCCCACAGACAGAAAAGACAAATATTTCTCCTTCCACAGTCAAAGCTCAATGATATTCAGGTCCAACGTCGGGGGTGTAGACCAGTCAGCTTGACATCAGTCATGCGGAAAATTCTAGAGTCCATTATAAAAGATTTAATAGCTGAGTACTTGGAAAAATAAAGTGGCAGAATGGGACAGAGTCAGCGTGGATTTATGAAAGGGAAATCATGCTTGACAAATCTACTGGAATGTTTCGAGGATGAAACTAGTAGAGTTGATGAGGGGGAGCCAGTGGATCTGGTTTATTTGGACTTTCAGAAGGCTTTCGACAAAGTCCCACATAAGAGATCAGCATGTAAAATTAGAGCACATAGGATTGGAGGTAGTGTATTGAGAGGTATAGAAAACTGGTTGGCAGACAGGAAACAAAGAGTAGGAATAAATGGGTCTTTTTCCAAATGGCAGGCAGGCAGTGACTAGAGGGGTAGCGCAGGGATAGGTACAGGGACCCCAGTTTTTCACAATATATATCAATGATTTAGATGAGGGAATTAAATGTAATATCTCCAAATTTGCAGATGACACAAAGATAGGTGGGAAGGTGAGCGGTGAGGAGGGAGCAGAGATGCTTCAGTGTGATTTAGACAAACTGAGTGAGTAGGCAAATGCATGGCAGATGCAGTATAATTTGGATAAATATGAGGTTATCCACTTTGGTAGCAAAAACAGGAAGGAATATTATTATCTGAATGGCTATAAATTGAGAGAGGGAAATGTGCAACGAGACCTGGGTGTCCTCGTACACCAGTTGCTGAAGGTAAGCATACAGGTGCAGCAGGTGGTAAAGAAGGCAAATGGTATGTTGGTCTTCATAGCGAAAGCATTCAAGCACAGGAGCAGGGATGTCTTGCTGCAATTATACGGGGCCTTGGTGAGACCATACCTGGAATATTGTGTGCAGTTTTAGTCTCCTTATCTGAGGTAGGATGTTCTTGCTATGGAGAGAGTGCAGCGAAGGTTTACCAGACTGATTCCTGGGATGGCAGGACTGACATAAGAGGAGAGATGGAGTTAGGATTAAATTCGCTGGAGTGCAAGAGAATGAGGCGGGATCTCATAGAAATCTAAAAAATTCTCACAAGACCAGGCAGGGGAGACGCAGGAAGGATGTTCCCGATGGTGGGGGAGTCCAGAACCAGGGGGCACAGTCTGAGGATATGGGGTAGACCATTTAGGACTGAGATGAGGAGAAGTTTCTTCACCCAGAGAGTGGTGAGCCTGTGAAATTCGCTACCACAGGAAGTAGTTGAGGCCAAAACCTTGAATGTTTTCAAGAAGGAGTTACAAATAGCTCTTGGAGCGAAAGGGATCAAAGGATATGGGGAGAAAGCGGGAGCAGGTTATTGAGTTGGATGATCAGCCATGATCATAATGAGTGGTGGAGCAGGCTCGAAGGGCCGAATGGCCTGCTCCTACTCCTATTTTCTATGTTTCCTGCTGAATCGAGTGACACTGTCAGATATTGATGTGATGTTTGGTTTGAGTATCCTATCTGCAAATCATCTCCCTCTTGTACCCTGTAAAAGGAGTTTACAAAAATATTCACTGTAAGTACAGGATAGAAATTCAAAGCAGAAAATTCGAGTTTCTTTGGTACATTATTCACCCAAACATGTGGTCCAATAAAACTGAAATAAATTCAAATCAGCAACAAAGTCCCAACAAAAGCAAAGGGAACTTTCCTAAATAAACCAGGATGTTGTTTCCAATGTCTATGAGACACTCTGTACCCTGAGGTGCCCACTGGATGTGGGAGGTATCAAGCGTACCGGCAGATACCGCATGTTCCCTCACCAGGGACACACAGGCATGGACATGACAACGGAAGAGAGGTCGGCAGCCAGTGTGACCACCCCCATGTGTGTCACCCATCCTGGATCTAGAAATCCCTGTGTTAAACAGGCCCATGAACAGTTACAGGAAAAGATTCTCTGATTTATCCAGCATTAACCCCCCCACCACCCACCTTTACACTGGGCAGCCAGAGATTAGGATTGTGGGGCTGAAGTATCGCCAGAGGTTCAGGATCAGCAACTCTCACCCTGAATATGTAAATGTCCCATGGACTCACTCACTGTTACAGCCACAAGAAGGCCACGCATGCGCCCTGCTCCCTGCTGAAACAGGATGGCGGCCGTTACCCTGGGTCTGGGTCTCGGGGAAAAAAAATATATCAAAACTCAATAAAATTAGCGATCAAATTATAGAGAAACCTGAATGTAACAGAACATCCATTATCCACTGGAAAGATGGGGAACGGGAATTGTCCATCTCAGTATCGTCAATAGATACTTAATGAGGGGACATTATTCTCTGTGTCTTTCCCGGACCTGGAGATGGAAAAGGGGCAAATGAATGAACTTTAAACATCTCGTCCACTTGGCACAGAAACTGTCTGAAACTCAGAATAGAAACCACATGGAACAAAATACTGACAAATACTCAACTGTCGGCTAAATATAAATAAAAATATATATTGGGGGAGACGGTGCCACGGTGGGAATGTTACTGGACTAATAATCCAGAAAACCAGCTTGATGCTCTGGGGACAGGGGTTCAAATCCCACCACAGCAGCTGGCGGGATTTAAAATCAATTATTAAATCTGGAATTGAAAGTGAGTCTCAATAAGGGCGACAATTCAGCCATTGTCGATTGTCATAAAAACCCACCTGGTTCACTAATGTCCTTTGGGGAACGAAATCTGCCGTCCTTACCTAGTCTTACATGTGACTCCAGATCCACACTGAAATGTGGCCACTCTTTATAACGCTCTGAAATGGTGTGGCAATCACTTGCTTCAAGGGCAACAAATGCTGTCCCTGCCCACATTCCATGAAAGAAAGTTTTTAACATCACCGCCGCTGAATGGTTACAATTTCGGAAGGAAGTGAAGACAGAGGGTCCAGAAAAGATGCAAGAAAACGGTTCTCCTTCAAAGGATAACAAACCAACTTCACCTCGCCTAATTGAAGTTCCGATCTCTCGTGAATCTTTCCTCCACACTCTCACATTCTTCCTAATGCTCAGAATTGGACACAATACTGCAGTTGGGTCCAAAGCAGTGTTTTATTCAGGTTTATTCTAAATTGGTTGATTTTGTACTTTATTCCCGTATTCATAAAGCCCAGGATTCCACATGCTTTATTCACTAATTTCTCAGCCTGCCCCGCCATCTTCAATGATTTGTGCACATATAGCCCCAGATTACGCTGCTCCTTTTACAATTGTATCCTTTATTTTATATTGCCTCTCCTTGTTCTTCCTACCGAAATGAATCACTTCACACCTCTCTGAATGAAATTTTATCTGCCACCTGTCTGCCCATTCCACCATCTTGTCTGTGTCCTCTTGAGGGTTATCACCATCCTCCCCACTGTAAACACAGCTTGAAAATTTGGTGTCGTTTGCAAATCTTGAAATGCAGCCCTGCACACACAAGTCTAGATCATTAATATATATCAAGAAATCAGTGGTCAGACTACCGACCCCTTGTGATCCCACTGTATACTTTTCCTCAATTTTAAAAAGCAACCGTTCACCATGCATGTTGTTGCCAGTCACAAAGCCAATGCTGCCTCTGCCCCATGGATTTTAACTCTGCTGACAAGCCTGTTACTTGGCACTGTATCAAATACCGTTTAGCAGTTCATGTGCACATCAACCGTGTTACCCTCATCAACATTCTCTGTTGCCTTATCAAAAACTCAAGAAATTTAGTTCAACACGATTGTCCTGAACAAATTGTACAAGTGACCTAATTTCGACCTGAATTGCCGCTTTTAAATGCTTTCCCACACAAGAGGTTAAACTGACTGGTCTGTCAATGCTGGGCTGACCCTTCCATTTAAGATTACTAAGGATTTAATATTAGTGCCAGGAAGTGTGGGGAAAACGTGAGGAGTTGTGAAATTGTAACATTTAAAAACACTGATAACTGATAAATAGCTCAATAAATAATCAGATTCAAGACATAAAGTACAGATAAATTAATTTATGAATAACTGAATTGAATTATTAATAATGTCAGGTAGAGTGCTTGGAATGGAGAAACGAAAATTACTGCAATGCTTAAAATATGAAATGAAAAGATTAAAAACTGGAAACACTCAGCAGGTCTGAAAAAATCTGTAGAGAGAGAAACAGAATTAACGTTTCAGGTCTGTGAGCCATTGAAAGTGGGGAGGTGGAAGAGGAACAGAAGGAAAGGTCTATGAAAGGCTGCAGGGCTGGAGAGATTAACTGTGTATCGGGGGTGGGGAGCAGCAGAATGTACCTGTGCAGGTCAGTGAGGATCCCCAAGGTCCATCAGCCGTCTGCATGCAGTGTTTAGTGGGCCTTGGGGGAGTGGGGATGGAACCATTTGGGACACAGCACAGGGCGGGAGGTCTCCCCTCCCCTACTGTCCCGGTTACACAAATGACTCACCTTGGACTGTCCCATACCTGGGCCGGGCGGGGTCAAGGTGCAGGAAGCTGCAAGCTGGTAGGTTGAGCTGTGAACTGGGCGGAGTTGGGGTGGTTTGAGTGACAGGTCTGGGGCTATATCCGAACAGGCACAGCCACTGCTCCCCCTTTCCTCGTGGAAGTTTGACTGGAATCGTGTTGGTGAGTGTTTCTAAACTCTGTCTCACTATCCCGGGAATGGAGGTGGATTGGAGGTTGTTGTGAGTGTTGGATTATATTGTTCTTCCCGCTTCTCCCACTCCCAGTTCCAGGCTGCAGGTCCCGGTGATTCTGGATGCGGGACAGTTGTTAGTCCCGGCCCTGGTGTGGGTGCGCAAGCGCAGATGCGCGGCTTATTGTTCTGTAATAATGGCGGGTGATCGTCCTCCTGTATTTTGCTGCAGTTCTTCACCTCCTTGACTCTCCCGGCGCCATAGTTTCCACCTGCCGATTGCGGCAACCGACCTTCCAACAGGAAATTAACAACTTTTAGATAGAGCAGTTTCTGGGGCGCTTAGCATTGTGGGAACATTGCCCGCCATTACTCGTTGGCCGTCGCCGAGAGTTATCGTACAGCCTGAAGGCAGGTCAGCGACCTGAGCCCCTACTTCTGTTTCTTAATCTGTTCATGCTGACTGACCTGCTGGATATTTAAAATATTTTATGTCTTAACTTCAGTTCCAGTCTTGCAGAGATTTGCTTTCATTTTATTGTTTCATGTAGCCGAGTCTGGAAACACAGACAGACCAATTAGGAGCCGGTTTGAATTAGGGTGGGTGTTGAATGGGGGTCTTTTTTGTTGGATCAGTTTTGAGCTGGAGTGAATTGGAGGAGAAGTTGCTGGGGTTAACCCCGAGGACTTTGCAACCCAGTCGGGCCCAGCAATTTCCAGTGTGAGGCTATTAAAGGAGGTAGATCCTGGGGGAGAACAGAGTGACAAACGTCCATTCAATTTAAGAGTGTTGCTTTAGTAACAAGTATTTCTAAAGTGCCTTTTTTTCTGAGACTTTTTGTTAACTCCATTCTTGGTATTTGGTGTCACTAACAAGAGCAGCAGATATTGTCAATCCCCAGTTGTCTGTTGGTCAGGTGTTGGTGGGCCTTCTTCCTGAACCGCTGCAGTCACTGTGGTGAAGGTGTTCCAACAATGCTGTTTGGTAAGGAGTTACAGGATTTTCACTAAGCGATGATAAATGTCCAAATCAACAACAACAAGTTGCATTTATGTAGCACACTGATTAGAATAGAATGTTCCAAAGTATTTCACAGGAATATTATACCGGAATATTTAACACTGAAGCACATGAGGAGGTATTGAGGCACATGATCAACAGCTTGGTCAAAGAGGCAAGTTTTAAGGAGAGTCTTAAAGGATGAGAAAGGGAGGCCTAAATAGGGAATTCTAGAGCTTATAGCCTGAGCAGCTGAAGACACGGTCACCAATGGTGAGTCAATTAAAATCAGGGATGCTCAATCGGCCTGAATGAAATGAGTCCAGATATCTGGGAGGGATGTAGATTGGAGGATATGATAGAGATAGTGAGGAGCGTAGTCACTGAGGGATTTCAAAACAAGGATGAGAATTTGAACATTGAGGTGCTGCTTAACGAGGAGCCTATGTAGCTCAATGAGAACAGGGGCGTTGGATGAACGAGACAAAGTGCGAGTAAAGACATGGGAAGTGGAGTTTTAAATGACTCCATTGTTTCTGTGGCAGGCTAGGAAGATTCCAGTTTAGAGGTAGCAAAGTAATGGATGTGTTTCAGCAGCAGCTGAGCTGAGGCAGGAATGAAATCCGGCAAAATGACTGATGTGGAAATGGACGGCCTTAGTGGTATGTAGTCAGAAGCTCAGTTTGGGGTGAAATATGACACCAAGATTGTGAACAGTCTGGTTCGGCCTCAGAGTTGTCAGAAAGGCATTGAAGGTTGGGGAGTGGAGTTTGTAGCGAGGAATGAAAACAATGGCTTCAGTCTTCCCAAAATTTAAATGGAGGAAGTTTCTGTCCATCCAGTAATGGATGTCAGACAAATCAGGGCGGAGTGTGACTTGGAGGTGATGGTGTTCACATTCACCTGCTACCCTGGTCCTGATGGAGGTTGGAGGATAAGGGATTGGGCAATGCTGTCAAAGTTCTGGTAGAGTTGTGTAGGCCCAGACTGGCAGGCAGGTTCCCTTCCCTGAAGGACATTAGCGAACCAGTTGGGTTTTTATGATAATCCAGCAAATTTCATGGTCACTTTTTCCTAATGCCAGTCCTACACGTTGAGCTCAATTTCACACCCAGCCTTTGTGTTTTTGTGAGTTCTCTCTCACTCACCTTTGTTTGTTTTGTCCTATTTTCACAGGGTTTGCAGTCCAGAATCACAAACCCGACATCACATCAGGATCTGACAGTGTTGTCCAATTGATCGTAACCCAAATACCATCGGATTTTGAATATGGTGATTAAGAGCCCTGTTCACAGTGGGGAGAAACCGCACACATGTTCTGTGCGTGGGCGAGGCTTCAGCCGATCATCTGACCTGTTGAAACACAGTCACAATGGAGAGAATCCATGGAAATGTTGGGACTGTGGGAAGGGATTCAATGACCCATCCCAGCTGGAAATCCATCAGTGTACAAGCACTGGAGAGAAGCCATTCATATGTTCAGTGTGTGGAAAGGTATTTTCTGATTCATCCAACCGACTGAAACACCAGCGAGTTCACGCTAGGGAGAGGCCATTCACCTGCTCCGAGTGTGGGAAGGGATTCACTCAGTCATTCCACCTGCTGAGACACCAGCAAGTTCACACTAGGGAGAGACTGTTTACCTGTTCTGTGTGTAAGAAGGGATTTGCTGACTCATCCTCCCTAATGAAACATAAGCGAGTTCACACTGGGGAAAGACTGTTTACCTGCACTGTGTGTAAAAAGGGATTTGCTGATTCATCCAACCGACTGAAACACCAGCGAGTTCACACTGGGGAGAGACCATTTACCTGTTCTGATTGTGGGAAGGGATTCACTGATTCATGCACCCTGTTGAGACACCAGCGAGTTCACACTGGGGAAAGACCATTTACCTGTTCTGATTGTGGGAAGGGATTCACTGATTCATCCAGCCTGCTGAGACACCAGAGAGTTCACACTGGAGAGAGACCATTTACCTGCTCCACATGTGGAAAGGGATTTGCTGATCCATCCAACCTCCTGGAACACCAGCGAGTTCACACTGGGGAAAGACCATTCACCTGCTCCAAGTGTGGGAAGGGATTCACTCGGTCATTCCATCTACTGAGACACCAGAGAGTTCACACTGGGGAGAGGCCATTTACCTGCTCAGAGTGTGGGAAGGTATTCATACAGTTATCCAATATGCTGAGACACCAGCGGGTTCACAAGTAACTGCTGTGGTTGGATTTAGTTCCCAATGATATTCTTGTCTGAAGCATATTCATAAGAGTGTGTTTCTGCTGAGGTTAATAAACTCCAGCCCAGTTACAGATTCTGTATAAAATTGGAATAAATCAGCTTTGCGATAAACAGTGTGTTGAGTCGTTTTGATATCTCTAGCACAAGTTAGTTCCTTTTGAAAGGTTCTCCCTCTGCCCTGTCTCCTCCATCCTCAGCCCCAACGACAATTATGAGGAGCTCATGGAGCTTCTTTGTCACTAAGATTGAGACAATCCGATCAGCTGCCTCTGCTGCTTCCCTCCCTTCCACTAGCCCACCGGGACACACTGTCTCTAAGTTTCCCCCACTGTCTGAGCCGTGATCACATCTTTTTCCAGTTTCTCTCCCATCTCCTCTCATGCCCTCTGTGTGCACCACCTGCTCCATCGACCCTATTCCCACTAAACTACTGACCATCCAACTTCCCCATGTTTACCGTCATTGTCAATGGTTCTCTCTTTTCAGATACTGTTCCGCTCTCCTTTAAACCTTCCATCATTATATATGCTTAAATAAAAACAAACCCTTCACTCTTCCATCTTTGCATGCTGCTGCCCCATCTCCAGCCTCTCTTTCCTTTCAAAAATCCTTTGAATCCCTCCAATCAGGTTTCTGCCCTGCCTCAGTTCGAAAACAGTTCTTATCAAAGCCACAAGTGAGATCCTATGTGGTTGCGACACAGGTAAACTTTCTCTTCTGGTCCTTCCCGACGTGTCTCACCTTCTTGGAGAGGAGACAGCCAGACCTGTGAGGAACACCTCCGATCGGGCAGTGGGCTAAGTTTGAAAATAAACTCAAGGGCGATATCGCAGGAAAACTTGGTTGGTGAGAA
This sequence comes from Cetorhinus maximus, assembly GCF_964194155.1. NCBI lineage: Eukaryota > Metazoa > Chordata > Chondrichthyes > Lamniformes > Cetorhinidae > Cetorhinus > Cetorhinus maximus. Next base: position 323,071 of record NW_027596299.1, on the reverse strand, counting down.
GTTGCTGTTAGGGAGTGTGTTTAAATAGCTTAAAACTAGAAAAAAAAAGGATAACATTTATAAAGAGGTAGCTGCCTGGATTTCAGTAAGGAACACCAACAATAGGGAAGTAACGTTAAATCAATTCAAAGTGAAATATAGTCATAAAGTAAACCAAAGTAAGGTAAACTTAGGAGAAGTGTAGCAAAGTGAAGTTATTGTTAATTTATTCTACTCATCCTCCTTTAAGTGTAAAATGAGAAGGAAGTAAAATGGGTAACAGGAAGTAGTAGTGAGGCTACAAGGCAGGAGAAACAAAGCATAGCATTGAGTATGCTTCGAATGCAGAATTATGTTAAAAAGACAAAATTAAAGGTGCTCTACCTGAATGCGCACAGCATTCGCAATTGATGATCAAAAGACACAAATAGTAAGATATTATCGGGGTAAGATATTATTGCCATTATGGAAACATGGCTGCATGGTGACAAAAACTGGGAACTGAATATTCATGTATACTCAAAGTTTAGTAAAGACAGACAAGGAGGTGGAGTTGTGCTGAAAATAAGGGATGAGATCAGTGCATTAGTAAAGGGGATGTCAGTTTGGAAGAACAATGTGTGGAATCTGTTTTGGTGGAGCTAAGAATTAGCAAAAGGCAGCAGACATTGGTTGGAGTTGTTCATTGCCGACCAAATAGTAATGGTAATAGTAATTTATTAATCAGGAGATGATAGAAGCATTTAGCATAGGCTATACATTGATCATGGATGACTTCAATCTACATGTACACTGGGTAAACCAATTGAGCACTGATGCTGTGGAAGATGAATTTCTGGAGTATGTTGGGGATGGTTTTCTAGAGCAGTATGTTGAGGAGCCGACTCGAGGACAGGCTATTTTAGATCTAGCATTATGTAATGTAAAAGGACTAATTAATAATCTTGTTGTAAAAGAACCTTTAGGGCCGAGTGAACACAATATTATAGTATTTTACATTATGTTTGAAAATTAGGTAGTTCACTCTGAAGCAAGGGTGTTAAAGTTGAATAAAGGAAATTATGAAGGTATGAGGGACAAATTGGCTGAGATAGAACGGGAAAATACATTAAAATGTACAGAGGCAATGGATAGTCTTCAAAGAATTATTACATGGCTTACAGCACATAATCTTCCTTCAAGGTGCAAAACCTCCAAAAAGTCAGTCAACCTTGGCTGACAAAGGAAGTTAAGGATGGTATAAGATTTAAAGATAAGCTTATGAATTTGCCAGAAGTGGTAGTAAACCTGAGGATTGGGAAGCTTTTAGAATACAGCAACGGAAGACCAGGAAACTGGTAAATAAAGGGAGAATAGCATATGAATGCAATCTAGAGAAAAGATAAAAACAGACTCTAAGAGCTGCTTTAGGCAAATGTGGGTCCATTGCATGCAGAGTCGGGGAATAGAGAAATGGCAGAGAAGCTAAATGATAATTCTGAGTCTGCCTTCACCGGGGAAGATACAAGAAATCTCCCAGGTTTAGAGATCCAAGGGAGTAGGGAGAATAAGGAGTTGAAGGAAATTAATATCAGTAAGAATGGGATTGAAAGTTGATAAGTCACTGGGACCTGACATATTAATTAGCAAAATAAACCCACATGGGATAGGAGGCAATACACTGACATGGATTACGGATTGGCAAACAGGCAGAAAACAGAGAGTAGGAATAAATGGGTAATTCTCGTGTTGGTAAGATGTGATTAGTGGGGTACCGCAAGGATCAGTACTTGGGTCCCAGTTGATCACAATATATATTAACGATTTGGATGTGGGGACCAAATGTAATCCTTCCAAGTTCGCAGATGATACAAAGCTAGGTTGTGAGGTAGATGTAAAGCAGATATGCGAGGATTTGGACAGACTTAGTGAGTGGGCAAGACCATGGCAGATGGAATATATTGTGGAAAAATGCGAGGTTATCCACTTTGGTAGAAGGAACTGATGTTCAGAGTACTTCCTAAATGAAAAGAGATGAGAAAGTGTAGTTGTACAAAGGGACCTGGGTGTCCTTGTCCATAAGTCACTGAAGGCTAACCTGCAGATGCAGCAAGCTATTCGGAAGGCTCGTGGAATGTTAGCTTTTGCCACAAAAGGATTTGAGTACAGGAGTGGTGAAGTCTTGCTTTAATTGTTTAGAATCTTGTTTAGACTGCACCCGGAGTAGTGTGTGCAGTTTTGGTCACCTTGCCTCAGAAGGATATTATTGCCATAGAGAGAGTGCAGTGAAAGTTCACAGGCTTGTCCCGGGAATGGTGGGACTGTCTGATGAAGAGAGATTGGACAAACTGGGCCTGTATTCTCTAGAGTTTCGAAGAATGAGAGGTGATCTCATTGAAATCTACAAAATATTTATAAAAGTAGACAGGGTTGATGTAGGTAAGATTCTTCCACTGGCTGGGGAGTCTAGATCCAGGGGACACAATTTCAAAATAAGGGGGAAGCCACTTCGGACCGAGAAATTTCTTTACTCAGAGAGTTATGAAACTGTGGAACTCTCTACCCTAGAGGGCAGTGGAAGCTCAGTCATTGAGTATGTTTAATGTATAGAGTGGGAGATTTCTGATTAACAATAATGTAAAGGGTTATGGGGATAGTGTGGGTAAACAGTATTGAAGTGTTTGATCAGCCATGATCGTATTGAATGGCAGAGCAGGCTGGACGGGCTGAATGACCTCCCTTTGTTCCTATTCATTGTTTATGCCCAGCTTTTAGCCTATTTCCGATCTTTCTTCCCACCACCGTCCCCTCCCCCCACCCCACCCCCGCTTGGGCCATCTGCCACTTTCCAGAGTGCTTACCCTGGTCCTGCCATTATCACATTTTACTTCCTTAATGTCACCATTTGCACCTCATTTAGCCAGTACCACCACCATTAACTATTCTTTGACCTTTTGTTTATGACATCTTTCACCATCTCTCCTTTGCCTCCACCTATCGTTGGCCTTCTATCCAGCTTCACTGGTTCCACCCCCCTTCATCAGTACATATTTCACCACATCTTTACCTCTCTTTAGATCTGAAGAAGAGTCATACGGTCTCGAGACGTTATCTCTGTCTATCTCTCCACAGATGCTGTCAGACCTGCTGAGTTTTTTCAGCATTTTTTGTTTTCGTTCCCCTGTTGCTATGTCTGAGGTGGATCCCCCTCTCCCAGGCCTTGGCTTCCATGTGCTGTTCTGAATGATGACAGTATTAACCTTCTCCCTAACCTGTCCTAACCCTTCTGCCCGTTCATTTATTGAAACCAGGGATTCCACTTGTTCTAATGGTGACTTTCCTTGCCTGGCTAGTCATTCCTTGAAGTGAGCCCTTGAATTGTTTGTACATTGTTTTATCATATTCCCACGTTTCAGTAACAAATGCTGAAATGTATGCTCCACACCCACGGGGTTTCATCTGTTTAAAGTCACTAACAAAAAGGTCCAGTTTTCTCCTGGAGTTTGAGACAATCAGCTTTCAGAATGATGCAGAGTTTCAGCCAATGAGGGAGATCCGGGCTCAGCCCCGCCCATCATTCACTCTGATTGGCTGGAGGAGCAGCTGTCCGCTTTCGTTCATCCAGCCCCACCCTCTTCTCCTATTGGTCCGTAGCCGCCGTCAATCAACCGGGCATTGTGAGTTGCCAGGTGTGAGGTCAACGTCGGGGGGCGGGGTTTACAAATCCCGAGTGCGGCCCCAGAGCCGATTCTGAACCAATGATCATTCTCCACTCTCACAATCCGCCGCTTCCGGCTTCTATCCGGCACCAACCTCATAAGGAGAGCAAGAGACTCCGAGCATGCGCCATCCACCCGGACAATCCGCGGCAGATAGAGCAGTTTCTGAGGCGCATAGGATTGTGGGTAATCCGGCCGCCATTAGAAGCCGCATCTCAGTTAATCTTTGTCTGAATCTGGGAAAGCAAGAGGAAGATTCTGTTCGCATCTGTGGAAAGAAGTAAAAAACAATTAATGTTACGGACTCGAAACGTTAACAGATTTTTTCTCTCTCCACATCTATTGTTAGGCTTGCTGAGTTTTTCCAGCATTTTCTGTTTCTGTTTCAGGCTTCCAGCATCTGCAGTATTTTGCTTTTACTTTAAAGTTGTGAAGTCACCTGAGCCAAATAAGATGCACCCAAGGGTACTGGGAAAAATAAGAGTGGAAGTTACAGAGGCACTGGCCATAATATTTCACTGTGCCTTAGACTCAGGTGCTGAAGGACTGGAAAATTGCAAATGTTCCACCCTTGTTCAAAAATAGGTGTAAGGATAAGCGCAGAAACTGCAGGCCAGTTAGTTTAACTTCAGTGGTGGGAAACGTCTAGAAATTATAATATGGACGACGTTAACACTCACATGGACAAATGCAGATTAATTAAGGGAAGACACCATGGACTTCTTAAGGGGGAAGAATGTTTTACTAACTTCCTGGAGTTTTTTGAAGAGGTAACAGAGAGGGTTGATGAGGGCAATGCTGTTGATGTGGTGTACATGGACTTTCAAAAGGCATTTGGTACAGGGCTGCACAACAGACTTATAAGCAAAGTTATAGCTCATGGAATAAATGGGACAGTAGCCACATGGATACGGAATTGGCTCAGTGGAAGGAAACAGAAAGTCGCAGTTAATGGATGTTTTTCATGCTCGTGGAAGGTTTGTAATGGTGTTCGCCAGGGGTCAGTGATGGGACTCGGGCTTTTGCTGATATATATTAATGACCTAAATCTTGATGTAAAGGGAAACATTTCAAAGTTCGCAGAAGATGCAAAACGTGGAAGCATTGAGAACAGTGATGAGGACAGTGTAGAACTTCAAAAAGAAATAGACAAGTTGGTGGAATAGGGCAATCGTGTGGAAGATGAAGTTCAATGCAGAGAAATGTGAGGTGATACATCTTGGTAGAAAGAACATGAAGGGCAATATAAATTAAGGGGCACAACTCTAAACGAGTTGAAGGTGAAAGGAACCTGGGTGTATATGCCCTTAAGTCATTGAAAGTGGCAGGAGAGTCATTGAGAGTGTGTTTATTAAAATATACACTATCCTGGGTTTTATTCATAGGGGCATAGAGTACAAGAGCAAGGAGGTTATGTTGAATTTTTATAAGTCACTAGTTTGGCCTCAGGTGGTTTATCGCATCCCTTTCTGGGCACCACACTTCAGGAAGGATGTGAATGCATTGGAGAGGGCACTGTAAAGATTCGCAAGACTGGCTCCTGGGAGGAAGAACAGCGCTTAGGAAAGTGAATTGGAGAAATCAGGACTGTTTTCGTTAGAGAAAATAAAGTTTAGAGGAGATTTTATAGATGTTTTCAAGTTGGGGCTGGACAGAGCAGATAAGGAGAAACTGTTTCCACCGATCAAAGGACTGAGAACAGTTTTAAAGTGATCAGTAAAAGAATCAACAATGATATGAGGAAAAGCTTTTCATGCAGGGTCTGGTGTGCTTTTTGTGGGAGTGTGGTGGAGGCAGGTCCAATTGAAGCATTCAGGAGGGAATTAGGCTGTTATCTGAAAAGGAATAATGTTCAGGGTTACGGGGAAAAGATGGGAGAATAGAACTGGGTGAGTTGCTCATTTGGAGAGCCAGTGCAGACATGATGGTCCAAATAGCCTCCTTCAGCACCAAACCAAATCAGTGATCTGGTAAAAATTGATAATATTCAGTTAAAATAAAAATTGAATTGAATGTGTTAGAGATATCAAAACGACTCAACACACTGTGTTTAACGCAAAACTGATTTATTTGAATTATATACAGAATCTGTAAATAGGCTGGAGTTTATTAACATCAGCAGAAACACACTTCAATGAATATGCTTCAGACAAGAATATCATTGGCAACTAAATCCAACTAGAGCAGTTACTTGTGAACTCGCTGGTGTGTCAGTAGACTTGATAAGCGTACGAATCCCTTCCCACACTCGAAGCAGGTGAATGGTCTCTCCCCGGTGTGAACTCGCTGGTGTGATAAAAGTTGGAATGACTGAGTGAATCCCTTCCCACACTCGGAGCAGGTAAGTGGTCTCTCCCCAGTATGAACCCGCTGGTGTCTCAGCAGGTTGGATGAATCATTGAATCCCTTCCCACAATCGGAACAGGTAAATGGTCTCTCCCCAGTATGACCTTGCTGGTGTCTAAGTAGATGGAATGACTGAGTGAATCCCTTCCCACAATCAGAACAGGTAAATGGTCTCTCTCCAGTGTGAACTCGCTGGTGTCTCAGTCGGTTGGATGAATCAGAAAATCCCTGTTTACACACAGTGCAGGTAAACGGTCTTTCCCCAGTGTGAACTCGCTGATGCTTCAGTAGGGAGAATGAATAAGTAAATCTCTTTTTGCACACAGAGCAGGTAAATGGTCTCTCCCCAGTGTGAACTTGCTGGTGTCTCAGCAGGCTGGATGACTGAGTGAATCCCTTCCCACACTCGGAGCAGGTGAATGGCCTCTCCCCATTGTGAACTCGCTGGTGGTTGGATGAATCAGAACATGTGAGTGGCCTCTCTCCAGCGTGAGTGAGCTGATGAATTTCCAGCTGGGATGGGTAATTGAATCCCTTCCCACAGTCCCCACATTTCCATGGATTCTCTCCAGTGTGACTGCGGCTGTGGCTCGACAGGGCAGATGATTGGCTGAAGCCTCGTTCACACACAGAGCATGTGTATGGTTTCTCCCCACTGTGAACAGGGCTCTTAACTTCCATATTTAAAATTCGATGATTTGTGGGTTACGATAAATTGGGTGACACCATCAGATCCTGATGTTATGTTGGGTTTGAAATTACGGACTGCTAACCCTGTGAAAATAGTTCAAAACAGGCAAAAGGGAGTGAGAGAGAACCCACAAAAACACAAAGGCAGGGTGTGAAATTGAGCTGTATGTGTGGGGCCGGCACAAGGGAAAAGTGACCACGATAGCTGCTGCATTGTCATAAAAACTCAACTGGTTCACCAATGTCCTTCTAGGAAGGGAACCTTCCACCCAGTCTGGGCCCACTCAACTCTACCAGAACTTTGGCAGAATCTCCCAATCCCTCATCCTCCACCCCCTAGAAGGACCAGGGTAGCAGGTAAATCACCTCCAAGTCACAGACTGCCCTGACTTGCCCGACATCCAGTGCTGGATGAACAGGACTTTCCTCCATTTAAATGTTGGGAAGACTGAAGTCATTGTCTTCAGTCTCCGCTACAAACTCCACTCCCTAACCATCAATACCATCCATCTCTCTTGCAACTTACGAGGCTGAACCAGACTGTTCACAATCTTGGTGTCATATTTTCACCCCAAGCTGAGCTTCTGACTTCGTATCACAAAGACCATCTCTTTCCACCTCTGTAACTTCACTCCTTCCTCAGCCCATCTGCTGCTGAAAGTCATCAATTCCTTTGTTACCACCAAACTGGACCATTCTGAGCCAGCCACATAAACGACGGGGGTCATTTAAAATTCTGCTTCCCATGTCTTTACTCGCAGTAAGTCTCGATCATCCAACACCTCTGTGCTCATTGTGCTACAGAGGCTCTTCTTTAAGCAGCACCTCAATGTTCAAATTCTCATCCTTGTTTTCAAATCCTTCAGTGACCTTGTCCCTCACTATCTCTATCATATCCTCCAATCTCCATCCCTCCCATATATCTGGGCTCATCTAATTCAGGCCTGTTGAGCATTCCTGATTTTAATTGACTCACTATTGGTGACTGAGCCTTCAGCTGCCCGGGCCATAAGCTCTGTAATTCCCTACTTAGACATCTCTGCCTCTCTCTCTTATCCTTTCAGACTCTCTTAAAATCCTACCTCTTTGATCAGGCTATTGATCATTTGCCCTGATATCTCATCATGTGCTTCAGTGTTAAATATTCCAGTATAATATTCCAGCGATATACTTTGGAACATTTTATTCCAATCAGTGTGCTACATAAATGCAGCTTGTTGTTGTTGATTTGGACATTTATCATCGCTCAGTGAAAATCCTGTAACTCCTTACCAATCAGCATTGTGGGAGCACCTTCACCACAGTGACTGCAGCGATTCAGGAAGAAGGCCCACCAACACCTGACCAACAGACAACTGGGGATTGACAATATCTGCTGCTCTTGTTAGTGACACCCAAATACCAAGAATGGAGTTAACAAAAAAATCTCGGATAAAAGGGGACCGTAGAAATACTTGTTACTAAAACAAAACTCTTAAATTGAATGGACAGTGTGTTTGTCAATCTGATCTCCCCCAGGATCTACCTCCCTTGACAGTCTCACACCGGAAATTGCTGGGTCCAACTGGGTTGCAAACTCCTCGGGGTTAAACCCAGCAGTTTCTCCTCCATCACAAAACTGATGTAACAAAAAAAGTCCCCCATCCAACACCCACCCTAATTCAAACCGGCTCCTAATTGGCCTGTCTGTGTTTCGAGACTCGGTTCTAAAAAACAATACATGAAAGCAAAGCTCTGCAAGGCTGGATCGGAAATTAAGAGATAAAATATTTTAAATATCCAGCAGATCAGACAGTATGAACAGATAAAGAAACATAAATTGGGGCTCAGGTCCCTGACCTCCCTTCAGACTGCACGATAACTCTCGGCGACGGCCGCCGACTAATGGCGGGCAATGTTCCCACAATGCTAAGCGCCCCAGAAACCGCTCTAACTAAAAGTTGTTAATTTCCTGATCGAAGGTCGATTACCGCAATCGGCAGGTAGCAACTATGGCGCCGGGAGAGTCAAGGAGGTGAAGAACTGCAGCAAAATACAGGAGGACAATCAGTCGCCATTATTACAGAACAAGAAGCCGCGCATCTGCGCTTGCGCACCCACACCAGGGCCGGGACTAACAACTGTCCCGCATCCAGAATCACCGGGACCTGCAGCCTGGAACTGGGAGTGGGAGAAGCGGGAAGAATGAGGAAAAACAATATAATCCAACACTCACAACAACCTCCAATCCACCTCCAATCCCGGGATAGTGAGACAGAGTTTAGAAACACTCACCAACACGATTCCAGTCAAACTTCCACGAGGAGAGGGGGAGCAGTGACTGTGCCTGCTCTGATATAGCACCAGACCTGTCACTCAAACCCCCAACTCCGCCCAGTTCACAGCTCAACCTACCAGCTTGCAGCCTCCTTGACCCCGCCCGGCCCAGGTGTGGGACAGTCCAAGGTGAGTCATTTGTGTTATCAGGACAGTGGGGGAGGGGTGAGCTCCAGCACTGTGCTGTGTCCCAAATGGTTCCATCACCCCCTCCCCCAGGGCCCACTAAACACTGAATGCAGACGGCTGATGGACCTTGGGGATCCTCACTGGCCTGCACAGGTACATTATGCTGCTCCCCACCCCCGATACACTCTGTAAACAAGTTGTTTTTCTTTTTTTCTGCTGCCCCTTCACGTAAACATCTTGTTTCATACAAGTTTTGTTTGAGACTTGTTCAGGGCTATGGGGCAAAGGCAGGGACGTGGCATTGGGTAAATTGTCCCTTCAGAGGCCTAATACAGACACGACTGGCCGAATGGCCTCCTTTTGCTGCAACCATTCTATGATTCTCTGACTTGTCTCCATCCCGCTGCTCCACTCAAAGTGATTCCCACCTTCTGCTTTTGTCCCTGGATCCCTGTTTAACCAAGTAATTATCTCTGCCCTCATTTGTTCCTTATTTCTTTGAGTCCTAGTTTTCCTTTCTTATTTCTCCCATTTGCTTCAGGTACATTCAGACTGTTGTTATCGTGCCATTCACACCTAATCTAGAAACAGCTTTTGTGTTTTTAATTGTCCCATTACCACTCCCTTTGACCTTGCATTATGAAGCCTTTTGTCAGTTAATCTCTCTCGCCCTGCAGCCTTTCATAGACCTTCCCTTCTGTTCCTCTTCCACCTTTCAATGGCTCACAGACCTGAAACGTTAATCGTGTTTCTCTCTCTACAGATTCTTCCAGACCTGCTGAGTGTTTCCAGTTTTTAATCTTTTCATTTCGTATTTTAAGCATTGCAGTAATTTTCGTCTCTCCATTCCAAGCGCTCTACCCGACATTATTAATAATTCAATTCAGTTATTCATAAATTAATTTATCTGTACTTTATGTCTTGAAAACTGATTATTTCTTGAGCTATTTATCAGTTATTAGTGTCTTTAAATGTTACAATTTCACAACTTCTCACGATTTCCCCACACTTTCTGGCACTAATATTAAATCCTTAGTAATCTTAAATGGAAGGGTCAGCCCAGCATTGACAGACCAGTCAGTTTAACCTCTTGTGTGGGAAAGCATTTAGAAGCGGCAATTCAGGTCAAAATTAGGTCACTTGTACAATTTGTTCAGGACAATCATATTGAACTAAATTTCTTGAGTTTTTGATAAGGCAACAGAGAATGTTGATGAGGGTAACACGGTTGATGTGCACATGAACTGCTAAACGGCATTTGATACAGTGCCAAGTAACAGGCATGTCAGCCGAGTTAAAATCCATCGGGCAGAGGCAGCATTGGCTGTGTGACAGGCAACAACATGCATGGTGAACGGTTGCTTTTTGAAATTGAGGAAAAGTATACAGTGGGATCACAAGGGGTCGGTGGTCAGAACACTGATTTCTTGATATATATTATTGATTTAGACTTGTGTGTGCCGGGCTGCATTTCAAAATTTGCAAACAACACCAAATTTTCAAGTTGTGTTTGCAGTGGGGAGGATGGTGATTAACCTCAAGAGGACATAGACACGATGGTGGAATGGGCAGACAGGTGGCAGATAAAATTTCATTCAGAGAGGTGTGAAGTGATTCATTTCGGTAGGAAGGAAAGGCAATATAAGATAAAGGATACAACTGTAAAAAGGTGCAGCAGTTTAATCTGGGGCTTTATGTGCACAAATCATTGAAGATGGAGGGGCAGGCTGAGAAAGCAGTGAATAAAGCAAGTGGAATCCTGGGCTTTAAGAATACGGGAATAAAGTACAAAATCAACCATGTTAGAATAAACCTGAATAAAAAACACTGCTTTGGACCCAAGTAGTATTGTGTCCAATTCTGAGCTTTAGGAAGAATGTGAGAGTTTGGAGGAAAGATTCACGAGAGATCGGAACTTCAATTAGGCGAGGTGAAGTTGGTTTGTTACCCTTGGAAGGGGAACAGTTTTCTTGCATCTTTTCTGGACCCTCTGTCTTCACTTCCTTCCGAAATTGTAGCCATTCAGTGGCGGTGATGTTAAAAACTTTCTTTCATGGAATGTGGGCAGGGACAGCATTTGTTGCCCTTGAAGCAAGTGCTTGCCACACCATTTCAGAGGGTTATTAAGAGTAACCACATTTCAGTGTGGATCTGGAGTCACATGTAAGACCAGGTAAGGACGGCAGATTTCCTTCCCAAAAGGGCATTAGTGAACCTGGTGGGTTTTTATGACAATCGACAATGGCTGAATTGTCGCCCTTCTTGAGACTCGCTTTCAATTCCAGATTTAATAATTGATTTTAAATTCCACCAGCTGCTGTGGTGGGACTTGAACCCCTGTCCCCAGAGCATCAAGCTGGTTTTCTGGATTATTAGTCCAGTAACATTCCCACTGTGGCACTGTCTCCCCCAATATATATTTTTATTTATTTGTAGCCAACAGTTTAGTATTTGTCAGTATTTTGTTCCATGTGGTTTCTATTCTGCGTTTCAGACAGTTTCAAGTGCGGCCTTCTTGTGGATGTAACAGTGAGTGAGTCCATGGGCCATTTACATATTCAGGGTGAGAGGTGCTGATCCTCAACCTCTGGCGATACTTCAACCTCACAATCCTAATCTCTGGCTGCCCAGTGTAAAGTGGGGTGGGAGGGGGGATTGGGGGGGGTGCGGGGGGGGGGCGCGGCTGTGGATAAATCAGAGAATCTTCTCCTGTAACTGTTCATGGGCCTGTTTAACACAGGGATTTCTAGATCCAGGATGGGTCTGGTCACACTTGCTGCCGACCTCTCTTCCGTGGTCTTGTCCGTGTCCGGGTGTCCCTGGAGAGGGAACATGCGGTATCCACTGGTACGCTTGATACCTCCCACAACCGGTGGGCACCTCAGGGTACAGAGTGTCTCATAGACATTGGAAACAACATTCTGGCTTACTTAGGAAGGTTCCCTTTGCTTTTGTTGGGACTTTGTTGCTGATTTGAACTTCTTTCAGTTTGATTGGTCCACATGTTTGGGTGAAGAATGTACCAAAGAAACTCGAAATTTCTGTTTTGAATTTCTATCCTGTATTTACGATGAAGATTTTTGTAAACTCCTTTACAGGGTACAAGAGAGAGATGATTTGCAGATAGGAAACTCAAACCAAATATCACATCAAGATCTGACAGTGTCACTCGATTCAGCAGGAAACATAGAAAATAGGAGCAGGAGCAGGCCATTCGGCCCTTCGAGCCTGCTCCACCATTCATTATGATCATGACGGATCAACCAACTCAATAGCCTGCTCCCGCCTTCTCCCCATATCCTTTGATTCTTTTCGCTCCAAGAGCTATTTGTAACTCCTTCTTGAAAACATTCAAGGTTTTGGCCTCAACTATTTTCTGTGGTAGCGAATTCCACAGGCTCATCACTCTCTGGGTGAAGAAACTTCTCATCTCAGTCCTAAATGGTCTACCCCATATCCTCAGACTGTGCCCCCTGGTTCTGGAATCCCCCACCATCGGGAACATCCTTCTGTATATAGGTTTCTATGAGATCCCACCTTATTCTTCTGAACTCCAGTGAATATAATCCTAACCAACTCCAACTCTCCTCATGTGTCAGTCCTGCCAGCCCAGAAATCAGTCTGGTAAACCTTCGCTGCACTCTCTCTATAGCAAGAACATCCTACCTCAGATAAGGAGACTAAAACTGCACACAATATTGCAAGTGTGGTCTCACCAAGACCCCGTATAATTGCAGCAAGACATCCCTGCTCCTGTGCTTGAATGCTTTCGCTATGAAGGCCAACATACCATTTGCCTTCTTTACCACCTGCTGCACCTGCATGCTTACCTTCAGCAACTGGTGTACGAGGACACCCAGGTCTCGTTGCACATTTCCCTCTCTCAATTTATAGCCATTCAGATAATAATATTCCTTCCTGTTTTTGCTACCAAAGTGGATAACTCACATTTATCCACATTATACTGCATCTGCCATGCATTTACCTACTCACTCAGCTTGTCCAAATCACACTGAAGCATCTCTGCATCCTCCTCACAGCTTATGCTCCCACCCAGCTTTGTGTCATCTGCAAATCTGGAGATATTACATTTAATTCCCTCATCTAAATCATTGATATATATGGCGAATAACTGGGGTCCCAGTAACTATCCCTGCGCTACCCCACTAGTCACTGCCTGCCCGCCATTTGGAAAAAGACCCAGTTATTCCTATTCTTTGTTTCCTCTCTGCCAACCAGTTTTCTATACCTTTAAATACACTACCTCCAATCCTATGTGCTCTAATTTTACACGCTAATCTGTTATGTGGGACTTTGTTGAAAGCCTTCTGAAAGTCCAAATAAACCACATCCACTGGCTCCCCCTCATCAACTCTACTCGTTACATCCTCGAAAAATTCCAGTAGATTTGTCAAGCATGATTTCCCTTTCATAAATCCATGCTGACTCTGTCCAATTCTGCCACTTTATTTTTCCAAGTGCTCAGCTATTAAATCTTTTATAATGGACTCTAGAATTTTCCGCACAACTGACGTCAGGCTGACTGCTCTATAATTCCCGTCGTTGGACCTGAATATCATTGATCTTTGACTATGAAGGAGAAATATTTGTCTCTTCTGTCTGTGGGAAAAGATTTCAAACATCAGTGTGACTGGGAAAGCACCGAGACACAGACACGCCCGACTGAGAGTGCTCCAGTGAACTGACTGTGGAAAGAGCTTTAATCTGTTACACTATCTGAAAAAAACATCTCACCATTCACAGCGGGGAGAAACTGTGCAAGTGTTCTGTGTGTGGACAAGGATTCAACTGATCATCCAACATGGAGAGACATGGGGACACTGACACCATGGAGAAACCGTGGAAATGTGGAGACTTTGGGAAGGGATTCAGATCCCCATCTGAGCTGGAAACTCATCAGCGCACTCACACTGGGGAGAGGCCTTTCATCTGCTCCGAGTGTGGGAAGGGATTCAATCCCGTAAACCACCTCACTTCACCTCAACCTTTTCGCTCAGACATGAGACCTTTTAAATGTTGCGTCTATGAGAAGAGCTTTAAAAGCAAAAGGAATCTGCTGATACACCAGCGAGTTCACACTGGGGAGAGGCCATTCACCTGCACTGACTGTGGGAAGGGATTCACTCAGATAAGTACCCTCACTTCACATCAACTTGTTCACTCTGACAAGAAACCTTTTAAATGTTCTGACTGTGAAAAGTGCTTTAAAAGCAGAAGGATTCTGCTGACACACCAGCAAGTTCACACTGGGCAGAAACCATTCAACTGCTCCAAGTGTGGGAAGAGGTTCACTCAACTAACCCAGCTCACTTCACATCAACGTGTTCACTCTGAAAAGAGACCTTTTAAATGTGCCGACAGTGTGAAAAGCTATAAAAGCAAAATGGGTCTGCTGACACACCAGCGGGTTCACACTGGAGAGAGGCCTTTCACTTGCTCCATGTGTGGGAAGGGATTCATTCATCCATCTCTCCGGCTGACACACCAGCGAGTTCACACTGGAGAAAGGCCATTGACCTGGTCCGTGTGTGGGAAGGGATTCAGTCATTTATCCACCCTGCAGACACACCAGTGTATTCACAAGTGACTCCCGGGGTTGGATTCTGTTGTTATTGCTGCTGTTAATCACATTCAGGACTGAACCATGCCCTTTCCGACAGTTGGGGTTTGTTTCTGCTGATGTTAATAATCCCTGTCACTGGGCTGGAGTTTAATATCCTGGATAAAGGTTAAATCAATCAGCTTTGTGTCAAACATTGTCGACATATTAGTCGAGGCATTGAATGCAAGAGCAGGGAGGTTATGATGGAGCAGTATAAAGCATTAGTTAGGCCACATTTGATGTACTCTGTGCAGTTCTGTTTGCCGCACTATAGGAAGGATGTGATTGCAATGGAGAGGGTGCAGAGGAGATTCACTCAGGATGTTGCCTGGGCTGGAGAGTTTCAGCTATGAAGAGAGACTAGATAGGCTGGGGTTGTTTTCCTTGGAGCAGAGAAGGCTGAGGGGGGACCTGATAGAGGTCTACAAAATTATGAGGGGCATAGATAGGGCGGATAGGAAGACATTTTTCTCTTTAGTGGAGGGGTCAACACTCAGGGGGGCATAGATTTAAGTTAAGGGGCAGAAGGTTTAGAGGGGATTTGAGGATTTTCTTTTCACCCAGAGGGTGGGGTCTACCTGGAACCTGCCGGTGAAGCCTACATCCCATGAATGAATTTTAAAAGAAAGACAACGCTTTCATCCCAGAAATCAACTGAGTGAACCTTCCCTGAAATGCTTCTAATACAACTCTATCCATCCTCAAGATTACCCATAACTATGTTATCATAAGGTGTGAATGGTACGAGCTGGAACTTGGTCTTTTTTATTTTTCAATCCATTTGCTAACAGAATCTGCCCCTCCCATCCCCAGATTCAGACAATGATTAACTGAGACTCAGTCTCTAATGGCGGCCTTAAAAGTGGATAAATCCCCAGGCCCAGGTGAAATGTGGGACTCAGTGCCTGAGGGAGTGGTAGAGGCAGGAACCCTCACAACAGTTAAGAAGTATTTAGATGAACACTTGAAACACCACAGCTTACAGGAATACGGGCCAAGTGGTGGAAAATGGATGAGAGTAGATGGGCTTTGATGATGACCACTGCAGGAATTCACCAAGGCTCCTTCAACAGCACCATCCAAACCCATGACCACTACCATATAGAAGGATAAGGGCAGCAGATAGATGGGAACACAACCACCTGGAAATTCCCCTCCAAGTCACTCATCATCCTGAAATGGAAATATATTGCCATTCCTTCACTGTCGTTGGTTCAAAATCCTAGAAGTCCCTTCCTAACAGCATTGTGGGTGTAGCTACACCACATGGACTGCAGTGGTTCAAGAAGGCAGCTCATCACCACCTTCTCAAGCGGAACTAGCGGTGGGCAATAAATGCTGGCCCAGCCAGCAAAGCCCATATCCCATGAATGAAGAAAAAACAGGGCATGAGTGATTATTGTGGCCAGTAGAATGAAACAATGTTTTAAATGATCAATACAGTAAGACCTATTCCAGATAAAAATTGTCTCTCAAACATTCAGGAAAGAATTAAACACCTTGAACATATCAAAGTGAGTCAAATTAATTTGAAGAAGGAAATAGAATCTGGATTTAGAAAATATCCACGAAGAGGATGTAGGTTAACAGAGAGCTGAAGAATCTTTAAAGTCTGTGCATAAACTTTTGTTTGAACCAGATGTAATTACAACATGTCAATAATTTAGAATTGTGTGGGATGATCAGCAGATGGGGAGGATGAATCTAAGTCGATAGTTATCACATTTTAGTGGAAAAGATTTGACATTTATTCTTGGTGGCAGCTCAAGTGTTTGTGTTGCTGATTCTGATCATTCTAGTAGCTTTAGTATGTTATCTACAGTTTGTCATCAAGAAATTAGGAAAACAAGCTAGTAGCTTAGAAATAGTGAGGTTAGTCAGAAATCAGTTGTGAGAAGTCAGAAAGGATATTCCCTTCTCAAGGTGGGGGGATCTGTGAGAAATAACTGTCTAATTAACCTTATAAAATCTTCAGAAATTTAATGAACATTACAGAAATAGTTCTCTCTCTCTCTCTCTCTTCCTTGTATAGGAAGAAAGATTCCTGGGTTGATAAACATAGGACAACGTACCCTTATGATAACTCATCAGGATGGTCGCAGTAGTTATGGGATGGAATTTGTAGTAGTGATTGAAGACAATGGCTTTTGTCTTCAATGTTTAATTGGAGGAAATTTCTGCTCATCCAGTACTGGATGTGGGATAAGCAGTTTGATCATTGAGGGACAGTGGAGGAATGGAGAGGGATGGTGGTGAGGCAGAGCTGGGCGTTGTCAGTGTACATGTATAAAGTAACACGGTGCTTTTGGATGACGTCACCTAGTGGTAGCATGGAGATGAGAAATAGGAGGGGGCAAAGATAGATCCTGTTTTGAGGATGGGTCAGGACGGTGGATTAAAAGGTGAGAGGGACAGTACCAGAAGAGAGAGAGAAAACTGTGAATAATATCAGCTAACATGGAGAAGTTGGGTGATCAGTAGATCAGTGAGAGTGGGGTCAGTACAGCAGAAAGTGAGTCTCGTGGACAAGATGAGCACTGAGAGGGCATGAGGGGAGATGGGAGAGAAACTGGAGAAAATGTGGGTTCAGGGTTCAGACAGTTTGTCCCGGTGGGCTAGTGGAAGGGAGGGAAGCATCAGAGGCAGCTGATTGGATTTTCTCAATCTTAGTGACAAAGAAGCTCCATGGGCAGAATTTTGCCCTTGGCGTGCAGGCTTGGTGGGGGCGAGTGGGGCAGTCGGGAAGCTGACCGCTGCCTGCAATCAGGCCCGGAAGGCAATTTCATGCTGGGGGCCAATTAAGGCCTGCGCTGCGTGAAACGTGAGCAGCAGTGCTCAGCGCTGCCTGTGCGGGCGGGGGGAGGAGTGCAAGGTGGGCGAGTGTGACCTTTGTACATGCACGCGAGAGCGAGCTACATAATCTCCCTGAGGCAGAGAGCTGTCTCAGGGAGATGGAATGATTTGAAAAAATATATATTAAAGATTTTATACATGTTATGAAACATGTCCCCTCATGTCACTCTGTCACATGAGCAGGGACAAGTTGTTAATTAATAAGGTAAAAGCAAAATACTGCAGGGCCGTACTTCTTCAAGGTCGGCATTCCTGGAAGAGAAGTGGCAGTGAATTAAATGCGATAAAAGCAAAATACTGCAAAATACTTTTGCAAAGAAGCAAAACTCTGTTTGTCTCTCCAGAGACGCTGTCAGACCTGCTAAGTTTTTCCAGCATTTTCTGTTTTTGTTTCATGCTTTTAACTCAAGTGTAAAATTTGATTTGCTTCAGGTGACCTCGTCCCGCCCGTGGATGAGGTTTCCTGATAAAGTTAAAGGCTGCTTGGCCTTTTCGCCCGCCCGCCAACCATTAGGTTCGATGGGCAGTGTAAATTTGAATTTAATTAACTTCTTCGTGGCCTTACAGGCTTCTTACTTGTTGGTGAAATATTGCGGGACTGCGTGATGACGTCGGAACGTTCGCCCACCGAGCATAATTTTCTGCCCCATGAGCTCCTCACACTTGTTGTTGGAGGTGAGGATGGAGGAGACGGGGGTGAGGAAGAGCCCTTCAAAAGGAACTAACTTGTGTCTGAGAGATTAAAAACACTTGACACACGGTGAGTTTAACACAAAGCTGATTTATTTGACTTTTATCCAGGATATTAATCCCTATAACTAACCTGGAGTTTATTAACATCAGCAGAAAGAGACCCCAATGAACATGGTTCAGTCCTGGATGTGATTTCACAACTACATCTGATCAGTGTAGTTACTTGTGAACTCGCTGGTATCTCTGTAAACGGTATAAGCGAGTGAATCCCTTCCAACACCCGGAACAGGTGAATGGCCTCTCCCCAGTGTGAACTCGCTGGTGTCTCAGCAGATGGGATAAGCAAGTGAATCCCTTCCCACACCCGGAACAGTTGAACGGCCTCTCCCCAGTGTGAACTCGCTGGTGTGTCAGCAGGCTGGATGACTTAGTGAATCCCTTCCCACACTTGGAGCAGATGAACGGCCTCTCCCCAGTGTGAACCCGCTGGCGTGTCAGCAGGCTGGATGACTTAGTGAATCCCTTCCCACACTCGGAGCAGATGAACAGCCTCTCCCCAGTGTGAACCCGCTGGTGTGTCAGCAGGTAGGATGACTGAGTGAATCCCTTCCCACACTCAGAGCAGGTGAACGGCCTCTCCCCTGAGTGAGTTCGCTGGTGTCCTGTGAGATGAGATGAACATCTGAATCCAGTCCCACAGTGAGAGCACCTGAACAGGCTCTCGTCAGTGTGAACACGCTGATGACGCATCAGTTCCTCAGACCCTTTCCAGCACTTCCCACAGTCTGAACATTTAAAAGGCCTCTTATCAGTGTAAACTCACTGGTGGGTCTTAAGGCTGGATGACTGACTGAATCCCTTCCCACACTGGGAGCAGATGAATGGCCTCTCCCCAGTGTGAGTGCGGCGATCAGTTTCCAGCTTAGACGGGTATCTGAATCCCTTCCCACAATCCCCACATGTCCACGGGTTCTCCCCATCTGAGTGGTGCCTTTTCCTTCCATGTTCAAAATCCGATGATATTTAGGTTTTGATAGATCCTGATGTGATGTTTGGTTTCAGTTTCCTGACTGCAAATCCTCCCCTTCTAATACCCTGTGAAATTGATTTAAAACAGAAAAAAGGGAGTGAGAGAGAACCCACAAAAACACAAAGGCAGGTTGTGAAATTGAGCTGAATGAATCTGGGAATTTGTGGGGCCGGCACGAGGAAAAAGTGCCCTTGAAAACTGCTGGATTGTCATAAAAACTCAACTGGTTCACTAATGTCCTTCAGGGAAGGGAACCTGCCACCCAGTCTGGGCCTACACAAGACTCTGGCCTGCAAGGGAGGAGAGGGAGACAGAAGTGGGAGAGGCAGGGTGTCAAAGGATACCTACAACACAACAAGAACTTTGACAAAGTCTCCAGAAACCTCAACCTCCACCACCTAAAGGAACAGGGTCGCAGGTGTATGTGAACACCATCATCTCCAAGATCCCCTCCTAGTCACACATCATCCTGACTTGTCTGGATCAACAGAAATTTCCTCCATTTCAATATTGGGAAGACTGAAGCCATTGTCTTCAGTCCCCGCTACAAACTCCACTCCCTGACCACCGGCTCCATCCCTCTCCCTGACAACTGTGTGAGGCTGAACCAGACATTAATAGGGACATAGGAGCAGGAGTAGGCCCTTCAGCCCGTTGAGCCTGCTCTGCCATTCAATCCAATCAAAGTCTTTTTCCCACACTATCCGCATAGCCCTGTATGTAATTGCTCAATCTGTCATCCATTCCTTTGTTCCCTCTAGACATAACTATCCTAAGAGACTCCTGGCCGGCCTCCCACATTCAACCTCCCTGTAATACAAAACTCTGCTTACTCGCACCAAGTCTTGATCACCCATCACCCCTGTATCCACCAACTTACAAAGCCTCTGGGTTAAGGAGAACCTCAATTTTAAATTTCTCATCCTCGTTTTCAAATCCCTCCATGGTCTCTCCCTCCCTATCTCTGTAATCTCCTCCAGCCTCACAACCCTCCGAGATATCTACAATTTTCTAATTCCGACCTGCTCAGCATTCCTGATTTTAACTGCTCCACTTTTCGTGTCTCTCCCAACAGCTGCCAAGGCCACAACCTCTGGGACTTCCTCCCTAAACCTCTCCACCTCACTTTCCTCCTTTAAGATAATCCATAAAACCTTCCTCTTTCAGTAAACTTTTATCCATCTGCCCTGATATCTCTTCATGTGGCTCAGTGTCAAATGTTGCTTTCTAACACTCCTGTGAAACACCTTGGTACGTTCCATTACACAATAGAATTAATGATTTACCAGTTCAGGGCGGGCAGAATCTGATGGTCAACACAGGCGCTAAAGTGGAAGTGAAATGGACTGTAGCGCAGGAAAAACAATTCCTGAAAGATACTGTGGGAAGATAAAGCTGGTAAGCCAGCAGCACCTGGTCAGGGCACGCAGCAGTGGAAACCTCATTTAGACACAGTTGGCAGAAGGAACAGTAAAATCCTAAACATAGTTAATGTACACTCGTAATTAGTGACAGAGAAAGTTAGAAAATGGCAGAGAGGTGATCAGGGAGGGCAGAGGATGAAAAAAAGCAATAGATGGACATGGATTCAGATCCACAGTAAAGGAACCACACCAGCCCCAGAGCCATGAAGCCATGAAACAGATAACAGAGCACAGCACTAAAAGCTCTCAACTGCAGATGAATAGTCAAAAATACTCAACTCTGAAACAATACAGTTTTTAAATTTAAAATTTCCTGCTGGATCCTGCAGCTGGAAAGATATCAGAAGCACTGGAATCAGAGAAAAATCTTCCAGCTGAGGAAATACCCAGGGAGCGGGGTGATGTCACAGTGTAATTGTCAATGTGTGATGATGTCGCCGTGTAATTGTCAATGTGTGATGATGTCACAGTGTAATTGTTGATGTGTGATGGTGTCACACACACGGGCACAGAACATCTGGGTCTGTGCAAACCATTGATCACCTCACTTTATGAAGGATGTGAGGGTCCTTGAGAGGGGGCAGAGGAGATTTACCAGAATGGGTCGAGGGATGAGGGATTTTAGTTGTAAGGTTAGTTTGGAGAAACTGGTGTTGTTCTCCTTGGTGCAAAGTAGGTTGAGGGGAGATTTTATGGAGGTGTATAAGTTTATGATAGGTTGAGATAAGGTAGATAATGATGTTCACATTAGTTGATCATAAAAGGATTACAGACACAGATTTAAGATTTGAGGCAAGATCTGCAGGTGGGGGGTGTGAGGAAAAAAAATTTACACAGTGAGTGATTGAGTGAGCTGGAACTCAATGCTCACAGTCAGAGGCCGATAATATTCAGATCCTGATGAATGGAGTGACTGTTAGATCTTGATGTGATGTTTGGTTTGAGTTTGCGATCTGTAAATCCTTCCCATTTTACATCCTGTAAAAAGGAGATTATAAAAAAAATCCATCGCTGTCAGTGCAGGATAGAAATTGCAAGAGACAAAAATTCCTCTTGGTTTGAGTTTGCTGTGTGTAAATTCTCCCCTTCTAACCCCCTGTAAAAGGAGTTTCCAAAATCCATCCCTGAGTGTTCAGGATAGAAATTCACAACATTAGCTCCTCCTGCTACGTAGACCAGGATGACCGCGCATGCGCCCTGCTGCACAGCCGCTCCCCCGGGCCGAGCAGAGGGAGAGACCCAGCCATTTCCGGTCTGTTCACTGCAAACATGGGGCCGGTAGTTTCTGATTAAGGCTCTGCGGCCTGCACCAAGTGTTTATGAAACCTCCCTGCCCACTCTGCTGGCTCCATTCCTCCCGTCCACCCACTAACTCTGTTGCTCTGCTGCCGTCGCCATTTACTTACCCGCTCTCTGCTGCTCTGGTCAAAAGACAGAATCACGCATGCGCAGGTAGGAGACAGCAATGCGCATGTGACAAACACACTCCAGAATGCGCATGCGCCGAACGCCGAACTCTCTATCAGGCATATTCTTTCCCGCTGTGAATGCTGGGTGACATGTCCGCCATTAGAAGCCGATGCTGTTGCATGTAAAATTATTTTTCATGATCCGATGATGACTGGAGATTTAGGGTCAAAATATAAAATTATTATATCAATTGAGGTAACAAAGTGCACATGCCTCTACCACGCTTCTGTCCTGGGTGTAATTAACAACAGAACAAACCCTTACAGCTAGATGTCAATTCACTGGATTCTTAGCAGGTGAGGTGAAGAAGTTATTTTTCTTTCCACATACTGAACATTTAAACTCCTTCTTGCCAGTAAGAATGTGCCTATTGCGGCTTCAATCTTTTGAACTTTTAAAGCCTCTGGTGACTGGTGACCAAACTTTGCACACATGAACTACCAGAATTTTCTCCATCAGATGTGACTGCTGCTGTGTCAACTCATCAGATGATTAAGTGAATCATTTCCACATTCAGCTGGTGAATCATGTTTTCAACGTTTGACTTTACCCAGGAGTGTGCAGCTCAGACTTGGATCTCAAATCCTTCTGGAAATGTGTTCTACATTCTCATCCAAGGAAAAGAGAAAAGCGATGCTGTCAATCTGAAATAAAAAAGGGACATTTTGGAATTCGAAACAGGAGTGGTAACGACAGTGGAGAGAGACATATTTTTCCTCTCAGGTGTGTGACTTTTCAGCAGGGTTGTACTGAGTCAGTGCACATACCTGAAAACATAACTCTGACTCTCAATCCACAGAAATTCCCAGATATTCCGAGTATTTCTATCATTTTCAGCCTTTATCTCTGGTCAAAGACTTTGCTTCTGAAATGGACGTTGGATTTATTGGTGTCTAAGTTATATTGATTCTTGTCTATCCGCAAGCGGAAACATCTTCCAAACACTTTTCGAATATTAACAGCTTCGATCAAGTCATCACTCACCCTGCTTTCCAGAGAAAACCTGTTTAACCTGTTCAATCGTTCTTGAATGTTATAACTTTTCAGTTCTGGCATCACTCCAGTAAATCTTTCTTGCACCTTTTACAGGGCTTCTGGATAAACATAATGATATGGAGATGGAGCATCCCTTTCAAAATAGGCACTTTTATCATGAGCCTGTTGTGTACCTTCTTGCAATACATCGACTGAACAACATAAACTCATCCCAGCTCCGCTTTCTTCACATTGAAATCCAGTGTGAAAATATTAACAGTTTCAAAGCTTAACAAGGTGCACAAGATTGGAAGGAGAGTCTGGCTATGGATAATTGACACTGTGCACATTCCTGTAATCAGTATCTCGGACAATCAGGAAAATGAGCTCCTGTCAACCCATCCCGACTCAAAGCCTCGTGTCTTACATTCCCTGTCCCTGCTTTCCAGGGAAAAATTGGGTTCGTGAACTGACTTTGCCTGCATCAAGCAGCTAATTGACCTGGGAGCTTGACGGCAGAGGGAGCTGGAGGCGAGGCAGGGACAGAAGCAGAAACAGCTGCAGTATGGAAGCGTTTAGAATTTGACGTGTGTCAGTTACTTTCAGTGATGAATGTCAGCCGTGTGTTCCGTTGTCAGTTTCACAGGAGCCGCAGTGTTGGTGGATTTTGGAAATTGAAAGTTGTACATGAGCAGTTTGAACAGCAGGTCGAACACGTGCCAGCTCAAATTTTATTTAGGGGTATGTATGCGGTGTTTCATTTTAACAGGGAGGAGGAGGAGGGACAGGATCGATATAAATTGCTGTGGGAAAAAGGTGGGATTATGAAATTAGTTAAATTGCTCTTCCAGAGAGCCGACACGGATACGATGGGCCGAATTTACTCCTTTTCTGCTGTGGGCATTTATGATTTTATCCCAACGACATTAAACTTTGCAGAGGACCAGTTGTCGTGGCCGAGTGGTTAAGGCGTTGGAGTCCAAATCCATTGGGGTTTTCCACTTCCCATTTTCCCTGGTTTTAACTCTCTGTCTACAGAGTTAATTATCAGTTAAATTGAATCTAATCCAACCAAACATTCGAGAGTTTTCATATTTCCGTTCATTCATGAAAACAGTCATGAAACTTGCACTTGGAAATAGAACAAAAACAGAACCAGGCTGGTGTCATTCTTGCTTCCCTGAAGGACATTAGTGAACCAGATGGGTTCTTATGACAATCGTTCAATGGTCACCATTAGATTTTCAATTCCAGGTGGGATTCCAACCCTGACCCCCAAAGAATTACCCTGTGTCTCTGGATTACTAGCCCAACGACAATACCACTAAGCCACCACCTCCCTGAGTCTTCACTATTTATCAAAATTAAATTCAGCAAAATAATAACAGTTCTTAAAAAAATGTTTCTTCTGGCAACGGCTGATTGGAGAGTGTTGGGCTGGATAATTGCTGCATTTCCCTGTCTCACTCACTGTGGAGCTGAGGAAGTGAGAAAAACTGATGCGTTCGTTTGATCCAATAACTTCATAGATTTCTATTGGGCTAGCTGGAGGTACATGATCGTTTATTTTCTTTAAAATGAATATTCAGAATATTCTTTGAAATGAAAGTTCAGAAATGAAGATTGTTGTGGGAACTCAGAGGGTAAAAGTCGAGCTTGCAATGTTGGGCGATATTTTCCTGTGGTTTCAGAGCCACAGAGCCAGCCAGAAATGTGTGGTAATGAATGTTGATGGGGAGAAAACGACGACGGATTCACCCCTGGGTGGCCTCAAACCACCGATTTTTTTTCAGTTCTCAGCTGAATGCACTGATCAATTGTGCAACAGAGACTGATGAAAGTTGACTCTTCGAGATACCCTAAAGCAGGGGGTCAGTGAGTTAAAGCTTCAGATTGCTGCTACCAGAATGACAATTGTTCTCTATCAGTTTCATTCTCCAAAAATTAAATTTGGGACATTCATCGTGGATACATGGAAACTGCCTGATCCCACCCACTGCAGACACATCCATCTCACCGGGAACCAGCTCTCCTACAACTGTTGCCGTCTCCCTTTGAAACTTTCAGCGTTTTGTCTGTTACCAAATATTCTGATTGTCCCGAAGCCAATAATTCTACAGGGGTTTCTCTGTTACACAGCGAGTGGTTAGGATCTGGAATGCACTACCTGAGAGTGTGGGGGAGGCAGGTTCAATCGTGGATTTCAAAAGAGGATTGGACAGAACATCCAGGTCTCCGGGGAAAAGGCAAGGAAGTGGGAGCAGGCGAGTTAGTTTCCAGAAGAGTAAGAGGTCTCCCTTTTCAGACGGAGATAAGAAGTTTTTTTTCTCTCTCGGGGGGCTGTTAGTCTGTGGAATTATTTTTCCCAGAAAGCAGTGGAGGCTGAGTCATTGAATTTATTCAAGGCAGACTTAGACAGATTTTTGATAGACAAGGGTGTCAAGGGTTATGGTGGGCTGACAGGAAATTGGAGTTGAACCCACAACCAGATCAGTCATGACCTTATTGAACAGCAGAACCGACTCAAAGGGCTGAATGGCCTATTCCTGCTCCTGTTCCTGAGCCCTATGTTGCTATGACACGGGCTGAATGGCCTCTATCTGTGGGGTAACTTTTGACCTGATACTATGATACTATGAGGGGCTCGGGAGGTAAAATGGACTATCTTGGTTATGTTGGTTATGTTGTAATTCAGTGCAAACACCACTCAAGGCAATGGTTAGTGTGCATTGAGTGGAGATAGCATGGCCGAGCGGTCTCAGGGCGTTGGGTTTAGACTCCAGTCTCCTGTGTGTGTTGCCCTTTCAGTCACATCATCTCAGAATCGGCTCGAAGTCGGTGTCCTTTTAAGATCTTCATTTTGGTGGGAAGAACAAGGAGAGTCAGTGTAAATTGCAGGGTGACCGGGAAGATGTGGAGCCGAATGCTCTCTATCGCTGCTAGAACCGTTCGGGGATGTTATATGAACAACATTAAAATCACCATAAGGCCTGTAGTCGGGGCCAAGTGTTTAAAGTGATGGGCTTGAAATCCATTGGGGTCTCCCGAAGCAGGTTTGAGTCTGGCTGACTGCACATCTTCCTTTAGATGCCTCCAGGGTTAGTTATTCGTTAAATTGAATAAAAACCTTCCAAACACTCCCGTGTGCTTTACCTGCTTCCCTTTTGCGCTTCTTCATTTCCATTCATCTGCAAACATTCACTCAATTTGGAGTCTGGAAAGGAACAATAATTGACCAAGTTGGTGTCGCCCTTGCTTTCTTGGTGTTTGCCTCTCCTTCGGCCTCTGTCACTCTCGGTGTAAATGTCTATCTGTGATCCTCTGTTTGTGTCAATGTGCTTCAGTTCCCCAAGGGGATGAACACATTTTTATCATCACAAGCTTTATTCACATGAGTTAAACTCAGAACAAGCTGAGACACCAACTGGAAATCAGGATTTCTAATGATGTATTTTGGAATATGAACGGCTTTAAATGCTGGTCCGGTTAGCTCAATCGATAGAGCATGCAACTCTAAACTCCGGGGCCATCTATTTGAGCCCCACGCTAGGCGCCATTATTCCTGAAAACTTTGCAGCTTCCATGGGTGATCCCCAGCTCTCCATTTCTCCAGCAGTATCACCGCTCAAACTGAGTCCTTCTCCTTCCAACTTTGTGAAAAATCGATTTGGTTGTTTCTGCGTTAAAATTGCCCTCTAATTCACTGGAAGTTGTGACTGTTCAGTGCTGAGGATATGGTGCTTTCACTGGCAATTCCCGGTCAAGGAAAACCTTTTCCTTACCACTGTGTGAACTGTCACAATGAACAGAAATTCCTGATTAAATGAAACCAGGTTTGGCAGCGTCTGTGGAGTGAGAAAGAGAGTTAATCTTCCAGCTGGATGATCTTTCATCAGAGTTGGAAAAGTCACAGATGCGAAGGGGAGTGAAAGGACAAAACGGAAGGACTGTGATAGGTTACAAGGCATGAGACAGAAACTGACGAAAGGGATGATGGTGCAAAATGTGGGTGGGAATGGGACAGATTTATCTTCCTGCTGTTCAAACTGGCAAAGATATCACTCTTGATCAACCAATCACAACTACCCTTTCAAAGTAACTTTCTATAATTGTTTCATTTCCATCCCCACTGCTGCTGCCTTCACAGTCATTCTATCATCTTCAACCCATTCCAGCAAAATCCACCTTCTTCCCTTGTGTTCAGCTCTTCTGACGTCATGGAACTGAGTAAATTCAGTGAGAATTTTTTTGTCATTTAGCACAAGATTCGGAACCAGACCTGGGAGAGGTTTGTGTCAGTGTAAACAGTGAAATCTCCCCTATTACCGCTATATTTTGCCGTGAACCACCGTCACTATAGTCAGTGATTTGCAGCCTGCCATGCCCTTCTCTCATTCCCTATCTTCACCTCTGTGTTTGCTCGCGGCCTGTTGCACGGGTGACATTTCCGGCTCTGATGCAAAACTCCAGCTCTCACTCCACTGATTCAGGCGGAGCTGATATGCGTTTTCAGTTTTCAATCAAGAAGTAATGCATATTTATATTAATCATTCTCATGACATTTATAAGCGCCAAACCTTAACCACTAGACCCCCAGGTTTGCAGCTTTACAGCCCGGCTTATCCATGCTTTCTGTGCCTTTTATTTTCATTTCAAACCTCTTTCAACAGAGACACTTTTCTCCGACAAAATGACACGTTTCTCTAGAACACAACCGACTTCTTCAGCCAATGACAACAGCGATTGCTGTTAGCTGGAGCAGCATTCATTGTCTCACAGTCCCGGGTTGTCATTGGGTCCTTAAGCGACAAAAAAAGACAGAAATCGCCAACTTTCCTGTTACCCGGCGATTTCCAACAGATAAGTGGAAGAGCAAGTGCAATTCGGCTGTGAGATACTGCATTAAGCTAACATTCAACAACAAGAAGGAGTAACGCAGCTTTTCCTGTTACTTAAATGTGTAAGTTGCGGTAATGTTTCTGCCCGGTTTTGAACCGGGGACCTTTCGCGTGTAAGGCGAACGTGATAACCACTACACTACAGAAACTCCATTGGGAAGGAGCCCAGTCCATCTGACTCCAATGCAGTTCCGCAACAGCATTTTTGGGTCTTTGTTTTGAAGAAATGGAATTCGGTTGTTCTCATTAAGAATGCTGGAGACAGACTGATCAACAATGTCATCATCAAATGGTACAGCAGGTTGGATGGTCATTAGATCATCTCTACTGTGCCAGCTTCTTTTTTAAAGAGGAACCAATTCGTCTCAATATATTTCTCTCTCTCCATAAGTCTAATTTTTCTCTATTTCAAGTAACTGTCTAATTCAAATTTGAAGAAGGAGTTTCTGCAGAATCCATGCAGAGTTTCCCTTAATTAACAAAGTTTCCCCGACTCAGTAACATGAAGATTTGGACTTGGGTTCCTTCCAGTCCCTCGAGGGGTGGATCCGAATCCCAGCGCTGCCACAGTTTAAGTCATATTCCCATTTTGGGGAACTTTAGGAATTCCCTTTCGGAGAACAAGAGGAGATTCTAGTTTAATATAGGGCGGGTTGTGAATGTTATTTTGTTTGGAAAAATGCGGAGAGGCCATACAAATATAAATTGTTGTGGGAGAAAGGCGGGTGTGTGGAATTGGTTGAGTTGTTCTTCCAGAGAGCCAGCACAGACACGATGGGCCGAGTGACTTATTTTGTAGCCATTTCTGATTTGACAAGAACACATTTGAGCTTGGAAGCTGCTGTTAGTCGCGGCTGAATGTTTAAGGTGATGGATTTCAAATCCATTGGTCTCTCCCCCTGTAGGTTTGAATCCCGCTGACTACAGTTCTCATTATTCCTCATTTTAACCAGGTGCCGCCAACCTCATCCCTGCGGCTCCTGTGAAACTGACAAGGGAACACACGGCAGAAATTCATCACTGAAAGTAACTGACACACATCAAATTCTGCCGCTTTCATGTCGCATCTTTTAACTCCCTGTTCTTCCTCTTAGACATTTCCAGGTCTATCAAATGTCATCCAGCTGGAACTTCAGCCTCCACCTCGTTTTACTGAATATGGTCGATTTTCCGTATGCTTAAGTTAATAGGTGGCTCCATAGCTCAGTGGTTACATCACTTGTCTTGTAAGTCAGGGGGCGCGAGTTCAATCCTTTCTGGAACCTATGGATAACCTTCAGCTGAGATGGTGGTATTATGTGGAAAGCTGCGAGACTGCAGAACAATATAGAAGAAGCAAATTAATAAGTTAAAACATTGTGGATGTTGGTAATCTGTATTAAAAACAGAAAATGCTGGGAAAAACTCACCATCTGACAGCATCTGTGGAGAGAGAAACATAGTCAATGTCTCGAGTCTTTGTGACTCTTCGGAGCAAAAGAGAGACAGAAATGTGATGGAGTTTATACTGTTATATGAGGGGTTGGGTGGAGCAGGTGGGAAGGTCAGTGAGAGGTGGGGGCTCAGGAAGGGTTGACAAAGGAGTCAGGGACACAAGACAAAGGGAGTGTTAATGACAGCGGTAAGGGCGAAAAAAGATACTGATTGTGGCATAAAGGCAAGAAAGCAGAATGTGTGAATAGCAGAACAAGGATCAGCACTTTGTGAAAGAACAACTGACAGTTGGCCCTTTAGGGGCCTCCCTCCTCACTTTCCAAGGGCCAAAACACTCCTTTCAGGTGAAGCAGCACTTCACTTGCACCCCCTTCAATTTGCTCCACTGCATTTGCTGTTCCCAATGCGGTCTCCTCTACATTGGAGAGACCAAATGCAGACTGGGTGACCACTTTGTGGAACACCTTCGGTCTGTGCGCAAGTATGACCCAGACCTTCCTGTCGTTTACCATTTCAACACCCCACCCTGCTCTCATGCCCACATGTCCGTCCTTGGCCTGCTGCAATGTTCCAGTGAAGCTCAACGCAAACTGGAGGAACAACACCACATCTTCCGATTAGGCACTTTACAGCCTTCCAGACTGAATATTGAGTTGAACAACTTCAGACCGTGAACTCTCTCCTCTAATTTCACCCTTTTTAAAATCTCGCTATAAAAATATATTTTTATTTTTATTTACTTATTTTTATTAATTTATTCATTATTTTATCCCCCCTTTTATCCCCTTTTCTATCCTTTTTCCCCAACCACCGCACTTCCCCCCACCCCAGCCCAAAATAGAGCCATCTGTTCCTTGTTCCATGTTGCTCTTTCACAAAGTGCTGACCCTTATTCTTCTATTCACACATTCTGCTTCCTTACTTTTATGCCACTATCCGCACCTTCTTCAGCCCTGACCACTGCCATTAACACTCCCTTTGTCTTGTGTCCATGACACATTTGTCAATCTCTCCTCCACCCCCACCTATCACTGACCTTCTATCCAATCTCGCCTGCTCTACCCGCCCCACACCGCCCCCCTCCCCGCCCCCTCCCCTCCCCGCTTGAATAGCATATATTCTATCACTTTCTATTTCTTTTCAGGTCTGAAGGAGAGTCATACGGACTCGAAACGTTAACTCGGTTTCCCTCTCCACAGATTATGTCAGACCTGCTGAGTTTTGCCAGCATTTTCTGTTTTTATAATATATAAGAGGTGATTGGCTAACAAGATGACAGACGGAGAAAAATGTAGCAAAGTCTGAAGTTACTCACTTGGTCGTAAAAATAGTTTGAAAAAACAACAAAGCAGAGCATGTTTGAAGAGGTGAGAAACTTGTGCTGATGTTCAAAGAGACTTGGCTGTACCTGTACAAAGAACACAGAAAGTTGCATCAGTCTCTGCAGAACAATTGGTCAGCGCGTTCGGCAGTTAACTGTAAAGTTTGGTGGTTCAGAGGCGAAGCCGTGAATATTTTTCCCCCATCAACATTCAGTGTCACTCAGATCCGGGTTGTCAATGGCGGTAAGAACATTTTCCACAAATGTTGCCAGTTCCACTGTTCTTCAATGAGTTTCGATTCAGGAAACTTTCGGCGTGTAAAGCAAATTTGATAACTACTAGACGACAAAAACAACACGCAGCTCCTTGCAGAACGACGTAGAATGTCAAACTGTGCTGTCTTATTGCAATTCAGAACCTTGGTTTCAAACTGAGTTTCAAACAATCTAGACAGAATTAAACACACTGGTACCTATGAGAGGGAGTAAAATTAATGTGAAGAGAGAAATAGAAGCTGTATTTAGAAAATATCCACAAGGAGAATGCAGGTGAACAGAGAGCTGGAGAATCTTTAAAGTCCGTGCATGAAATTTTGTTTGAACCAGGTGTATTTATAACATGCCAATAACATAGATTGTGTGAGATGATCGGCAAGTGGGGAGGATGAATCTAAGATGATAGTTATCATATTTTAGTGGAAAAGTTTTGACATTTACTCTAGGTGGCAGCTCAAGGGTTTGAGTTGCTGATTCTGATCATTCTAGTTGCTTTCGTATGTTATGAACAGTTTGTCATTAAGAAACTAGGAAAACAAGCTCGGAGCTTAGAAATAGTGAGGTTAGTCAGAAATCAGTTGTGAGAAGTCAATAAGGATATTCCCTTCTCAAGGTGGGGAGATCTGTGAGAAAACACTGTCTAATAACCTCATAAAAACTTCGGAAATGCATTGAATATTATAGGAATATCTTTCTCCCTCTCGCTTAGGTACAAAGCTTCCTGGCTTGACAAACATAGGACAATACATCCCAATGTTACCTCATAGGAATGGACTCAGTAGTTACAGAACAGAATTTGTAGTGGTGACTGAAGACAAGGGCTTTGATCCTCCAATTTTTAATGGGAGGAAATTTGTGCTCATCCAGTACTGGATGTGGGATAAGCAGTTTGATAATTTAGCAACAGTGGGGAGGAATGGGGAGGAATGGTGGTGAGGTAGGGCTGGGTGTTGTCAGTGTACATGTGAAAACGAACGCGGTGCATTTGGATGATGTCACCTAGTGGCAGAATGAGGATGAGAAAGAGGAGGGGCCAAGGAAAGATCCTTTCTTTTAGGATGGGTCAGGATGGTGGATTTAAAGGTGAGAGGGACAGTACCAGAAGGGAGAGAGAACCATTAACCATCTCAACTAACATGGAGAAGTTGGATGGTCAGAAATTTAGTGAGAATAGGGTCAAGGGGGCAGGAGGTGGGTCTCATGGACAAGATGAGCACTGAGAGGGCATGAGGGGAGATTGCGGAGAAACTGGAGAAAGATGTGGGTTCAGGGCTCAGACAAGGGGGAACCTTAGAGACAGTTTGTCCCGGTCGGCTAGTTGAAAGGAGGGAAGCAGCAGAGGCAGCTGATCGGATTGTCTCAATCTTAGTGACAAAAAAGCTCCATGACCTCCTCACACTTGTTGTTGGAGGTGATGATGGAGGAAACAGGGAGAGGGAGAGCCCTTCAAAAGGAACTAGCTTGTATTAGAGAGATTAAAGGGTCTTGACACATGGTGAGTTTAACACAAAGCTGATTTATTTGACTTTTATCCAGATTATCAACCTATATAACTGACCTGGAGTTTATTAACATCAGCAGAAAGAGACCTCAATGAACATGGTTCAGTCCTGGATGTGATTTCACAACAACATCCAATCACTGTAGTTACTTGTGAACTCGCTGGTGTCTCAGCAGGTTGGATGACTGAGTGAATCCCTTCCCACACTCGGAGCAGGTGTACGGCCTCTCACCACTGTGAACCCGCTGGTGTCTCAGCAGGTTGGATGACTGAGTGAATCCCTTCCCACACTCGGAGCAGGTGAACGGCCTCTCACCACTGTGAACCACCTGGTGTGTCAGCAGGTGGGATGCCTGAGTGAATCCCTTCCCACACCTGGAACAGGTGAATGGCCTCTCACCAGTGTGAAGTCGCTGGTGTGACAGCAGGTGGGATGCCTGAGTGAATCCCTTCCCACAGTTGGAGCAGGTGAATGGTCTCTCCCCAGTGTGGATCCGCTGGTGTTCAATGAAGTGAGATGACCACCTGAACCCAGTCCCACAGTGAGAGCAGCTGAACGGTCTCTCATCAGTGTGAACACGTTGATGGCACATCAGTTCACCAGAACTTTTAAAACACCTCCCACAGTCTGGGCATTTAAAAGGTCTCTTATCAGTGTGGACTCGCTGGTGTGTCTGCAGGTTGGATGACTGACGGAATCTCTTCCCACACTCAGAGCAGGTGAATGGCCTCTCCCCAGTGTGACTGCGTTGATGAGTTTCCAGCTGAGATGGGTATCTGAATCCCTTCCCACAATCTCCACATTTCCACCGTGTCTCCCCACTGTGAATGGTGCTTTTTCCTTCCATGTTCAAAATCCGATGATATTCAGGTCACAATAAATTAGGCGACTCGGTCAGATCCTGATGTGATGTTTGGTTTCAGTTTCCTGAATGAAAATATTCCCCTTCTAATGCCCTGTGAAATTGATTTAAAACAGAAAAAAGGGAGTGAGAGAGAACCCACAAAAACACAAAGACAGGTTGTGAAATTGAGCTGGATGCATCTGGGAATTTGTGGGGCCGGCACTAGCTAAAAGTGACCATAAAAGCTGCCAGATTGTCATAAAAATACAACTGCTTCACTTATGTCCTTCAGGGAAGGGGACCTGCCAACTGGTCTCAGCCTACACAATCTCTGGCCTACAAGGGTGGAGATGGAGGGAAAGGTGGGAGAGGCAGGGGGTGAGGGGATATCTAAACACAAGAACTTTGACAAAATCTCTAGATACTTCAACCTCCACCACCTAGAAGGACCAGGGTGGCAGGTGTATGTGAACACCATCACCTCCAATTTCCCCTCCAAGTCACACACCATCTTGACTTGTCTGGATGAACAGAAATTTCCTCAATTTCAATATCGGGAAGACTGAAGTCATTGTCTTTAATCTCCTCTATAAACGCCACTCCCTGACCATCAGCTCTATCTCTCTCCCTACCAACTATCTGAGGCTGAACCAGACTGTTCATAGGAACAGGAACAGGCCATACAGCCCATCGAGCCTCCTCTGCGATCAAAGTATTTTTCCCACATTATCCACATATATCCTTATGTAATTGCTCAACCTGTCATCCATTTCTTTGTTCCCTCTAGGCTTAACTATCCTAACACCTTCACATTCAGCTTCCCTGTAATCCAAAACTCTGCTTACTCGCATCAAGTCTTGTTCACCCATTACCCCTGTACTCACTGAATACAAAGGCTCTGGGTTAAGGAGAACCTCAAATTTAAATTGCTCATAATTGTTTTCAAATCCCTCCATGGTCTCTCCCTGCCTACCTCTGTAATCTCCTCCAGCCTAACAACCTTCCGAGATATCTACACTTCTCTAATTCCGACCTGCTCAGCATTCCTGATTTTAACTGCTCCACATTTGGTGTCTCCCCTTCAGTTTCCAAGGCCACAAGCTCTGGAATTTCCTCCCTAAACTTCTCCACCTCACTTTCCTCCTTTAAGATAATTCTTAAAACCTACCTCGTTTAGTAAACCTTTGTTCATCTGCCCTGATATCTCCCCATGTGGCTCGGTGTCAAATGTTGCTTTCTAACTTTCCTGTGAAACACCTTGGTATGTTCCATTACATAATAGAATTAATTAATTACCATTTCAGGGTGGGCAGAATCTGATGGTCAATATAGGTGCCAAAGTGGAACAGAAATGGACTATAGCTCAGGAAAAACAATTCCTGAAAGATACTGTGGGAAGATAAAGCTGGTGAGCCAGCAGCACATGGTCAGGGGATGGGCAGCAGTGGAAACCTCATTTAGACACAGTTGGCAGAAGGAACCATTAAAATCCTAAACATAGTTAAAATACACTCGTAATTAGTGACAGAGAAAGTTAGACAATGGCAGAGAGGTGATCAGGGAGGGTAGAGGTGAAACAGAGCAATAGATGGACATGGATTCAGATCCACTGTAAAGGAATCACACCAGCCCCAGAGTCGTGAAATCTCTCCCAGATAACAGAGCGTAGAACTAAAAGCTTTAAATTGTAAATGAATAATCAAAAATACTCAACCTGAAACAATTTCAGTTTTTAAATTTAAAATCTCCTGCTGGATCCTGCAACTGGAAAGATATCAGAAGTACTGGAGTCAGAGAAAAATCTCCCAGTTGAGGAAATACCCGGGGAGCAGGGTGATGTCACCATGTAATTGTCGATGTGCGATGATGTCACAGTGTAATTGTTGATGTGTGATGATGTCACACACACGGACACAGAACATCTGGGTCTGTGCAAACCAGTGATCACCACACATTATGAAGGATGTGAGGGTCCTTGAGAGGGTGCGGAGGAAGATTTACCAGAATGGGTCGAGGGATGAGGGATTTTAGTTTTCAGGTTAAGTTGGAGAAACTGTGGTTATTCCCCTTGAAGCAAAGTGGATTGAGGAGAGATTTGATAGAGGAGTACAAGTTTATGATTGGTGTAGTTAAGGTAGCTAAAGAAAAACTGTTCACATTATTTTATCG
Organism: Cetorhinus maximus; assembly: GCF_964194155.1. NCBI lineage: Eukaryota > Metazoa > Chordata > Chondrichthyes > Lamniformes > Cetorhinidae > Cetorhinus > Cetorhinus maximus. The sequence goes on along the minus strand of NW_027596299.1, from coordinate 287,401 downwards.
TAAAAGGATTACAGGACACAGATTTAAGGTTTGGGGCAAGATCTACAGGGGAGAAGTGAGGAAGAAATTTTACACAGTGAGTGTTAATGACCTGGAACTCAATACTGACGTTCTGAGACCGATAATATCCAGGTTACGACGAATTGAGTGACTCTGTCAGATCTTGATGTGATGTTTTATTTAAGTTTTCTTCGTCTGCAAATCCTTCCCATTTAATATCCTGTGAAAAGGAGATTATAGAAACATCCATCCCTGTCAGCCCAGGATAGAAATGCACAACATACTCTCCTCCTGCTACTGGACCAGGATAACCGCGCATGCGCCCTGCTGCACAGCCGCTTCCCCCAGGCCGTGCAGAGGGAGAGATCCAGCCATTTCCGGTCTGTTCGATGCAAACGCAGAGCCGTTAGTTTCTTATTCAGGGTATGCAGCCTTTATCGAGTGTTTATGAAGCCTCCATTCCTGCCGCCCACCCACTAACTCTGTTTTTCTGCTGCAGTCGCCATTTTCCTAACCGCTCTCTGTGGCGCCGGTCACAGGACAGCACTGCACATGCTCAGGCGGGAGACCGCAATGCGCGTGCCAATCACACTCCGCTTTGCGCATGCGTATAGCACTGGCGCAATGTTTAGGGCACATTCTGTCCCGATCTGAATGCTGGGTGAGAGGTCCGCCATTGGAAGGCGATAGTCTTGCATGCAAAATTAGGCTTTATCATCCAATGACGATTGGAGTCATGGGGTCAAGCTATAAAAGTAAGGAAAGAGTTCATGTTCTGAAGTTGTTGAACTCAATGTTAAGTCCGGAAGGCTGTAATGTGCCTAATTGGAAGATGAGGTTCGTCCAGTTTGCGTTGGGGTTCACTGGAACATTGCAGCAGGTCAAGGATGGAAATGTGGGCATGAGAGCAGGATGGTGTGTTGAAGTGGCAAGCGACAGGAAGGCCTGGTTCATGCTTGTGACAGACCGGATGTGTTCTGCAAAGCAATCACCCAGTCTGCGTTTGGTGTCTCCAGTGTAGAGGAGTCCACATTGGGAGCAGCGAATAGAGTGGACCAAATCGATGGAGAGGCAAGTGAAGCGCTGCTTCACCTGAAAGGAGTGTTAGTTATTTTTATTTTGATTCATTTTTATTTTCATTCATTTGTTCATTGTTTTATCCCCTTTTCAACCCCCTTCTTACCCCATTTTCGATCCCTTTTCCCCCACCCTACCCCCATAAGGGCCATCTGTTCCTTGCTCATATTGTTCTTTTCAGAGTGCTTAGCCTTGTCCTGTCATTATCACATTATGTTTTCTTACCTTAATGCCACCTTATGCACCTTTTTAGCCCTTACCACTACCATTAACATTCCCTTTATCCTTTTGTTCATGACATCTTTGTCCAACCCTCCATTGCCACAAGCTGTCGCTGGCCTTCTACCCAGCTTCACCTGTTCCCTCCCACCTTAAACAGTATAAATTTAATTACATTTCTACTTCCCTTCAGTTCTGAAGAAGGGTCATATGGACTCGAAACGTCAACTCTATTTCTCTCTCTACAGATGCCGTCAGACCTGCTGAGGTTTTCCAGCATTTTGTTTTTGTTTCAGATTTCTAGCATCTGCAGTATTTTGCTTTTATATTAGGAACCCCACCACCAACAGACTTCAATCAACACGACAAATAAATATTGAAAACTCACCTCTTCACTGATACTACCTTCCCTGCTGAATATCAGCTCAGTTTACTTCACTATCGTTTAACATCCATAAACAGTCTCGGAAGAGATTACCAAAAATTGCTAATGCTGACTTTGTTGCAAGTCACCATAGCGGGCTATTGGGAAAAGTTTTCAAAAAGCAATAATCACACCTCAGTTAAACCCCATTGGCTACAATACTATCACTGCGCAAAGTGAACAAAGCTTCCCCGGACAACTGGTGGTCTATCAAACACAAACTGTTCACACTTGTGGTGAGTAAAGTGAATTGATTTCAGTACATTGCACATTCTCACCTGAGATTGAGTTTATCAGTTATAAATTATTTGCTAAAATTACATCAGCAGATTGAAGCATTATTTATCAGCCTGAATGTTGAAATGAGAAGGAAAGAATTGTGGGATGGGAATATATTAATCTTCCCTATGATACCTTGTGAAGTGAAATGATGTCCTGTCTACAGGGAGCAGGTGTCCGAGCTCCCCTGTGGGTAGTTTAAACGTTTGTGTTAACCCACTCTAACATAACTAAAAGTAACACTATTTTGAACATTATTTATAAAAAATAATTTTACAAAACTCTGGACACAGTAATAGCTCCTTGTGCATTGGACGCAATTCAGAGTCAGTGAAGGGGAGTGGGAGCAGGGAGAAGAGAGTTTTCTGTTTCATGTTGACGCATTGTACCCAGTTCAGACTCAGTGAAGGGGGTGGGCGGTGAGGGAGGGAGGGGGAAGCGCAGGGAGAAGAGAGTTTCCTGCTTCATGTTGACACATTGTTGGGAACGGGACAGAGCAGTCCTGATGAATCATGCACCCCCAGCTGCTGATGCTGCTGTGTACTTCCAACTTTGTTTTTTACTTTTAAATTTCAAAATTCATCTTCTGCAATTATCATTTTTACAGACCCGTATTTTAATTGATTCCAGCCTTGTTTTCAAGGTGATTAATACTTTTTTTTGTTTTATGTATTCATAGATGGAATGTGAGACAGCATTTATTGTCCATCACTAATTGCCTTTGAGAAGGTGGTGGTGACCAGCCTTCTTGAACCGCTGCAGTCCATGTGGTATAGGTGTACACACAGTGCTGTTAGAGAGGACTTAATTATGATACAAATTAATTTGCTTAATTATTATAGAACCTTTCAGAGCCAATAATTAAACCTGGTTCAAAGAAATTAAAGCAATATGTTACTCAAAGGGTACTGAAACAAGATAGTTATTCATGTGGTGATGTTAAACAATACGCTTTTGTTTAATTGATTTATTAACCTGCGTGTGCTGCTCCACCTGTGTTCTCCAACCCATCTTTTGAAGACGCCAGATGACCAAAGACAGCAATCAAATTTAAATCAGCAACCTTGAATTTTATATTCACCCCCTTTCAGCACCAGGTGAGTTTTTTTTTTTTTGCTGTGCTACATAAACTTCACAAAATCCAAAGGAAGACATTTTATTAAATGGAGGTGACTTCCATCCCATCTTAACTGGATATCCTTAATTATTGTTCACGTGTCCTCTGAAGGCTGAAGAACATTTGTAACATTTAACTGTTAAACTGGCCTCTGAGTTTAAAATCACTGCTGTAAATGGTGAAATCCAAATAAGGTGACAGTTGTAGCTGTTTGTAAATATTAGGCTCCAGGTCAGTAGCTGGAATTGTTATTTTAAGATTTTGTATGAGTAACACATTGTGACATTCATTGTGTGATGTTTGACGTGTAACGTATGGACACTGGTCCAATAATTTATGCATATTTGTAAAGTTAAATACTGGTCTGTTTTATAATGAGAGGTGCAATGACCACATAGTGTTCGATTTCTTATTTTGAATGGAAAGGTAGGGCTGTTTTCAGGATATGCTGTTTTTGTAAATCTGGGACAACCGTACGAGTAATCCAGAGGCCCAGGCTAATGCTCTGAGGACACGGGTTCAAAACCCACCATGGCAGCTGGTGGAATCTAAATTCAATTAATAAATCTGTAATCACCAGCTAGTTAACAATGAGACTATCATCGGTTTTCGTAAAAATACATCTGATTACACATGCCCTTTAGGGAAGGAAATCTGTCATCTTTATCTGGTCTGACCTACATGTGACTGATAACCACAGAATCTGAACGGCACAAAAGGAGGACATTCGGGCCATCGTGTCTGCACCAGCTCTCCAAATGAGCATTATGACCAGTGCCAGTGACCTGCATTTTCCCTGTACCCTTGCACATTGTTACTATTCAAATAATCATCTAATGCTCTCTTGAATAAATAAGATAAATAAAATAAGGATACGAAAAAGTGCTCAGAGCAACTGATTTTCTGATGGTAATTTAACCTGGAATCACTGTGTGTGATGTTAACCTGTTAATAATGAACACATTCCCATGACATCCCAGCTTACCAAAGTCTGTCCCAATCCATATGAATGATAAATGGATTCTCAGAGCAACGGGAAACTAATTTATTCATGAAGCTTCATGTACTGTGCACAATATTTCATGCTGCCATTTATGCATTGATGCATTTTTGACATCCAAAAGTTTCAGAAATATTATCAAATAGAATCAGACTGTCACCTCCAACAAGTCCACGTTGGTGTTTAGATTCCCCAACAGAATTAGTCCTAATCTCACAGGCCCGCCAAACCACCACGATCTTTCTCCCCCTGTCATTCACTCACCTTCTTTACCTGTTCTTCTATGTTTCCTTGGTCTCTGCTTCAATCACTGACTCCGTTAATACATTTCATAGTCTCCATGTAGTAAACAGCTCATCCAGCTCAGGAATAGAGACCAAATGTTCAAGTGTCTCTCCCTAGCTGTACTTCCACACACGAGGCAGAATGTCACTGACTGAGCTGGATCCTTTCTGTCCCCTCAGCTCCATTCCTACCGTGTGGAGCTGAACAACAACAATTTTCACTGATTGACATTTAACCCAATAAAACACCGCAAAGCACTTGACAGGAAGCATTCCCAAAGTTTGATTGTGACCCACCCAGAAGGAGATATTAGGATGGGTGGCCAGGAGCTTGATAAAAGGGGTAAGTTTTAAGCAGCATCTTAAAGGAGGGGAGAGAGTGACAGAGGCAGAGAGTTTGAGGGAGCGAATTCCATCATTTGGAGCCTCGGCAGCTCAAAGTGAATGAAAGATGATGGTGAGATGAAATTGCTGCTGCGAGCTGAATAGTGAATTGGCTGTAAATTTCTGAAATGGTCTGATCCATTTTTCAGAAGTGGGTCGAATTGCGGAGTCACAGGAAAGTACAACACAGACGGAAGCAACTTGACTCACTGTGTCTGCACTAGCAGTGTAGTCAATCCCATTTCCCCACCCTTTCCCCACACAGGAGGCAGTTTGACCCATTGTGTCTACACTAGCAGCGCAGTCAGTCCTACTTCCCCACCCTTTCCTCACGTTGCTGCAGAATGTCCTCCTTCTCGTTTCCCCTTTTCAAGACTGCAATTCATTCTGTTTGCATCATCCTATTAGGCAGTGATTTCCAAATGCCAAATGATTGTTTTAGAAAAACAACACTTTTCATCTTGTTACCTGATACTTCAGACACTCTTCTTAAATTGGTTATCATCTGTTATCGACCCTTCATCCATTTGAAGCATTTTCTCTTTAATTTCTCTATCTGAACTTTTCATGATTTTAATCAGCTCAAACACAATTCCTCTTACCCTTCTCGGCTTTAAGAAGAACAACCACAGATTATTCGGTCTATGAATTGAACTGTATTTTCACATTTCTAAATTTGAACATGGGTTTGTATCATCACAACCGCATATTCTCCATATCCCATTTGGGAAAAAAACAAGGTATTGTTTAGTTGAAGAGTTAATGGATAACAGCAGAATTGGCAAATTTTGGGGAATATTTTTCTGGCAGTGAAAGGACACGAAAAGAAAAAACCTGGAACTGTGTGGCAGCCAATACCAAAGGGGGTAAAACGTGAACAATATTAGGTTGTGCTCGATCTAAAAAACCCTCATATAATTGTTGCATGTAGTAACCAATTACACCACAGGAACATGTACCAAGGTGAGTTGCAAGATACCCTAAAGCTGGTATTAACAAGCTGAAGATTCAGACTGTTGCCACAATAATTGCAGTTGTCCTCATTCCGTTTCTGTTACTGATGGACAGTGATAAGATGCAAGGCATGAGGGATGAACTGACTAAAGGGATGATGCTGCGAGGCTAAATGTGGGTGGTAAAGGGGAAGGCTTTTCTGCCTGATGTTCAAACTGGCAGAAATATCACTCCTGATCAAACAATCACAGCTGCTATTTCAAAGCAGCATGCCAAATCGAAAAGTGTAACTTCCTATAATTCTATGTTTCCAAACACCACGGTTATTTTTTCACGCCCACTTTGCCATTTTACAACCCAATCTCGCGAAATATACTTTCTTACCTTGCATCCTGTTCATTTGAAGTCAAGACACAGAGTAAATTCATTGTGTTTTCTTGTCATTTCTAGAACGAGATTTGGAAACGGACTAGTTGAAGGACACTTTTATTGGTGCCAATCTTCCACTGTCTCTCACTGTTTGAAAACAGGCACTGTTATCATCAGCCTGTTATGTACCTTCTTATAGTACATCGTCTGAACAACATAAGCTCATCCTCGCTCCGCTCTCTCCACATTGAAAATCTGTCTGAAGATATAAACTTCAAAGCTTAACAACGTACACAAGGCTGGAACGAGAATGAAACTGTGGATAATTGGCACTGTGCACATTCCTGTAATCAGTATGTGGGATAATCAGGGAGATGAATTCCTGCTTTTCTTTACCATGTCATCTTCAAACCCATCTCTTCTCAATGCCTTGTGTCATCCATTCCCTGTCCCTGCTTTCCAGGTGTAGATTGGGTTCCCGAACTGACAGTGTCTGCATGAAACAGCTAATTGATCTCAGAGCTGTACAAACAGAGGGAGCAGGGGGCGAGGCGGAGACAGAAGCAGGAAGAGATGTGACATGACAGTGTTTAGAACTTGACATGTGTCAGTTGCTTTTAATGTTGAGTATCTGCAGTGCATTGCCTTGTAAGTTTCACAGGAACCACAATGATTAAGTTAGTGGGTTTTAGAAGTTGAAGATTGCACATCCACAGCCTCTTGGACTATTACCCTTCCCTGTCAATTTCATGTACCTGTCAACAGCATTCAATGTTGTCATTGGCTGAACAAGTCATTTGTGTTCTATGTAAACATGCCATTTTGGCAGAGGAACTTGCCTCTAGTGAAAGTGCTCTGAAGTGAAGACATTGCAAAATTATTGTGGATCAGCCAACTTTCACGTGGATTCCACAGTTGTCTAGTGGTTAGGATTTGGTGCTCTTATTACCACGGAATGTGTTTGATTCCTGGTTGGAATGAAGCTTTGTTGCTGTTTTGTGAAATTTCATAACTTAGATGAGTTACTTACTGACTCAAAACCAAACAAAACAAAAGCGGATCTACCATTATAAGTAGAGTGAAGAATAGAGATCAGAGATGAGATGGAAATATTAAACATCAACAGATCCAGAATGAGTACAGAGGTGGATCTCGGGAATTAAAGTTAAAAAAAAGAGATGAGCAGTGATAAGATGTAAGGCATGGGAGATTAACTGACAAAAGAAATGGTGCTGCAAGGCAAAATATGGGAAGTAATCAGACCGGTTTTTCTGAAAATATGCCCAGTTACGCTGGAGAGAGACTGCTCAGATATTTATCGACTGCAAAGGATTTATTCAGTTTCTCCATCTCCCAAACCAGAAACTTTGAAGTTCAAAGAATTTGATGCATGAGCAGTTCATTCATATCAAAGAGAGGCTGCTTAAATGTTCTGTGTATGGCAGCAATTCACTCATTCTGGGACACCAGTGAGTTCACATGTGACTGCAGGGATTGGATTCTGCTGTTTTTGGGTCTGCCAATTCTCCACCAATTCCCATCCTCCTTCTTTCTGGTGAATAATGGATGACCCATGCAAATGCCCTTCATTATAATTTTTTTCCTAATTTTAATATTGGATCCACCTGTCCCAGACTCCACCGCATAACAGCAAAACAAATCACTGTTAACAAATTTGAACTTTGAATGACGGGGTATTTACCCAGCATTCCCCAAGATGATGGACGTTCCCTATCTGCACCACTGGAGAGCAATGCGCAGGCGTAGTGCCGCCGCGTTGGCGCATGCGCAGTGAGAGTAATGGCGATCGGAAGCTGCTTCTTCATCGGGTCCAAAAATAGTTCGTGAAAAAGGAAACGGAGGGAGCGATGGATCTTGCACTTGGCTAGGAAAGCTTTGTAAGTATGTTGTGTAAGCTGCAGACTCCAGAATTAGAGGCTACCGTCGTCGGTTGTAAGAGCGGAGGAAAAGCTGTGGCGCTTTTGCCGCGATCAGACCTTGGTTAATAAAAAGCTAAAAGCTACTGCGGATGCTGGAAATCCAAAACAAAACAAAAGCAGAATTACCTGGAAAAACTCAGCAAGTCTGGCAGCATCGGCGGAGAAGAAATCAGTCCGCCATCTTTATAGGGGGCAATGTGCAGCAGGGCGCATGCGCGGCCATCCTGGTCCAGGTAGCAGGAGGAGAAAATTTTGTGAATTTCTATCCTGGACTGACAGGGATGGATTTTGGAAACTCCCTTTCCGGAGAGTCAGAAGGGGAGGATTTACACACAGCAAACTCAAACCAAACATCACTTCAAAACCTGATATTGTCACTCGATTCGCCAGGACCTGGATATTATCAGCTGTTGAAGTCATTACCACGCTATATGCGAAAAACAAGTTCTTCCACACATCCCCACCTCGTATATCTTGCCGATAGAGACTCCAAAAAAATGCAGCACAGAGGGATCTGGGTGTTCTTGTGCATTAAACACAATAGGTTAGCATTGCAGGTGCAGCAAGTAATTAAGAAGGCAAATGGAATTTTGGCCTGTATTAATAGGGGGTTGGAGTTTAAACAGAGGGAAGTCTTGTTACAACTGTACAGGGTTTTGGTGAGGCTGCACCTGGAGTACTGTGTACAATTTTTGTCCCCGTATTTAAAAAAGGATACACTGGCATTGCAGGCAGTTCAAAAGAGGTTCACTAGGCTGAACCCTAGGATGAGGGGGTTGATGTATCAAGAGCGGCTAAAAAGGTTAGGCCTTTATTTATTACAGTTTAGAAGAATGAGGGGTGATCTTATTGAAATGTACAAGATATTGAGGGGGCTTGACAGGGTAGATGCTGAGAAGATGCTTCCACTAGTGGGGGAATCTCGAACTAGGGGACATAGTTACAGAATAAGGGGGCACTCATTTGGAACTGAGATGCGAAGGAATTTCTTCTCTCAGAGGGTGGTAAATGTCTGGAATTCTCGACCCCAGAGAGTTGTAGAGGCTAGACCGCTGCAAGTATTTAAAGAGGATGTAGATAGTTTTTTGAAATGTCAGGGAATTGAGGGCAATGAGGAGCTGGCACGACAGGTAATTTGAGGCCTTGGGCAGATCAGCCATGATCTTTTTGAATGGCAGGGCAGGCTTCAGGGCTGAATGGCCGACTCCTGCTCCTATTTCTTATGTTCTTATAATCTTAAATCTGTGTCCCTTACTCCTTTTACAGTCAGCTAATGGGAGCAGCATTTCTTTGTCTACTTTATCTAAACCAATCATACACTGTACATCTATATCAAATCTCCCCTCGATCTGCTTTGCTCCAAGGAGAACAACCCCAGTTTCTCCAAACTAAACTTACTGTAAGACTGGAGACTGTTACCTGTGTGATGTTCCATTGCTGTGGGGCTGATGTGACTCCTTCACTGTGGATCTGAATCCATGTCCATGTGATGCTCTATTTCACCCTCTGCCCTCCCTGATCATCTCTCTGCCACTCTGTAACTTCCTCTGCCTCTAATACTGGGTGTATTTTAATGATGTTGAGTATTTTACTGTTGCTTTTGCCGACTGTATCTAAATGAGGTTTCCATTGCTGCCCATCCGCCCACCATGTGCTGCTGTCTCACCAGCTTTATCTTCCCATAGTATCTTTCATAGTCAGGAACTGTTTTTCCTGTGCTATAGTCCATTCCTCTTCCACTTCTGAGCTATACTGACCATCAAGTTCTGCACCATTTTTATTCCCTGTAACTCATTCTGCACACACTGAAACGTTAACTCTGTTTCTCTCTCCGCAAATACTGCCTGACATGCTGAGTATTTCCAGCATTTTCTCTTTTTATTTCAGAGTTCCAGCAGCTGCAGTATTTTGCTATTATTCTATTGCAGGCGTTGCTTGCAGAACCGAGTCTAGAAACACAGACGGACCAATTAAGAGCCGGTTTGTATCAGGGTGGGTGTTGGTTACAGAAGTTGGTCCCTGGCCTCCAGTGTAGGTTCTTTTTCATCGAGTAATAGAATCATTGAATGATGACAATACAGACGGAGGCTATTCAGCCCATTGTGCCCATGCTGGCTCTCTGCAAGAGCCAATCAGCTAGTCCCACTCCCCTGTCTTTTCACTAACAAGACCAGCAAATATTGAAAATCTGCAGTCACATTGTGTGGAAAATAATATTTACATGGAGGAAATTTATGTTCACCCAGTGCTGGATGTCAGACAAGTCAGGACAGTGTGTGGCCTGGAGGGGAATTTGGAGGTGATGGTTTTCACATACACCTGCTACCCTGGTCCTTCTAGGTGGTGGTGGTTGAGAGTTTCAGTGGTTTTGTCAATGTTCTAGTCGAGTTGTAGATATAAAATTCCCTCTCCTTTTCCGCCTGCCTCTCCCATCTCTGTCTCCTTCTCTCCCTCCTTCCTTAGATTCAATCAGATCAGGTGGCAGGTTCCCTTACCTAAAGGACATCAGTGAACCAGTTGTCAGTCCAGCAGTTTTCATGGTCACTTTTTCCTAGTGCCGGCCCCACAAATTCTCAGATTCATTCAGCTCAGTTTCACAACCTGCCTTTGTGTTTTTGTGGGTTCTCTCTCACTCCCTTTTTTCTGTTTTAAATCAATTTCACAGGGTATTAGAATGGGAGGATTTTCAGTCGGGAAACTCAATCCAAACATCACATCAGGATCTGATGGAATCACCCAGTTTATCATAACCTGAGTATTATTGGATCTTGAATATGGAAGGAAAAAGCACCGTTCACAGTGGGGACAAACCGTACACGTGTTCTGTGTGTGGACAAGGCTTCAGCCAATCATCTGGCCTGTCAGAACATAAATGCAGTTACAATGGGGAGAAACCATGGAAATGTGGGGATTGTGGGAAGGGATTTGGTTACTCATCCCAGCTGGAAATTCATCGGCGCAGTCACACTGGAAAGAGACTGTTCACCTGCTCCGAGTGTGGGAAGGGATTCACATGGTCATTGCACCTGCTTAAACACTAGCAATATCACAGTGGGGAGAGACCTCTTAAATGCCCAGACTGTGGGAAATGCTTTAAAAGCTCTAGGAACCTGATGTCCCATCAATGTGTTCACACTGACGAGAGACCATTCAGGTGCTCTCACTGTGAGACTGGGTTCAGATGATCATATAACCTCACACTACACCAGCAAATTCACACTGGAGAGAGACCGTTCACCTGCTCCATGTGTGGGAAGGGATTCACTCACTTCTCCAACCTGCTGAGGCACTAGCACACTGACAATGGGGAGAGACCCTTCACCTGCTCTGAGTGTGGGAAGGGATTCACTCAGTCATCCAACCTGCAGAGACACCAGCGAGTTCACACTGGGGAGAAACCATTTAAATGTCTGGACTGTGGGAAGTGCTATAAAAGTTCTGGGGAACTGATGTCCCATCAACGTGTCCACATTGATGAAAGACCGTTCAGGTGCTCTCACTGTGGGACTGGGTTCATAGGATCATCTCAACTCACTGAACACCAGCCCACTCACACTGGGGAGAGGCTGTTCACCTGCTCTGACTGTGGGAAGGGATTTAATCGGTCATCCAACCTGCTGACACACCAGCGAGTTCACACCAGGGAGAGGCCATTCACATGCTCCAAGTGTGGGACAGGATTTACTCAGTTATCCACCCTGCTGAGACATCAACAAGTTCACACTGACGAGAGACCTTTTTAATGCCCAGACTGCGGGAAATGCTTTAAAATTCCCCAGAACCTGATATCCCATCAACGTGTTCACACTGACGAGAGACCATTCTCGTCAGTGTGAACACTGTGGGACTGGGTTCAGACGTTCATATGACCTCACACTACACCAGCGAATTCACACTGGAGAGAGACTGTTCACCTGCTCTGAGTGTGGGAAGGGATTCACTCACTTCTCCAATCTGCTGAGGCACCAGCATACTCACAATGTGGAGAGGCCATTCACCGGCACTGTGTTTGAAAATGGATTTACTCATTCATCCAACTTGTTTAAACACGAACACATTCAAAGTAGAGAAGCCGTTCACCTGCTCCAAGTGTGGGAAGGGACTCAATGAGTCATCCCATCAGCTGAGACACCAGCGAGTTCACAAGTAACTACACTGATTGGATTTTGCTGTTAATCATATCCAGACTGAACCAGGTTCTTTGGTGTCTGTTTCTGCTCCTGGTAATAAAATCCAGCCCAGTTATAGAGGTTAATATTCTAGATAAAAGTCAAATAAATCAGCTTTGTGATAAACACGGTTTGTTGAATCTTTTTAATATCTCTAACACAAGTTAGTTCCTTTTGATGGGCTCTCCATCTCCCCTGTCTCCTCCATCCTCACCTCCAACAACAAGTGTGAGGAGCTCATGGAGCTTCTTTGTCACTAAGATTGAGACAATCCGATCAGCTGCCTCTGCTGCTTCCCTCCCTTCCACTAACCCACCGGGACAAACTGTCTCTAAAGATTCCCCCTTGTCCGAGCCCTGAACCCACATCTTCCTCCAGTTTCTCTCCCATCTTCCCTCATGCCCTTTCAGTGCTCATCTTGACCATGAGACCCACCTCCTGCTCCATTGACCCTATTCCCACTAAACTGCTGATCCCCCAACTTCCCCATGTTCACTGATATTGTTAATCGTTCTCTCTCTTCAGGTAGTGTCCCTCTCTCCTTCGAATCTGCCATTATCACCCCTCCTCAAAAAACAAGCCTTTGATTTCACCGTCCTTGCAGCGACTGCCCCATCTGCAACCTCCCTTCTTCTGAAACTCCTTGAACGTGTTGTCACCTCCCAAAATCATGTCCAACTTTCCAAGAACTCCATGTTTGAATTCCTCCAATCAGGTTTCTGTCCCTGCCACAGTACTGATTTACTTGTACTTCTTGCTATTTAGTATTGTGTATTCACTGCTCATGATGTGGCCAGATTATCAAATTCAGTCCCCTTAAAACAGTTTGTATATTGTATCCCCTTTCCCTAACTCTTTCTCCTACCTTAATCCTTTCCTGATACCATTTTACACATGCAATAGCTTATCTTGTTCAGGTTGCCTGGAGAGACTTTACAGTCTAATAAAGTATTCTCATAACAGTTTTAAAGCATCGACATGTTTTGCTTCCTTATCTTCCTCTCAAACAACATTTTATTGTCTCAAATGTAACCCACTAAATTGTGTCCGATCCTTTTTTTAGAATTGCCCCAGATTAATTAACTCGGTCAAAAATTGGATTTCTGTCAAACTTCGTCAAGGTCTTGAGCTTAACTTTATATTTGGGGAACATACTGACAATGACAAAAAGCTTGCAGCATTTGAATTCGTGTCAATTGTTGTAAAACCTTTAAAAATAAAAAAAATCCCTTTTGAGAAGTTTATTGGAAACCAAACTGCAATTTTTTAAAAACTTTGTAAGAACTGTAATTTACACTATCAAAATTAAAACTACCTCTTTCTCATGCGTAATGATTTATATCCAGATTAAAAGTCCCATTTGTTTATCGACACACTCTTTATCTTGGATAGCATCCTAGTTATTCAAAAGTAACTTTGTAAATTACACTGCACTTTACATCTCAAGATTGTCCCAAATTCAAATAACAGTGCTGTTGGGATGCAGATTTCCTTTCATATTTAAATTAACTCTTCAAATCCATTGGAACCACCTAGGCCGTGTGTTTATGACTTTTAGTTTTGCTAGAATCCTTTTGAATTTCAGGTATTTTTTTTCCCCTCAGAATTTTAGAATACCAACTCATATGAGCTAATGTAACTCGTATGTATCAATCCCAATCAGCTTGGAAGCTGGTGATAAGGGTTACCCTCTACTAGTCTGCAAGGTTGGTTCATCTCAAACAAAGGCTGTTTTATCTTTACAATAAATTCAAACTGTGGTTTTTGCCAGAAATCTCAACTCAAACCTTATGCTCAGAACTTTGGAAAGTTTGAGTATTTTTTTCCTTTAATCTAATTCGGGGCTTTCGACTCTAAAGTGCTGAACTTCACACGCACATGACATTTTAGGGAAGAAAACACATTAAAGCTCACATACAAGTGCTTCCTTGCACACAAACACACACATATATAAAGGTATGTATTTATATCCCTATAACATTGAACATAACGATTTAAAACTCTCATACTCTAAACGAAACTTCAAGTAGCAGCGGGGGGAATAAAGGAACCTTGGAGGCTCCACCTATCTGGACAATCAAACTGACTGAAGATCCCATTTCCTCTGCTCCTGCCTGTCACTGCTCATTACCTCCCCTAGGGGTACCCCCTTTTTCTCGCTCTCTTTCTCTTCAGCGCAAACAGCTCATGTAACTTAGATCAATTCATTTTTTTAAGTTACAGAAAATACACTAGGGGACCTTTTGGGTCCCAATCATCCTTCCACATTTTCTTGATTAATTTTGACTGTTGTTCCGCGATGAACCTTGTGATGGAGTCCGCGGCTGCCCAGTCGAGTTCCATAGCAATTTCCTGTTTTCCTGATGGTATTCTATTCTTCTATTCCGTCTATCTCTGCGCAGTTAGTTTGCGCGGCCCTGACAACTTAGTTATTTGTGATCTTTTTTGTTTTCCCCAGGGGTCTGGCCCCTGCGCAGCTTCAACTATGGTTCTATTTCAAACCGTAGCCTGCCAGTGCGACTCTGCCTCCTCTCAGGGTAGTGGTCCGGCCTCCCTGTGTGGCTCCGGCACTGCTAGCCCACCAGCACGGCTCCGCCTCCTACCCCGGCACCTCCTGCCCTTAGTCCTCCTCCCGATTCTTTTGATACTCGACCAGACCATTCTCGGGTAGGCTTACTGCACTAACTATGGGTGGTAAATAAATTATACTCAACCACTTTGCACAGCCGTCCCGAGGATCCGATCCCAGTATCCAGTCGACGACGCCAGTTGTTGTGGTATCTTTGACAAACGAACCACAGGAGGATCAGGTACAGGTTACGATCATTTACTCAAGCAATTGCAAGGAGAGAACCACCTCAAAGCAACTTGAGGTAACACTCTACCAAATTACAAGCATACAGCTTATTTATACATCACAGATCACGTACAAGAACATTGTTCAAATTCCAATCTTGTCCGCATATTGGTTTATATTAAACAGATATCTCTGGTCACCCAGGCAGAGCCTTCTCCGCCTATCTAAGCTGGGACCGTCTGTCCTGTCCTTATCTGTTGACGAGCACACTTACTCTATGTTGTTTTCATCCTCTGTCTCCAGTCCAGTTACTAAGGTCTTTCTGGTGATTGCAGGCCCCAAGGGTGTGCAAAGTTCATCTGGTAACCTTTAACTATTAGTGCACTCGATGACGCTGTCTGCCATCTAAGTAATTCCCTTTCAATAAATTCTTACTGTATTCCCCCTAACATTCCCAAGTCTCCACACGCTGCCTCCATCTTCTGACGCACTGCCCCCGTCTCCCGACACTCTGCCCCATCTCCCGACACTCTGCCCCCATCTCCCGACACTCTGTCCCCATCTCCCGACACTCTGCCCCCATCTCCTGACACTCTGCCCCCATCTCCCGACACTCTGCCCCCATCTCCCGACACTCTGCCCCATCTCCCGACACTCTGCCTGCCTCCATCTCCCGACACTCTGCCCCCATCTCCCGACACTCTGCCCCCATCTCCCGACACTCTGCCCCCATCTCCCGACACTCTGCCCCCATCTCCCGACACTCTGCCCCCATCTCCCGACACTCTGCCCCATCTCCCGACACTCTGCCTGCCTCCATCTCCCGACACTCTGCCCCCATCTCCCGACACTCTGCCCCCATCTCCCGACACACTGCCTCCATCTCCCGACACTCTGCCCCCATCTCCCGAAACTCTGCCCCCATCTCCCGACACTCTGCCCCCATCTCCCGACACTCTTCCCCCATCTCCTGACACGCTGCCCCATCTCCCGACACGCTGCCCCCATCTCCCGACACTCTGCCCCATCTGCCGACTCACTGCCCACAATTCCTGACACGCTGCCCCCATCTCCTCTGTATGCCTCCAATGACTCCACATCCATAAGTATGGGGCCCAGAACTTTGTTTTAAATAATTCATGGGATGTGGGCTTCGCTGCTTGGGCCAGTATTTATTGCCCATCCCTAGTTGCCCTTGGAAAGGTGATGGTGAGCTGCCTTCTTGAGCTGCTGAAGTCCGTGTGGTGTAAGTACACCCATAATGCTGTTAGGGAGGGACTTCCAGGGTTTTGACCCAGTGATAGTGAAGGAACACCAATATATTTCCAAGTCAGGATGCTGAGTGACTTGGAGGGGAACTTTCAGTTGGTGGTGTTCCCATCTATCTGTTACCATTGTCCTTCTAGATGGTAGTGATCGTGGGTTTGGAAGGTGCTGTCTAAGGAGCCTTGGTGAATTCCTGCAGTGCATCTTGTAGATGGTACACACTGCTGCTACTGTGCGTCTATGGTGGAGGGAGTGAATGCTTGTGGATGTGGTGCCAATCAAGCAGACTGCTTTGTTCGGGATGGTGTCGAGCTTCTTGAGTGTTGTGCGAGCTGCACTCATCCAGGCAAGTGGAAAGTATTCCATCACACTTTTGACTTGTGCCTTGTAGATGGTGGGCAGGCTTTGGGGAGTCAGGAGGTGAGTTACTCATTGCAGGATTCCTAGCCTCTGACACTCTCTTGTAGCCACACTATTTATATGGCTAATCCAGTTCAGTTTCTGGTCAACGGTAACCCCCAGAATGTTGTCCTGGTGGTCTAGTGGAAGGGAGGGAAGCAGCAGAGGCTGCTGATCAGACTCTCAGTCTTAATGATAAAGAAGCTCCATGAGTTCCTCACATTTATGGTTGGAGGTGAAGATGGAGGAGACAGGGGAGAGGGAGAGCACTTCAAAGGGAACTAACTTATGTTGGGGATATTAAAAAGAATTGACACAGTGTTTTTAACAGAAGTGATTAATGACATTATTCATAGAAGCTAGAAGCAGGAGTAGGCCATTCGGCCCTTTGAGATTGCTGTGCCATTCAATATGATCTTGGCTGATCCTCTATCTCAATGCCATATTCCTGCTTTCTTTCCATACCCCTTGATGCCCCTAATATCCAAAAAAAAATCATTCTTGAATATACTCAGTGACCCAGCCTCCACAGCCTTCTGTGGTAGAGAATTCCACAGGCTGACCATCCTCTGAGTGAAGAAATCTTTCCTCATCTCGGTCCTAAATGGTCTGCTCCATATCCTGAGACTGTGGCCCCTGGTTCTAGACTCCCCAGCAGGGGAAACATACTCCCTTTATCTAATCTGTCTAGCCCCGTTAGAATTTTATATGTTTCAATCAGATCCCCTCTCATTCTTCTAAACTCTAGTGAATACAGGTCCAGTTGAACCAATCTCTCCTCTTCCACAGTTTTGCCATTCCTGGTATTAGCCTAGTGAACCTTTGCTGCACTCCCCCTGTGGCAAGTATATCCCTTCTAAGGTAGGGAGATCAACACTGCAAGCAATACTCCAAAATAGTAACCTCCATAACTGGTCTGCAGTTTACTAACATCAACAGAAACAGACCCCAGTGAACATGGTTCAGTCCTGGATGTGATGAACAGCAAAATCCAATCACTGTAGTTACTTGTGAACTCGCTGGTGTGTCAGCAGGTGGGATGACTGAGTGAATCTCTTCCCACACTCAGAGCAGATGAATGGCCTCTCCCCAGTGTGAACTCGCTGGTGTGTCAGCAGGTAGGATAACTGAGTCAATTCCTTCCCACACTCAGAGCAGGTGAACGGCTTCTCCCCAGTGTGAATTCACTGGTGTGCGGTGAGTTGTGATGACCACCTGAAGCCGTTCCCGCATTGAGAATATCTGAATGGTCTCTCCTCAATGTGAACATGGTGATGGGGCATCAGTTTCCAGGAGCTTTTATTGCACTTCCCACAATCTGGGCATTTAAATGCTCTCTTCGCAGTGTGAATTAGCTGGTGTTTCAGCAGGGTGGATGAATCAGTAAATCTCAACCCACATTTGGAGCAGGTAAATGATCCCTCCCCAGTGTGAACTCGCTGGTGTGTCAGCAGGTGGGATAACTGAGCGAATCCCTTCCCACACTCAGAGCAGGTGAATGGCCTCTCCCCAGTGTGAACTGGCTAGTGCTTCAGGAGGTTCGATGAATCAGTAAATCCTTTCCCACAAGTGGAGCAGGTGATCGGTCTCTCCCCAGCGTGACTGTGGCGATGAGTTTGCAGTTCAGATGGGTAATTGGATCCCTTCCCACACTCGGAGCAGGTGAACGGCCTCTCCCCAGTGTGGCTGCACCGATGAGTTTCCAGCTGAACTTGGTAATTAAATCCCTTCCCACAATCCCCACATTTCCAAGGTTTCTTCCCGTTGTGACTGCATTTATGTTCTGACAGGCCAGATGATCGGCTGAAGCCTCGTCCATACACAGAACACGTGAACGGTTTCTCCCCACTGTGAACGGTGCTTTTTCCTTCCATGTTCAAAATCTGATGATATTCAGGTTGTGATAGATTGGGTGACTCCCTACCACCCTCACGTGATATTTGGTTTCAGTTTCCCGACTGGAAATCCTCCCCTTTTAGTACCCTGTGAAATTGATTTAAACAGGAAAAAGGGAACGAGAGGGAACCCACAAAAACACAAAGGCAGGATGTAAAATTGAGCTGAATGAATCTTGTAATATGTAGGGCTGGCATCAGGAAAAAGTGATCATGAAAGGTTCAAAGTTATCCTAAAATCCCAAATGATTGATTAATGTCCTTCAGGGAATGGAACCTGCGACACAGTCCGGACCTTATGAGACTCTGGCATCTACAAGAGGGAGAGAAAGAAAGAGGCAGAGAGAGATAGAGAGATATATGAGAGAGTCAGGGGCAAAGGAGAAGCATTTTATATATCGACAGCTCAACAAGAAATTTGACAGATTCTCCTAAACCCTCATCCTCCAGCACCCAGAAGGACTATGGTAACAGGTGTTTGTGAACACCATCACCTCCAAGTTCCCCTGCAAGTCACACACCATCCGGACTTGTCTGACATCCAGTACTGGATGAACAGAAATTTCCTCCATTTAAATATTGGGAAGATTGAAGTCATTGTCTTCAGTCCCCGCTACAAACTTCACTCCCTAGTCACCGACTCCATTCCTCTCCCTGACAACTGTCTGAGACTGTACCAGACATGTTGAAATATTTCACCACAAGATGAGCTTCCAACCACATATCCACATCACCACCATGACCGCCAATTTCCACCCCAGTCTCAGCTCATCTGCTGCTGAAACTCTCATCCATTCCTTTGTTACCTCTAGACTTAACTATCCTAACGCACCCCCAGCCAGCCTCCTACATTCAACCTTCCTGTAATCTTGAGGTCATCCAAAACTCTGCTGCCCGTGTGCTTACTCGCACCAAGTCTTGTTCACCCATCACTCCTGTGCTCACTGACCTACAAAGGCTCTGGGTCAAGGAGCACCAAAATTTTGATTTTCTGATCCTTTCAAATCTCTCCATGGTCTCGTCCCTCCTTATCTCTGTAATCTCTTCCAGCCTCACAACCCTCCGAGATATCTTCACTTCGTCTAATTCCAGATTCCTGACAATTCCCAATTTTAATTGCACCACCTTTGATCACAATTGTTGCCTATTGCCCCCTATAAAGATGGCGTCCGCACATGAGCACTGCTGCACATTGCCCTCTATAAAGATGGCGTCGGCACATGCGCATTTCGTCCTCAACATGGTGACCGTCAAACCGGGCATTATATAGGGAAAAACGCCACAGTCGGCAGATCGGTACCAACGCGGGACCGGAAACTTTTTATTTGCTGTTTGAGGCCTGCGGTGAATGTTTATGAAGCTTCCCCGCCCACTCGACTCTTCTGCTCTCCTCCCTGATCCAACGCGAACACGCCTCTCTTCCCAGTGATGGAACCGCGCATGCTCCAATCAGAGTCCCGAATGCGCATGCTCCGGTTACTGCCTGACACTGCGCATGCGCGATGGTCTCCCGTAGTGAGGATAGAACCTATTCTGCCTCTCAGTGTATGCTGGGTAATCGCAGCGCCATTGAGTCATGATGTTGTAGAATACAAAGACATTTTCTGTGCTCCGATTATGATTGGCGCCAATCATATAATATTATTAATTCAATTGATACAGCCAGAAAGTGCACTGGAGGCAAACCTGTTACCTGGTCTGTGTCCTTATGTGAGGAGAGAGAGAGGGAGACAGGACAAGGTGAAGACGAAGGATTTCACACATCAGCAAAACAACCAGAATTCTGACAGAACCTCTCAACTCTAAGGTTTTCATCACATTGAAGGAGAAAGGTAGCAGATGCATAGGAACGCACTCATCCTCAAGCTTCCCATCTCAGTAACACAGCATCCTGCCTTGGGCACATTCTCACTGCTCCTTCATCGTTGAGTGAAAATGGTGGAACTCAGATTTTACCTCATGGCCTTGTGGGAGCATCTTCAATGGACAGTTGTTCAAGAAAAAGGTGACCCACCATTACCTCCGCAAAGGGTAACTGGGAATGGGCAATTGATATAATAGACTTGTTACCAACACTCACACACCAAGGATTAAAAGCCTGTACAGAAATATCTGTTTCTAAAGCAATATTCCTTTTATTTCGGATGGATATAGTTGTTTCTTTAGCAATCTAATTTCCCAAGAATCTAACAGAACATGTTGGAAATACTCAGCTGGTCAGGCAGCATCTGTGGAGAGAGATTGAGGTAATGTTTCAGGCCTTTTGCCTTTGGCAGGGTTAACAACTGCCTTAAAATGATAGACAGAGGACTATCACACATACATTAAATCTTTTTTCATTTATGAATATTCATTCGCAGAATACTTAACACAGTCATTTTCAGCCTGGAAACTTAAATCTGCCGTTTCACTTTCAGTCAGGAACAGATCACAGTTTTACACCAATCTCTGATTTGACAGCACGTTTCCAGCATTCACCATTGTTCTTCCTGATTTTAAACGCAGTTGTAAAGAAGCCTTCTGTTCTGTGTCTCAGAACTCTGAAGCGTGGAAGAGAGTGGCTAGGATACATTTCATATACGCCTCTGGGTTACCCCACATGGGGACTTTGCTGTCAGCAAAGAGAGAGACAGGAATGACCAAAGTTCTGTTGGTCCCTCTCAGTGTGACCCTGATCCAAACAGGTGAAGATCAGAATGTGAGTAGAAGGAATGAGGAATGGGCCACTCCTGCTACCCAAAGGACAATGATAGTTCATACAATCCTTACTTTTGCTTTGTAAACTTCTGATAAAATGCTGAGGGAATTAAGTCTCACTACTTATTAAATAATTTTAATGAGTTTTTTGGCAAGTTTAACAGAGAGGGTGGTTGAGGACATTGCAGTTTATGTTGTGTATATGGACAATGGATCAAGTACCACTTATTAAGCTTGTTAGCAAACTTGAAGCCTATGGGATCAAAACATCAGCAGTAGTATGGATAAAAAATTATCTAAGTGTTTTATCTCACCCCAACACCTTTTTGTCTTTATGCCGCGCTTATGCTAGACAAGTAGGACAGGGTGCCTGTTGGATATGTGCCCAGACTCCCCAACATGGAGGTGAGTCAAGCACCTATCAGGCAAAACCAATGACTGAGGAAGAAGTGAAGGATCTCATGAATTTCCACACCCAGTCAGATGATGCAGAACCCAATGTGTTTAGGGGATGGTTCTGTCGCTCTCCACCTGCTAATGGGTGGAACTATACAGATCATGGGATAAAAATCAAGCCTCCTCAGGAGCCGATAAACGCCACCTGTTGGTGTTCGAACCTTGCAACCAGTACCTTTCACCCGGAAACAATAGTTACAAAAACACCATATCTACTAGCCCTGGCAGTTATGACCCTCAAAATCCTCTAAATGGTACGTTCTGGGTTTGTGGGGAAAAAGCATACCCCTGGCTGGCTGGGATGCCGCAGTTATCTTCCTTCTTTAATCAAGATAACGGACGTTTGGGCAAGGGCGCTACTGCTCTCACCTGGAGTGGTTGCTGCTACCTAGCATATTTGAATCCCTATCTTCGCTATATAAGTAAATTAGATATTCACCCACATTGGCATCTACATCGCCGTGACATCTCGGAATCTGAATGATTCTGGATGATTGCTATCCCCTCTTATGGAGCTGCTCGTAATTCCCGAGAGATTATCAACCTGGCAGCTGCACTTGAAAAATTTGCTAATTCAACGGCTAATGCTTTGATTGAGACACAGAAACAGATTTCAGCTACCACTACTGAAATGATAGCCCTACGCCTGACCGCCTTACAAAATAGAATGGCCCTTGATTTCCTCCTAGCTGAAAAAGGTGGCACTTGTGCCATGATAGGTTCAGAGTGCTGCACTTATGTGCCTGATGTTTCTGAGAACATTATTAACCTGGGACAGCATGTTATGGATAAAGTGTAAGAAATAAAGAAAGTTAGGGAAAGACTGAGTAATTTTTATAACAAGTATTCCTGGTGGGCTACAATAATGGGGTGGTTCTCCGGTTGGGGAAGTGGGCTGCTGAATGTTTTAATTGGGTTGGTCATAGCATGTGTTATAGGGTGCTGTGCATGTGTTTCTCTGTGAATGTGCTGTTCCCAGGTTATTAACAGTGTCTCTACTGGATTAGGAGGTGCCCCAATTGTCCCCCAAATGATGCGCACTGGCCCCAGTGAAGCCCACTCGTGGGGAGAAAAGGTTTACTCTGCCAGAGATCGGCCTTTTCCTTACGGTTATGAACCCCCTTATGAGAATGAAGATACTATTCCTCATTGGTGTTAATCTAGAAGATCAACAAGGAGGGATTGTGGGAGAATAAAATACATCTACAGGATAACAAAGTGGTTAAACCATAGTGGAATACTACAACGAAGTGTCTTTGCACCAGTATGTCAAGTAATAGACAAACCTGCGCTGTCAGCTATTGTGGAGGAAGGAAAACAAGTATACTGAACAAACTACCAAGCGCCCTTGAAACCAAGCTAGTATGTCTGTTGTCAGCACATGAGACAGGGCTATCTGTTGTCTGTCCAGATGACTAATCGCCAGATGGGCTACTCAAGGTTTTTGTGTAACTACTCAAGGTATTTGCGTAATTATAAACTAAGACAGAACAATTGTATGCATCCCAAAGATAAAATTTCAATGTTATTAATTACTAAAGGTCAAGCAGCTTTGTAAATTGCATGACCTCTGTCACATATGCTTTTGCTATAACTATGTGTGTACTCTGATGCTTCCTCAGAGTGCCGGCTAGCTCCATTGTATGCTGCTGGGCTCTCCGTGATATCATGATTCAATAAAGACTTCCAAGACAAACCTCCTGGGTCTGAGTGTTCACTCCGTTTTCCACGACAAACATTATCTTTCTAGTTAAGAGTTTAGAACAAGGAGAGTGGGGCCTGAATGTATTTGATTCTGTAAAAGACTCAGCATTAAATGTTTTGCTTGTAGAATAATGATTAAATGACAAGAGAGGAACGTGCAATAAGAAAATGAAATAGGAAGTTCGACTGAATCCATTAAGCCAACGATGAAACATTGTATTTGTGAAGAATTCAGTTTAATTCATTGAGTTATTCTAAAGTTAGAGAATCTATGTAGTTTTGCCTATCTGGACGAGTTGTTAACTTTTGGTATCACGATGTAGTGTGAGAACAACTTGAAGACCACATTAGTTGTTGATCACATATTGAGGTAGGAGGGAGGTATATGAACTGCGCTGAGAGTTTGGATTTGAAGGGTCTGATCAACCTGAACACTGAGCTGGGGACTAGATCACATTAGAGTCCGCAGCCACCATCGCCCAGTGTGTGCTTTTTAAACAATATACACACTGAGTAAATCTGTGAACCACTGACCTTAACATTTCAAGAACCTTCCTTAATGAGGAGTCCATCGAATCATCAACAAATCAATGTATCATTGAACAGATGAAATAGGAGCAGGAGTAGCCCATTCAGCCCTTTGAGCCCAGTCTCCCATTTCGTGAGATCATGGCAGATCTTCTACTTCAGCAATATTTCCCAGCACTATCCCCAATTTAGTTAACCCTCGATAATATTCTCACATCTTTTGAGATTTGTAGATATCTTTCATTTCTCTACTTTCTCTCAATGTCACTCTTTTGTCAGTATCACATTTCTTAGTGACCTGTTTCCTGCTGTTTCCCACTCAACTAAACAAATCATTAATTTCCTTTCTTTCAGTAAGCTCGGTCTCTCTCTCTCTCTGCGTCATTTCATTCTGTTCCTTATTGACGTCCAGTATTGCAATATCTCCCACATCTAACAAAGGGCTCTCTGTGACTAATTCTACTTCTGTACACTGTATACACTCTGACCAACCACCATTTTGTGCTCATTTACAGACCCTACCTGACAAGTCACATTGCTGTTCATTTACAGACCCTCCCTGAAAAGTCACATTGCTGTTCATTTACACACCCTCCCTGACAAGTCACATTGCTGTTCATTTACAGACCCTCCCTGAAAAGTCACATTGCTGTTCATTTACACACCCTCCCTGACAAGTCACATTGCTGTTCATTTACAGACCCTCCCTGACAAGTCACATTGCTGTTCATTTACAGACCCTCCCTGAAAAGTCACATTGCTGTTCATTTACAGACCGTCCCTGAAAAGTCACATTGCTGTTCATTTACAGACCCTCCCCAACAAGTCACATTGCTGTTCATTTACACACCCTCCCTGACAAGTCACTTTGCTGTTCATTTACAGACCCTCCCTGAAAAGTCACATTGCTGTTCATTTACACACCCTCCCTGACAAGTCACATTGCTGTTCATTTACAGACTCTCCCTGACAAGTCACATTGCTGTTCATTTACAGACCCTCCCTGACAAGTCACAATGCTGTTCATTTACAGACTCTCCCTGACAAGTCACATTGCTGTTCATTTACAGACTCTCCCTGACAATTCACATTGCTGTTCATTTACAGACCCTCCCTGACAAGTCACATTGCTGCTCATTTACAGACCCTCCCTGACGAGTCACATTGCTGTTCATTTACAGACCCTCCCTGACAAGTCACATTGCTGCTCATTTACAGACTCTCCCTGACAAGTCACATTGCTGTTCATTTACAGATCCTCCCTGACAAGTCACATTGCTGTTCATTTACAGATCCTCCCTGACAAGTCACATTGCTGCTCATTTACAGACTCTCCCTGACAAGTCACATTGCTGTTCAGTTACAGACCCTCCCTGAAAAGTCACATTGCTGTTCATTTACAGACCCTCCCTGACAAGTCACATTGCTGTTCATTTACAGACCCTCCCTGAAAAGTCACATTGCTGTTCATTTACACACCCTCCCTGACAAGTCACATTGCTGTTCATTTACAGACTCTCCCTGACAAGTCACGTTGCTGTTCATTTACAGACCCTCCCTGACAAGTCACAATGCTGTTCATTTACAGACCCTCCCTGACAAGTCACATTGCTGTTCATTTACAGACTCTCCCTGACAAGTCACATTGCTGCTCATTTACAGACCCTCCCTGACAAGTCACATTGCTGCTCATTTACAGACCCTCCCTGACAAGTCACATTGTTGTTCATTTACAGACCCTCCCTGACAAGTCACATTGCTGCTCATTTACAGACTCTCCCTGACAAGTCACATTGCTGTTCATTTACAGATCCTCCCTGACAAGTCACATTGCTGTTCATTTACAGATCCTCCCTGACAAGTCACATTGTTGTTCATTTACAGACCCTCCCTGACAAGTCACATTGCTGCTCATTTACAGACTCTCCCTGACAAGTCACATTGCTGTTCATTTACAGATCCTCCCTGACAAGTCACATTGCTGTTCATTTACAGATCCTCCCTGACAAGTCACATTGCTGCTCATTTACAGACTCTCCCTGACAAGTCACATTGCTGTTCAGTTACAGACCCTCCCTGACAAGTCACATTGCTGTTCATTTACAGACTCTCCCTGACAAGTCACATTGCTGTTCATTTACAGACCCTCCCTGACAAGTCACATTGCTGCTCATTTACAGACTCTCCCTGACAAGTCACATTGCTGTTCATTTACAGATCCTCCCTGACAAGTCACATTGCTGCTCATTTACAGACTCTCCCTGACAAGTCACATTGCTGTTCAGTTACAGACCCTCCCTGACAAGTCACATTGCTGTTCAGTTACAGACCCTCCCTGACAAGTCACATTGCTGTTCAGTTACAGACCCTCCCTGACAAGTCACATTGCTGTTCATTTACACACCCTCCCTGACAAGTCACATTGCTGTTCATTTACAGACCCGCCCTGACAAGTCACATTGCTGCTCATTTACAGACCCTCCCTGACAAGTCACATTGCTATTCATTTACAGACCCTCCTTGAACCGTCACAATTTCTCCTCCATTTACAGATGCTCCCTGACCAGTCCACATTTCCTCGCAATTTACAGATGCTCCCTGACCAGTTCCAATTTCTTCTCAATTTACAGGCACTCCATAATCAAATCAACAATTCCCCTTGATATTTGTGAACGGGAACAGTTTGAAGGGATTAGAGGGTCAGAACAGTAAAGAGATGGGTGATTCCAGCTAACAATTTGTCTTAGTAAATCAGTAGGCTTGACAGTCCGGTGTCAACAATTTAAATATTTTTTAAGAAATACAAGCTAATCAGATTCTCTGCCCTCTACCGTATCTTATACTAGTCCATCAAGCAGAGTAAACATGCAAGTCCCGTGTGTCCATAGTCACTTACACGAGGTCAGCCCGCTGGATGGAACCTTGGTCACCCCGAGCTTGATCTCTGGTGTCTCCAGTCCCGACTGCCCCCTTACATCAGTATCCCCTCACTTTTATACCCTGTAGTGATCCAGCTCTGACCCCTGACTCTTCTTTGTCTTCTCTGCTGGTTTTGGCAGGAAGTGAGGATAAGACAGCTGGAATTTCTCTAATCTGTGATTAACAAGGACACATTCCCTGGTTCCCAGCAGTTACTTTTCTTCAGGAATTTTCTCATTCTCCCTAAACTCCCCTGCTCACTGTTAATTCTGTTATTTCTGATAGTTTCATTATTATAAGTATTTAACATTGCAATTATAACCTGATCTATTCTATTCCTCACTCTGGTTTCAGTTTATATTGTGGTTAATAACAGACAAACTCTGCCCTTTTCCCTGATCTGATTCGAGTTTACAATGAGGTGATTCTGTACAATGGAATGTCTTATCAGTGTTGCCATGGTGACCTGTCTGCAGTGAAGAGCCTGTTTGAGCTTCTAACTCAGACTAAACTTCTCTATCCCATAATACACATGATATCAGACTGTTGCGGTATCTTTGACAAACGAACCACAGGAGGCTCAGATACAGGTTACGATCACTTTTTCCAGCAATTGCAAAAAGAGGGTCAGCTCAAAGCAGCTTGAGGTAGCACTCTACCAAATTACAAGCATACAGCTTATTTATACATCACTGACAAGAACATTGTTCAGCCTTCACCCAGGCAGAGCCTTCTCCCCCTATCGAAACTGGCACCATCTGTCCTTTCCTAATCTGTTGATGAGCACACTTAATCCATCTTGTTTTCATCCTCTGTCTCCAGTCCAGTTCCTAGGGTCTTTCTGGTGATTGCAGGCCCTAAGGGTGTGCAAAGTTCATCTGGTAACCCTTAACTATTAGTGCACTCGATGGCACTGTCTGCCATCTAAGTAATTCCTTTTCAATAAATTCTTACTGTATTCCCCTAACAAGGCAACTTACCTCAATGCCTATTTAAATCTGGAGTCAGGCAGGGCTGTCCTCTCTCGCCTGTCCTTTTCGTGTGCTGCATAGAACCCTTTGCCGAGGCCATCAGGAAGGATCCGGGCATAAGAGGAGTGACGATCCCAGGCAGTGGAGGCACTCAGGTAAAAGCCTCCCTGTACATGGACGACGTCGCCGTCTTCTGCTCGGATCCGCTGTCGGTGCGCAGACTGATGCACGTCTGCGACCAGTTCGAACTGGCCTCGGGAGCCAAGGTAAATCGTGGGAAGAGCGAGGCCATGTTCTTTGGGAACTGGGCTGACCGATCCTTTGTCCCCTTCACTGTCAGGGCTGACGGCCTGAAGGTGCTGGGGATATGGTTCGGAGGGACCGGGGCATGCGTTAGAAACTGGAAGGAGCGAGTGGCTATGGTGAAAAGGAAACTGGGCATGTGGGAGCGACGCTCCCTCTCCATTGCGGGTAAGAACCTGGTCATCAGGTGTGAGGTACTCTCGCTGTTGCTGTACGTGGCGCAGGTCTGGCCCATTCCACACTCCTGCGCGATGGCGATCACTCGAGCCATCTTCCGCTTTATCTGGAGGTCGAAAATGGATCGTGTCTGCAGGGACGCGATGTACAAGCCTCTAGATAAAGGGGGAAAAAACGTGCCCAACATCGCCCTCATACTGATGGCCACCTTTGTGTGTGGCTGCATCAAGCGGTGCGTAGACCCTCAGTACGCAAACACCAAGTGTCACTACGTGCTGAGGTTCTACCTGTCCCCGGTGTTGCGAAGGATGGGTCTGGCCACGCTGCCGCGGAACGCTCCAAGTAGTTGGACCGTGCCGTACCACCTGTCCCTGGTGGAAAAATTTATGCAGAAAAACACCTTTGACCACAAGTCCATCAGGCAGTGGTCAGCAGGTAACGTCCTAGAGGCCCTAAGGGATAAGGAGAGGGTGGACCCTGTGGGATGGTTCCCCGAGCAGACTGTCAAAGTCATTTGGCAGAATGCCTCATCGCCAGAACTTTCCAACAAGCACCAAGACGTAGCTTGGCTGGTGGTGAGAAAGGCCCTCCCCGTCAGATCCTTCCTACACGCCAGGAGTCTCACCCCCTCTGCACGATGCCCTCGAGGTGGCTGTGGTGGGGAAGAGACCGTTGTTCACCTCCTTGTGGATTGTGCCTTTGCAAAGAAAGTCTGGAGAGAGATGCAGTGGTTGCTGTCGAGGTTCATCCCGAGCAGTTCTGTGACACAGGACTCTGTGCTCTACGGGCTGTTCCCAGGGACACACACCGAGACAAACATCAACTGCAGCTGGAGGATCATCAACTCGGTGAAAGAGGCGCTTTGGTCTGCCCGAAACTTGTTGGTCTTCCAGCACAAAGAGTTGTCCCCGACCGATTGTTGCGGACTGGCACAATCCAAAGTCCAGGACTACGTGCTGAGGGACGCACTAAAGCTTGGGGCAGCTGCCGCCAAGGCGCAATGGGGAAGGGTCGCTGTCTAAGACCTTTCTACCACAGCGCACCGAGAGACTGGGAACTGTTTAGAGCCCCTCGGGCTGTACAGATCAAAATGAAAGGCTGTAAATGATTGTAATATTGTTTGTACTGATGCACCTGGTGATACATTTTGTAAAAGTTTAACCTGGATTGTACCCTTGTAATGTTGTTTTTGAAATGGTTTTGAATGTGATTGAAGATTTTTTATGAATAAAGTATATTTTTACAATAAAAAAAAACCTCAATGCCTTTTAGCCATGTTGCAAGGGGTTCAGATACACAAATCTTTAAATTTGAAGGACAGGTTTAAAATGCTGTTTGAACCTGTTACCCCACTTTTCTTAAAAAATTAATTTGTAAATCATTGGTTAAGCTGTATTTAGAATATTGAATCAAATCCTGGGCATCTTATAACAGGAACGATGTCAAGGCCATGGGGATGGTGCAGGAGAAATTCAGAGGTGATACCACGGATGAGAGGCTACAGCGCAAAATGAGGCCATTCGGCTCATCGTGCCTTTGCCAGCTCTTTGGATGAGCTACCTGAATAGTCCACTCCCCTGCTGTTTCCCGATGGCCCTGTCAATGTTTTCCTTCAAGCATTTCTCCAATTCTGTTTTGAAAGTTACTGTTGAACCTGCTCCCACCAAACTTTCAGACAGTGAATTCCGGTTAATAACAACTGATTATGAAATGATATGTTTTCTAATGGTGACCTGTCTGCAGTGAATCTCCTGTTTGAGTTTCTAACTTAGTTCCGACTTTTCTTTCCCATGAGGAGAGACTGGAGAAACTGGGGGTCTTTTCATTAGAATAAAGCAGGATGAGAGGAGATGTGAGAAACAAGTTCAAAACTGGATCAAGGACATGGTCCAAAATATTACAGATACTCCTTGTCTTTCAGGATCTGTGTCTGGGGGAGAAGCTGATGGGTTTATCTCATCATCATTGAGGTGAACATCTTCTGTCAGAACCAAACACTCTCCAGTCAAATACAGCACGGATTAGATACAGAGTAAACCCATCAGCCTGTCCCCCTGATACAGATACTGAGGGACAGGGAGTGTCCGGGACAGTGACATTTCAAACTCAGTAAGGTAGAAATTGATCCTATATCTCTCCCCATTAATCCTGAGCTCCACACGGCTCGAATCCTCCTCCTGTTTCCCTCCCTGTAACAGCACTGAGCTAAAGCCAGCCCATAATGAGCAGGGCTCAGGGAGAATGGTTACTAGGCACTGCAGTGATGTCATAAAGCAGCATCATTCAGCCCAGCTGGTCCTCTCCCTGTCCCTTTAAAGGTGGAAAACTGGGACATCCTGTCTCCAAATACATCCCACCCTGTTCACACTGAGAATCCCAGGGTGGAGAACTGGGACATCCTGTCTCCAAACACATCCCACCCTGTTCACACTGAGAATCCCAGGGTGGAGAACTGGGACATCCTGTCTCCAAACACATCCCACCCTGTTCACACTGAGAATCCCAGGGTGGAGAACTGGGACATCCTGTCTCCAAACACATCCCTTCCTGTTCACACTGAGAATCCCAGTATTTGGGATGTAACAGCATATTCAATGTGGAGAGGAGCGGGAAGTTGCAGATGGGGCAGTAATTGCAAGGACGGTGGAATCAAAGACTTGTTTTTGGCAGATTAGAAGGAGAGAGGGACACTACCTGGAGAGAGAGAACTATTAACAATATCAGTGAACATGGGGAAGTTGGGTGATCAGCAGTTTAGTGGGAATAGGGTCAATGGAGCAGGGGGTGGGTCTCATGGACAAGATGAGCACTGAGAAGGCATGAGGGAAGATGGGAGAGAAACTGAAGAAAGATGTGAGTTCAGGGCTCAGACAAGGGGGAGCTTTTGAGACAGTTTGTCACAGGAGGCTAATGGAAGGGAGGAAAGCAGCAGAGGCAGCTGATCTTAGCAACAAAGAAGCTCCATGAGCTCCTCACACTTGGAGGTAGGGATGGTGGAGTCAGTGGAGAGGGAGAGACCTTCAAAAGGAACTAACTTGTCTTTGAGAAATTAAAAAGACTCGACAGACTGTGTGTTGAATAGAAGGCAGATTTATCTGACTTAATCCAGAAAATTTACCCCTATAACTGGGCTGGAGTTTATTAACTTCAGCAGAAACAGACCCTAATGAACAGCAAAATCCAATCACTGTAGTTACTTGTGAACTTGCTGGTGTCTCAGCAGATTGGATAACTGAGTGAATCGCTTCCCACACTCAGAGCAAGTGAATGGCCTCTCCCCAGTGTGAACTCGCTGGTGTGTCATCAGGGTCGATGACTGACTGAATCCCTGTCCACATTTGGAGCAGGTGAATGGCCTCTCCCCAGAGAGAATTCGCTGGTGTACAGAGAGTTCAGATGATGTCTTGAACCCAGTTCCACACTGAGCGCACCTGAACAGTCTCCCGTCAGTGTGAACACGTTGATGGCGCAGCAGGTTCCCGGAACTTTTAAAGCACTTCCCACAGTCTGGGCATTTATAAGGTCTCTTGTCAGTGTGAACTCGCTGGTGTGTCAACAGGTGTGATGACTGAGTGAATCCCTTCCCACACTCCGTACAAGTGAACAGTCTCTTTCCACTGTGACTGCGCTAGTGCTCAGTGAGTTGAGATGACCACCTGAACCCAGTCCCACAGTGAGAGCACCTGAATGGTCTCTCGTCAGTGTGAACATGTTGATGGGACACCAGGTTCCAGGAACTTTTAAAGCACTTCCCGCAGTCTGGGCATTGAAAAGGTCTCTCCTCAGTGTGAACTTGCTGGTGTGTCTGCAGGTGGGTTGAGTCAGTGAATCCCTTCCCACACTCGGAGCAGGTGAACGGCCTCTCCCCGGTGTGACTGTGCTGATGAGCTTCCCGCTCACACGGGTAACGAAATCCCTTCCCACAGTCTCCACATTTCCATGGTTTCTCCCCAGTGTGACTGTGCTTGTGTTTTGACAGGTCAGAAGATCGGCTGAAGCCTCGTCCACACACAGAACACATGAACGGTTTCTCCCCACTGTGAACGGTACTTTGTACTTCCATGTTCAAAATCCGATGACATTCGGGCTCCGATATACATTGTGTGACTCTGTCAGATCCTGGTGTGATGTTTAGTTTCAGTTTCCCAACTGCAAATCCTCCTCTTCGAATCCCCTGTGAATTTGAAAAAGTGACCATGAAAGCTGCTGGACTGATGTAAAAACCCAACTAGTTTACGAATGCCCACCAGGGAGAGATGTGAGGGAATAATGGTCAAATAACATGGGATTAATACAGGAACATTTGATTAAAAGCTACTCTGGGTAAATTCACAGTAAAACATATTTTAACAGAGGTCAAAACAAGCTCACAAAAGCAGCGAGGTTAACTCCCCCCACAACAAAGGTGAGTTTACTGATAAGAAATTCACACACCTAAAAAATGGGATTCCATGGTTCTTGCTATGACACTAACACACAAGCTACAATACTGGCTCTGATAATTAAAACCCCAAAACAGAGAAATGAAATACTCGGCCCCAAGTTTTATTATCCCACTGGACACAATATCTTGACTCAGCAACACTGACCAACAAGACTGTCACGGGAAGTTCAGTCCTCGGGAATAAATTCAAGATAACATTTCCTAGAAATTGAATGAGCACCCTCATGATAATAGGTGGTCCTTTCACCTAATTTTCATCTAAATATAGGATACTAATTAGGGATGGTCTGTTAGTGATCAAATGGACATCTTCCACGCTAACATTAACTATCCAACCCCAAGATTCATTATAAACATCTCAACTCAAACTTGAATCTTCAGATTTGTTCGGGGGATTCATCAGATTCTCTGAGATTGACTTTAGAATTGTTCTGAACATAGCGGATCTCACATACTGGGGATGACGGAAATATTACTTTCATATTTGATGGATATCCTTATTTACTCTAAGAATTCTTATATCTGCAACAAGTAAAGATTACATTTTGGACTCTCTTATAGAGATCAGAACTAGTTAGCTTTTCTTTTCGAGATTTACTTAGCCTTGCAAATTATACTATTTTGCATAATCACCAGGTCACATGCTTTCTTACTGTGACAGATTCTTAAAAAATATTCTTAAAACTTAACCTGCCTCACCTCGTCTTCTGCACCACTCAGTGAACCCAACTCCTATTCTCCTGAAGGTCGGGGAATATTTACTGAGGAGTTGAACCCAGACCCTTATAATATTCAGGAAGATTACAACTGAGTTAATATGTTATTGAAACTTAGACTATCAGGAGGATAGTCTTGACTGGTTTTCTTCCTTTGGCTGATGGCAAGTTGGATTCATTGGACCCAATGATGTGTCCTTGAGTCAAGCTCCCTCTTGCCGAAGTTGAAGAAAATTTATTGAGAGATACAACCGACTCTGTTATCCCCAAGAATAAGGAGCAAGGATTATAAAACATCACAAGGGACCCTGCCACTCGGTCTGCGCCTACACAAGATTCTGGGTTCCATGGCAGGAAAGAGAGAGAGAAAAAGCGAGTGAGGGAGAGAAAGAGAGAGCAGGGGTGAAGGAGCATGATTTCATATATCTACAACGCAACCAGAGCATTGACAGAATCTCCCAAACCCTCAACCTCCACTACCCAGAAGGACCAGGGTAGCAGGTGTATGAGAACACCATCATCTCCAAGTTCATCTCCAAGTCACACACCGTCCTGACTTGTCTGACAACCATTACTGGGTGAACAGAAATTTCCTCCATTTAAATATTGGGAAGATTGAAGCCATTGTCTTCAGCCTCTGCTACAACCTCAACTCCCTACACACCGACTCCATCCCTGTGGGAGAATAAAATACATATACAGGATAACAAAGGGTTAAGTGGTTAAACCATAGTGGAATACTACAACGAAGTGTCCTTGCACCAGTACATCAAGTAGTAAACAAACCTGTGCTGTCAGTTATTGTGGAGGAATGAAAACAAGTATGATGAACAAACTATCAAGTGTCCTTGAAACCAAGCTAGTATGTCTGTTATCAGCACATGAGATAGGGCCTAGTCACGCTATCTGTTGTCTGTCCAGATGACTAATCGCCAGATGGGCTATTCAAGGTTTTTGTGTAATTATAAACTAAGATAGAACAATTGTATGCATGCCAAAGATAAAATTTCAATGTTATTAATTACAAAGGGTCAAGCAACTTTGTGAATTGCATGACCTCTGTCACGTATGCTTTTGCGATAACTATGTGTGTACTCTGATGCTTCCTCAGAGTGTCAGCTAGCTACATTGTATGCTGCTGGGCTCTCCGTGATATCACGATTTAATAAAGGCTTCCGAGACAAACCTCCTGGGTCCGAGTGTTCACTCCGTTTTACGTGACAAATTGGCGACGAGGATGGGATCTGACTGAAGTCCAGTAACCTCTTAAGTTGGAGAGGTGATTGAAATCCTGGGCCGTCGGATCTCTAAAAAAGAACCCTCGCGGAGACAGGGAGGAATAACTCTCCTAAGTTGGG
Organism: Cetorhinus maximus; assembly: GCF_964194155.1. NCBI lineage: Eukaryota > Metazoa > Chordata > Chondrichthyes > Lamniformes > Cetorhinidae > Cetorhinus > Cetorhinus maximus. The sequence goes on along the minus strand of NW_027596299.1, from coordinate 252,555 downwards.
AGAGTACGAACTGCATCCTAGCTGAAAGGGGGAGTGCAGTGAATTAGCGTCCCAGCTGAAAGGGGGACAGCAGATAAAAGGGTAGCTACCGACCATAAGAAAGACCCAAGGAACTGGTGGACTTGTTGAGGAACTCTTAAACACCGGTGAGCACATAGGGTAGGAAAAATGGGAGGTTGCAACAGCAGAGCGGGCTCTGCCACTCCCCCGAAACCGAAGCTTAAAACAGGAACCTTAAGGATGGGTAAGAAAACGGAAAAACGAAGTATAATGGTAACCAGAGCTCGTCAACAGGTAGGAGATCCGCTGGTCCCTCCGGGGTCGCCAGCCGACGTTGTTATAAGAGAAACGGACGATGACCGGTATGTGGTGCCTTTTAGCAGTGGCCTGTACGGATGGACGCAGGGAGAATGGCCGTATGGGGGAAGTTTTAAAATACCCCTTATCCAGGCCTGGTGGGATGGAGTAGCTAATGGGGCCGGAGATCCTACTTGGGATTTTGATTATATGATAGGTTGTTTTGAAAAATGGATGGAGGTGGTGAAACGCCACCAAACCCCACCCCCCCGACCACCCCAAGTAAAAGAATAAAAAGGAAAGCCGGGCTGCAGATAATGAAATCCCGACAGACCAAGAGGGGACCCCCGCAACCGCTCGCAAAGATGCATCTTCCGCTTACGCGTCTGCCCCTCCACCATGTCCTATGGTCAGCAGACCGCGCGATTCCCTCCTTTACTTACAATAACCCTTTTCCACAAGATTAGCGGGGCCCAGGGGAGGTTATGGTACAGGGAGCGGTTATATCACTTTCCCAAGACTCTGAAGCACAACCTATGGCAACCCTTAGAATAGGAGATACACATTTACAAGCCTTGGTGGACACTGGCGCTACCTTAACCTCTGTACCTCCCTCCCTGGGATTACCCCTTAGTCAAAACAGGGTAGTAACTGTAGGAGTGGCAGGCTTTCCCCTGTCGGAACCTCTATATAAGTGGGTTGCCTTGTCACTGGAAGACAACCGTGTGGAGGAGACATTGATAGTTTAAAAAACCACTCCTTTACCCCTGCTAGGACCCTTACCCCTGCTAGGAGCCTTACCCCTGCTAGGACCCTTACCCCTGCTAGGACCCTCACCCCTGCTAGGACGCCAAACTTTGTGCAAACTGGGAGCCACTGTTTACTGCACGCCACAAGGCATGTATATGGAGGTGCCGTCACCCCAGACTCATCAGTTAACTTCCTTGCTCCTTATCCCTGAGACTAAGCCTGAACCAATCTTATACTGCTGGCAACTCGAGAATAATCCTTACGCGGCCAGGATGGGCCGATTAAGGCAGGAAATTGACAGATTACTATGTTCACCGCCTGTTAAAACTCTAAAGAGCCTGTTACAGGTAGCTCAGTATTACTCTCGCCTACACTGTACCGCGTGGTTTACAGTGAAAGACGACCCTGAATATCATCAAAGGGTCAGCACTCTCACAGGAAAGGTGACCCCCGTTTGCCCTGATCCCTATCTTTATTTCGGCGAGGCGGGTTTGGGGTCCTGGTGCATTTGACCACGGAGCAGCAGTCTCTGTTTCAAATGAGCCCTGATTCTGTGCCCCATCTGACCCTTGCTATTCGGCCCCCCTTTCAGGCAGACCATATAGGTCCCATGATCAAGAGGCTGCAGCAGACCCCTACCTCAGTGCATCGGATCGTTTGAATGGTTCGGACCTGCTGAGGGTAGAATCTATCTCCCAGGGATTTCCTGTCAAATAATTGACCCCCCAGCCAAATTCCAGCGACAACAGCCGCCTGAGCAGCCTGGCTCTGTTGGTCCTTATGCGTTAGACATAGTCGATGACGACCTGTGGGCTTTGCATAAAAATCCTGTCGGCCGAGTGCTCTCCGCCCCAGATCACTGTGTCGTGCTGGGAAAGAATGCCGTCCTGCCCTGCGTTCAGCAATACCAAATAACTCCTGACGCTGAGACAGGCATAGCCCCAGTCATAAACGCCCTGCTCCAACAAGGGGTCCTTAACCCCACCGTTAGCCCCTGTAACACACCCATACTACCTATACCTAAAATTGGACGGCCAAATGAATGGCGTTTTGTGCAGGACTTGCATTGTGATCCCCACAGCACCGGTAGTACCCGATGTAAATGTGATCCTGTCCTCTATCCCGTCTGCCGCTGTAGCCTATACCGTAATAGACCTGTGCTCCGCTTTCTTTTCTATCCCCCTCCATCCCGACAGTCAATACCTGTTCACTTTTACATATAAAGGACAGCAGTATACCTGGACGAGGCTTCCCCAGGGATACAGGGAAAGTCCTGCCGTATATGCAGCTGCCGTGAAACGTGACTTAGACGAGTGCTATTTGAATGGAAACTCTACACTCATACATTATGCCGATGACCTTTTAGTGGCCTCCCCTTCACTGGCAGACTGCGTGGAGGACTCAGTAACATTACTCCGATTTTTAGCAACAAGAGGCCATAGAGTATCGAGATCTAAACTGCAGTTCTGCCAGCCGCTAGTTCAGTACCTGGGATTCACTTTAAAAACAGGGACTCGGCAGATAGGACCCAAACGAGTACAAGCCATCCTGCGGATACCACCCCCTAAAACAAAGAAAGAGATTCTTTCTTTTCTAGGTATAGTGGGCTTTTGCAGACAGTGGATTCCCGATTATCGCCTACACGATGCTGTCCTCCGTGCAGCTACGATGAAGGAGGCGCCAGCGCTTGTCCAATGGACCTCAAAACAGGAGTCAGCATTTAAAGCTCTCAAGTCAGCTGTAACCACGGCCCCAGCTCTGGGGTTTCCCAACTATGAGCGTCCTTTTCAGCTGCACGTTTGCGAAAAGAGAGGATTCGCCACCGGAGTGCTTACTCAAGACCATAACGGAGGTAGACGACCGATCAATTATTATTCTATGGCTCTTCCCGCTGTGGTGCTGGGGATGCCTGCGTGTCTCCGTGCTGTTGCTGCTGCTGCTACAATGGTCCTTGATCACCCTTGTGAGGTACGGGTACCCCACGCTGTTATGCTGCTACTAAACTCCGCTGCTACACAACATTTTACTGCCTCACGACGAACGGGGTACGAAGTGATTTTATTATCGCATCCCAATTACACTTATCGCCGATCGCCTGCCATTAATCCCGCCACTTTTGTTCCCGAGTCCTCTGAGGAGGCGGAACATGACTGTGTTGCCATGGTCGAGCAATCCACTTCTCCCAGAATGGATCTGCAGATGGATCCTCTACGAGATCCGGATGTTACCTTTTACACCGACGGCTCTTCTCATCGACCAAGAGACTATTTGCTCCTCGCCGGTTATGCTGTTGTGAATCAACACCACATCATGGAAGCCGCGCTCTACCTCCTGGCACTTCAGCACAGGCAGCAGAACTTTTTGCCCTAACCAGAGCTTGTATCCTGGCGAGAGATCGAGCAGCCAATATTTACACCGATTCCCGATACGCCTTTGGCGTTGTCCATGATTTCAGCCAAATATGGAAAAATCGGGGTTTCATTACGTCAGCAGGCCAGTCCATTAAACATTCCCAACTTGTGCTGAACCTCCTAGAAGCAATTCAATTGCCTAAACGTTTGGCGGTCATCAAATGCGAAGCACATACTAAACTGACTGATGATGTCTCTATAGGGAATGCCCTCGCTGACCAGGCAGCCAAAGAAGTTGCAGCTGCGCAAACACCTCTTTTACAAGCGCTCCGTGTCCCAAATCGCCCTCCCCTGCCTGCTCTAGAGTCTGTCGAACTACAGGAAGTCCAACAAAACTGTACTATGCAGGAAAAACGGTCATGGGAAAGGGCACAATGATATTATAAAGACGGATTTTGCTTTGATTCGGATGGCCGACTGGTTTGTCCTCGCAGTCTGTTTTTGCCCCTGTGTAGCCTAGTGTATGCACAGGCACACATGGGCAAAGAGGGGATGCAACATGCAATAAACCAGCAATGGTTTGCACCTGGTATCACTCCAACTATACAGAAAATCACACGTTCTTGTCTAATTTGCCAGCAGAATAATAAGGAGACAGCGGCAGCTAAGTACGATCACCTACCAATGCCTAAAATGCCTTTCGAAAACTTGCAAATTGATTTTGTACATATGCCCCCGGCCTCAGGGTATAAGTACCTATTGGTAATAGTAGATATGTTCACCCGATGGGTTGAAGCCTACCCTACACGAAGAGATGATGCGCGAACAGTAGTGAGGATATTGTGGAAAGAACTGATACCTAGATATGGAATACCTATGGGGGTAAACAGTGACCGAGGAACTCACTTTACTGGGAAGATTGTAAAGGACTTAGTACAGATTATGGGTTTTCAGTGGAAGCTGCATATTCCTTATCAGCCACAGTCTTCAGGAATGGTTGAAAGGGTGAATGGGGAACTAAAAAACACCCTATCTGAGGTTTGTCAGGATAATGATCTCTCATGGCTCGAAGCGCTCCCAGTAGTGCTCTATGCTTTGCGAAACAGAAAGAATAGAGTTACTGGAATAACACCCCATGAAGCCCTTACGGGATGCCCCATGACCACCGGAGCCCAACCTCCTGTATGTGCAGAAAAATTAGCCTTAATTTGGAATGATGAACAGACCCTGGCTTATGCCCAAGCAATTTGTAAAACAGCAGCTGAACTACATGAGAGGTCAGGCAGGCTCAGGTAACCATAGGGGATACACCTATACACACCTTTCAGCCAGGTGATATATTCTGTCTTTTTGCTATATTTTGTGGGGTGTACCCAAACGATTCTCACCCCAACACCTTTTTGTCTTTATGCCGCGCCTATTCTAGACAAGTAGGACAGGGCGCCTGTTGGATATGTGCCCAGACTCCCCAACATGGAGGTGAGTCAAGCACCTATCAGGCAAAACCAATGACTGAGGAAGAAGTGAAGGATCTCACGAATTTCCACACCCAGTCAGATGATGCAGAATCCAATTTGTTCAGGGGATGGTTCCGTCGCTCTCCACCTGCTAATGGGTGGAACTATACAGATCATGGGATAAGAATCAAGCCTCCTCAGGAGCTGATAAACGCCACCTGTTGGTGTTCGAACTTTGCAACCGGTGCCTATAACCCGGGAATCAGTAGTTGCAAAAACACTATATCTACTAGCCCTGGCAGTTATGACCCTCAAAATCCTCTAAATGTACGTTCTGGGTTTGTGGGGAAAAAGCATACCCCTGGCTGGCTGGGATGCCGCAGTTATCTTCCTTCTTTAATCAAGATAACGGAAGTTTGGGTAAGGGCACTACCACTCCCACCTGGAGTGGTTGCTGCTACCTAGCAGATTTGAATCCCTATCTTCGCTATATAAGTAAATTAGATATTCACACGCATCGGCGTCTACATCGCCGTGACATCTCGGAATCTGAACGATTCTGGATGATTGCTATCCCCTCTTATGGAGCTGCTCATAATTCCCGAGAGATTATCAACCTGGCAGCTGCACTTGGAAAATTTGCTAACGCTTTGATTGAGACACGGAAACAGATTTCAGCTACCACTACTGAAATGATAGCCCTACGCCTGACTGCCTTACAAAACAGAATGGCCCTTGATTTCCTTCTAGCTGAAAAAGGTGGCACTTGTGCCATGATAGGTTCAGAGCGCTGCACTTATGTGCCTGATGTTTCTGAGAACATTACTAACCTGGGACAGCATGTTATGGATAAAGTGCAAGAAATAAAGAAAGTTGGGGAAAGACTGAGTAATTTTTATAACAAGGATTCCTGGTGGGCTACAGTAATGGGGTGGTTCTCCGGTTGGGGAAGTTGGCTGCTGTATGTTTTAATTGGGTTGGTCATGGTATGTGTTATAGGGTGCTGTGCATGTGTTGCTTTGCGAATTTGTTGTGTCCAATGTATTAATGGAGCCATGAATGGAGGCACCACTGGGTTAGGAGGAGCTCCAGTTGTCCCTCAAATGATGCGCACTGGTCCCAGTGAGGCCCACTGGTGGGGAGAAAAGGTTTACCCTGCCAGAGATCAGCCTTCTCCTTTTGGTTATGAACCCCCATATGAGAATGAAGATACTTTTCCTCATTGGTGTTAATCTGGAAGGAAGATTAACAAGGAGGGATTGTGGGAGAATAAAATACATCTACAGGATAACAAAGGGTTAAGTGGTTAAACTATAGTGGAATACTACAACGAAGTGTCCTTGCACCAGTACATCAAGTGGTAAACAAACCTGCGCTGTCAGCTATTGTGGAGGAATGAAAACAAGTATACTGAACAAACTATCAAGCGTCCTTGAAACCAAGCTAGTATGTCTGTTATCAGCACATGAGATAGGGCCTGGTCACGCTATCTGTTGTCTGTCCAGATGACTAGTCGCCAGATGGGTACTCAAAGTTTTTGTGTAATTATAAACTAAGATAGAACAATTGTATGCATGCCAAAGATAAATTTTCAATGTTATTAATTACTAAGGGTCAAGCAACTTTGTAAATTGCATGACCTCTGTCACGTACGCTTTTGCTATAACTATGTGTGTACTCTGATGCTTCCTCAGAGTGCCGGCTAGCTCCATTGTATGCTGCTGGGCTCTCCGTGATATCATGATTCAATAAAGGCTTCCGAGACAAACCTCCTGGGTCCGAGTGTTCACTCTGTTTTCCGCGACAATCCCTCTCCCTGACAACTGTCTGAGACTGAACCAGACTGTTCACAACCATGGTGAAATGTTTCACCCCAAGATGAGCTTCCAACCACATATCCACATCATCACCAAGACCGCCTATTTCCACCTCAGTAACATCGCCCGACTCCACCCCAGTCTCAGCTCATCTGCTGCTGAAACTCTCATCCATTCCTTTGTTACCTCCAGACTTAACTATCCTAACACACTCCCAGAAACATTCCAAAAACATTGCCCCTTATAAAGATGGCGGCCACGCAATTAAGATGAGGTTCAGGGGGAGGTGAAAAAGCATATTAGAGAAACAAAGAGGAATTATGAGAAAATACTGGCAGCCAACATCAATTTGGGATTCCCAAGGTCTTCTATAGGCATAGAAATAATAAAAGGGCAGTAAAGGGAGGAGCAGGGCCGATTAGGCACCTAAAAGGGAATTTACACATGGGCGAAGGGGCCATTGCTGAGGTATTTAATTAACACGTTGTATCCGTTTTTACCAAGGAGGTAGATGCTACCCAGACCATGGTGACAGATGAGGAAACTTTACCACTAGGAGGGTTCAAAATTGATAAGGAGGAAGTGTTGAATAGACTATCGGTACTTAAAGTTGACAAGGCACCGGGACCGGATGAGATGCATCCAAAGTTATTGAAGGAAGTGAGAGTAGAAATTGCAGGGGGACTGGCCATAATTTTTCGAGTCTTCCCGAGACTCAGGGGAGGTGCCAGAGGACTGGAGAATTGCAAACATTATGCCCTTGTTCAAAAAAGGTTGTGAGGATAAGCCCAGCAATTACAGACCAGTTAGTTTAACTTCAGCTCTGAAGGAGGATCATATGGACACGAAAAGCCAACACTGTTTCTCTCTCCACAGATGCTGTCAGACCTGCTGACTTTTTCCAGCATTTTCTGTTTTTATTTCAGATTTCCAGAATCCACAGTATTTTGTTTTTAATCTTAGTTTAACTTCAGTGGTGGGCAAGATTCTAGAAACAATTATTTGGGATAGAATTAGTAGTCACATGGCAAAATATGGGTTGATAAGGAAGATCCAGCATGGATTTCTAAAGGGGAAATCGTGTTTAACCAACTTGCTGGAGTTTTTTGAAGAGGTAACAGAAAAGTTCAATGAGGGTAATGCTGTTGATGTGATGTACATGGACTTTCAAAAGGCATTTGATACAGTGCCACACAACAGACTTGTGAGAAAAGTTATTGCTCATGGAATAAAAGAGACATTGGCAACATGGATACAAAATTGGCTGTAAAATAGGAAGTAGAGAGTAATGGTCAATGGATATTTTTCAGGCTGGAGGAAGGTTTGTAGTGGAGTGTCCCAGGGGCCAGTATTGGGACCTTGCTTTTCCTGATATATATTAATGATCTAGATCTTGGTGTACAGGGGACAATTTCAAAGTTTGCGGATGGTACAAAGCTTGGAAGTGTTGTAAACTGCAAGGAGGACAGTGTAGAACTTCAAAAGGGTATAAACAAGTTGGTGGAGTGGGCAGATAAGTGACAGAAGAAGTTCAATGCGGAAAAGTGTGAGGTGATGCATTTTGGTGGGAAGAAAATGGGCAGATAATATAAAATTAGGGGTGAAACTTTAAAGGGGTGCAGGAGCAGAAAGGCCTGGGTGTATATGTGCCTAGATCATTGAAGGTGGTGAGAATTGTTAATAAAGCATATAGTATCCTGGGCTTTATTAATAGGGGCATAGAGTACAAGAGAAGGGAGGTTATGTTGAATTTATATAAGTCACTCATTAGACCTCAGCTGGAATACTGTGTACAGTTCTGGGCGCCACATTATAGAAAGGATGTGGACATATTGGAGAGAGTGCAGAAGAGGTTAACAAGAGCAGTTCCAGGGACGAGAAACTTCAGCTATGAGGATAGGTTGGAACGGTTGGGACTGTTCTCCTTGGAGAGAAGAAGGCGAAGAGAAGATTTGATAGGGATGTTCAAAATTATGAGGGGACTGGACAGAGTAGATAGGGAGAAGCCGTTCCTGCTCTTATAAGAATCAAGAACGAGAGGACAGATGTAAAGTGATTTGCAACAGAAACAAATGTGAAGCGAGAAAAAACTTTTTCACAAAACGAGTGGTTCGCATCTGGAATGCACTCCCTGGTAGTGTGGTGGAGGCAGGTTCAATCGAGGCATTCAAGAGGGCATTAGGTGACTATCTGAATAGAAACAATGTGCAGGGGTACGGGGAAAAGGCAGAGCAATGGCACTAGATCATAATGTTCATTTGGAGAGCCGGTGCAGACACGATGGGCTGAATGGCCTCCTTCTGTGCTGATAAAATTCTGCGATGACACAGCGTGAGTGCTGGTCTCTGTAGCTGGTGGCTGCAGTTTCCTCTGAACGGTTAACTGTTGTGAGCTAGAGTGTGGGTGTTGGGCAGAAGCCAGTGTGGATCACTTCAGAGTGATCACTCCAGAGCGAGACTGGGAGGCAGAGCAAGAAGAGCGATGGCCTTGGGAAGATTTTAAAAAAGTGGGATCTGAGAGTCAAAGCGGAGATTTAAAAAGAGCAGGAGCTGAGAGTCAGAGCGGCGATTTAAAAAGTGTGGGACTGAGAGTCAGAGCGAAGATTTAAAAAGAGTGGGAGCTGAGAGTCAGAGGGAGATTTAAAAAGAGCGGCAGCTGAGAGAGCGGAGATTTAAAAAGAGCGGGAGCTGAGAGAGCGGAGATTTAAAAAGAGTGGGAGCTGAGAGTCAGAGCAGAGATTTAAAAAGAGAGGGAGCTGAGAGTCAGAGCGGAGATTTAAAAAGAGAGGGAGCTGAGAGTCAGAGGGAGATTTAAAAAGAGCGGGAGCTGAGAGTCAGAGTGGAGATTTAAAAGAGCGAGAGCTGAGAGTCAAAGCGGAGATTTAAAAAGAGCAGGAACTGAGAGTCAAAGTGGAGATTTAAAAAGAGCAGGAGCTGAGAGTCAGAGGGAGATTTAAAAAGAGCGGGAGCTGAGAGTCAGAGGGAGATTTAAAAAGAGCAGGAGCTGAGAGTCAGAGCGGAGATTTGAAAAGAGCAGGAGCTGAGAGTCAGAACGGAGATTTGAAAAGAGCGGGAGCTGAGAGTCAGAGCAGAGATTTGAAAAGAGCGGGAGCTGAGAGTCAGAGCGGAGATTTAAAAAGAGCGGGAGCTGAGAGAGCGGAGATTTAAAAAGAGCGGGAGCTGAGAGCGCGGAGATTTAAAAAGAGCAGGAGCTGAGAGCGCGGAGATTTAAAAAGAGCGGGAGCTGAGAGAGCGGAGATTTAAAAAGAGCGGGAGCTGAGAGTCAGAATGGAGATTTAGAAAGAGCGGGAGCTGAGCTCAGGGCTGAAAGCTGTGTGAGGCCAGAGTGAGAGTTTCGGGGAGACTCAGGGCTGAAAGCTGTGTGAGGACGGAGTGAGAGTTCCGGGGAGACTCAGGGGTGAAAGCAGCACAAGGAGGTCACGATTCAAAAAGTGACACGATGCAGGGGACAGCTGATTGTTAAGTAGGGTCAGGTGAGTTATTCTACTTTTTCTACTAATTAAACTGCTGCAGTCCAAAAACAAAATAAGGTGAGGACTTTGGACTGGAGTGGAAGTGTTTGCAGTAGAATAAGGCCCCTAGCGTAGTTAGTGTTCTTCAAAGGGAGTAACTAACAAGCTTAATCTAAAGAGAAATCATGGCAGCAGAGCTCGCACTTGTGATATGCTCCTCCTGTACTATGCGGAAAGTAATGGACACTTCCAGTGTCCCTGGTGGCCATGTGTGCAGGAGGTGTGTTCAGCTGCAGCTACTGGCTAACCACATTTCGGAGCTGGAGCTGCGATTATTGTGGACAGCACGTTGAAGTGAGGTGGTCACACCACTGGGAAAGACTGAACTGGCAGGAAGGGCACTAGGCAGAGTAGAGGAATGCAGGTAGTACAGGATACTCCTGTGGCTGCCCTCCTTTCTAACAGATATAACATTTTAGATACTGTTGGGGGAGACAACTTTTCAGGGGAAAGCAGCAGCAGCCAAGTCCATGGCATCACGGGTGGCGCTGCTGCACAAGAGGGGAGGAAGAAGAGTGGCAGGGCTATAGAGATAAGGGATTCAGTAGTAAGGAGAACAGACAGGCGTTTCTGCGGCTGGAAAAGAGACTCCAGGATGGCATGTTGCCTCCCTGGTGCCAGGGTCAAGGATGTCTCAGAGAGGCTGCAGCGCATTCTGAAGGGGGAGGGTGAACAGTCAATGGAAGTGGCACATAATTGGTACCAACGACATAGGTAAAAAAAGGGATGAGGTCCTACCAGCTGAATATAGGGAATTAGGACGTAAATTAAAAAGTCAGACCTCAAAGGTACTGGTGAGAGTAGAAATAACAGGATCTATCAGATGAATACGTGGCTGAAGAAATGGTTTGGGGAGGAGGGAGTCAGATTCCTGGGACATTGGGACAGGTTCTGGGGAAGGTGGGGCCAGTACAACAGGACGGGTGGCATCTGGGCAGGACCAGGACCAATGTCCTCAGGGGGGTGTTTGCTAGTGCGGTCGAGGAGGGTTTAAACTAGAATGGCAGGGGAATGGGAACCTGAGCAGGGAGACAGAGGAGGGGGAAACAAGGATAGAAACAAAAGACAGAAAAGTAAGGAGCAAAAGTGGAAGGCAAAAAACGCAAGGGCGAGAAACAAATGGGATCACAGTACAAAATAAAGCTAAGATGACTAACAAGGTTAAAAAGACAAGTCCAAAGGCATTGTATCTTAATACTCGGAGCATTCGCAATAAGGTAGATGAATTAACAACGCAAATGGGTATAAACGGTTATAATATCGTTGCAATTATGGAGACATGGCTGCAAGGTGACCAAGGATGGGAACTGAACATCCAGGGTATTCAACATTTAGGGAGGACAGAAAAATCGGAAAGGAGGTGGGGTAGCATTGTTAGTAAAGGACTAAATCAATGCAATAGTGAGGAAGGATATTGGCACGGAAAATCATGATGTGAAATCTGTTTGAATGGAGACAGGAAACACTAAGGGACACACAACGTTGGTGGGGGTTGTCTATAGGCCCCCAAATGGTAATGGAGATGTAAGGGAAGGCATTAAGCAGGAAATTAGAGACGCATGTAATAAGGGTACAAGTGTAATCATGGGTGACTTTAATCTACATATAGATTGGCCAAACCAAACTAGCTATAATACTGTGGAGGACGATTTCCTGGAGTGCGTGCAAGATGGTTTTTAGACCAATACATTGAGGAACCAACGAACAAGCAGGCTATCCTAGATTGGGTATTGTGCAATGAGAATGGATTAATTAACAATCTTGTTGTTTGGGTCCCTTGGGGAAGAGCGACCATAAAATGAGAGAATTGTTCATTAGGATCGAGGGTGAAGAAGTTGAATCCGAAACTAGGGTCCTGAATCTAAACAAAGGGAACTTCCAGGTATGAGGTGCGAGTTGGTAATGATGGATTGGGGAAACTTACTAAAAGGGTTGGCAGTGGATAAGCAATGGCTAATATTTAAGTAACATATGCATGAATTAGAACAATTATTCATTCCTGTCTGGCGCAAAAATAAAAAAGGAAAGGTGGCTCAACCATGGCTTAGAAAAGAAATTATGGATCATATTAGACCCAAAGACGAGACATATAAGATTTCCAGAATAAGCAGCAAGTCTGAGGATTGGGAGCAGTTCAGAATTCAGCAAAAGTGGACAAAAAGTTTGGTTGAGAAGGGGAAAATGGAGTATGATAGTAAACTTGCAAGTAACATAAAAAACTGACTGTAAAAGCATCTATAAATATGTGAAGAGAAAAAGATTCGCGAAGACAAACGTAGGTCCCTTATAGTCAGAAACTGGGGAAAGTATAATGGGGAACAAAGAAATGGCAGAAGAATTGAACGCATATTTTTGTTCTGTCTTCACCAAAGAAAGCACAAATAATTTCCCAGAAATGTCAGGGAACCAAGAGTCTAGTGAGAGGAAGGAATTGAAGAAAATCAGTATTAGTTAAAAAACAAGGTGCAAGAGAAATTGATGGGGTCAAAGGCTGAAAATTCCCCAGGGCCTGATAATCTACATCCAAGAGCATTAAAGGAAGTGGCCCTGGAAATATTGGATGCATTGGTGGTCATATTCCAAAATTCTTTTGACTCTGGAGCAGTTCCTACAGATTGGAGGGTGGCAAATGTAACCCCACTATTTAAAAAAGAGGGAGAGAAAAACAGAGAATTACAGACAGTTAGCCTAACATTAGTAGTGGGGAAAATGCTACAGTCTATTGTTAAAGGTGTGGTAACAGAACACTTGGAAAGCATTAACGGGATTAGACAAAGTCAGCATGGGTTTTTGAAAGGGAAATCATGCTTAACTAATTTACTGGAGTTTTTTGAGGATATAACTAGTAGAATAGATATGGGAGAACCAGTGGATGTGGTGTATTTTGATTTCAAAAAGGCTTTTGATGAGATCCCACGTAAGAGGCCGTTGGACAAAATTAAAGTACATGGGATTGGGGGTAATATACTGGCATGGATTGAGAATTGGTTGACAGACCAGAAACAGAGAGTGGGAATAAATGGGTCTTTTTCCAGGTGGCAGGCAGTGATGTACCGCAGGGATCAGTGCTTGGGCCCCAGCTATTCACAATATATATAAATGACTTGGATGAGGGAACCAAATGCAATATTTCCAAGTTTGCTGATGACACAAAACTGGGCGGGGCTGTGAAGAGGATGCAAGGAGGCTTCAGGGCGATTTAGACAAGTTGTGTGTGTGGGAAAACACATGGCAGATGCAGTGTAACGTGGATAAAGGTGAAGTTATACGCTTCGGTGTGAAAAAACAGAAAGGCAGAGTATTATTTAAATGGTGATATATTAGGAAATGTGGATGTACAAAGGGATCTGGGTGTCCTTGTGCACCAGTCAATGAAAGTAAATAGGCAAGGGCAGCAAGCAATTAGGAAGGCAAAGGGTATGTTAGCCTTCATTGCAAGAGAAATGTCTTGTTTCAGGGTGTGTGTGAGAGACATGTCCTTGGCAGAGATAACAGGCCTGTCCTGTGTTTGTCAGCTAGCAAGCTATGGAAGCTTTCTTCATAAGAGAGAGAGTGAGCTATTTCTGTAATATTCCATAAATTTCTGAAGATCTGATAAGGTTATTAGACAGTGATTACTTGCAGTCCATTACTTGGATTGAACTTGTCTCCATTCCTGTGCCGAGGGGATTTCTGTATCCAGCGGGAGGGGTAACATTTGGGAACTCTCGATTCTCCACCAATTCCCATTCCCCTTCTTTCTGGTGGATAATGGAGGTGTCACTGTGAGTAATGTGCAAGTCAGTAAGATTTGTCAGCAAGGATTAATCAGCACTTTCTAATTGGAGATGTTAATCAGTGGAACCTCTCAGACACCGAATTGTCGAGTTCGTACCAAGGATCAATTTAGGATTGAAGTAAAAGTTCAGAATCTTGTTGTAAAGTAATTTCTGATGAGAATTCCTGAATTATGGTGAAAGATCAGAGACAGCGGTTCTTAAAGGGACACTGCAGCTCCGAGAACACAATCAGCTATAGATCCAGAATATTAAACTCCAGACCAGTAACAGGGATTAGTAACATCAGCAGAAACAAACCCCAACTGTCAGAATGAACATAGTTCAATCCTGGATGTGATTAACAGCAGCAACGACAGCAGAATCCAACCCCTGCAGTCACTTGTGAACTCGCTTGTGTTTCAGCAGCTGAGATGACTGAGTGAATCCCTTCCCACACTCGGAGCAGGTGAATGGCCTCTCTCCTGTGTGAACTCGCTGGTGAGTCACCAGGTTGGAAAACTGAGTGAATCCCTTCCCACACCTGGAGCAGGTGAACGGCTTCTCTCCCGTGTGAAGTCGCTGGTGTCTCAACAAGTTGCAAAAATACCCAAATCTCTTTCCACAGAAGTTACAACTGAACGGCCTCTGCTCAGTGTGAGTTTGCTGGTGCTGCTGCAGGTCAGAGGACCCAGTGAATCCCTTCCCACACACCGTGCAGGTGAACTGCCTCTCTCCAGAGTGAACCCGCTGGTGTGTCCGCAGTGCAGATGACTGAGTGAATTTCTTCCCACACTCAGGGCAACTGAATGGCCTCTCCCCAGTGTGAATTCGCTGGTGTGCATTGAGGTTGGATGAAGACCTGAATCTCTTTCCACAGGAAGTACAGCTGAACGGCCTCTCCTCAGTGTGAACTCGCTGGTGCTTCAGCAGGTCAGAGGACCCAGTGAATCCTTTCCCACATACAGGGCAGGTGAACGGTCTCTTTCCTGTGTGAACTGGCTGGTGTCTCAGTAGGCTGGTTAACTGTGTGAATTGCTTCCCACACTCGGAACAGGTGAATGGTCTCTCTCCAGTGTGTAACCGCTGGTGTGTTAGAAGTTGGGATGATTGAGTGAATCCCTTCCCACACTCGGGGCAGGAGAACGGCCTCTCCCCAGTGTGACTGCGTCGGTGGGTTTCCAGATGGGAAGGACAATTGAATCCCTTCCCACAGTCCCCACATTTCCACGGTTTCTCCATGGTGTCAGTGTCTCTGTGTCTCTCCAAGTTGGGCGATCAATTGAAGACTCGTCCACACACAGAGAACACGGGTACAGTTTCTCCCCGCTGTGAATGGTGTGATTTTTTTTCAGGCTGTGTAACTGTTTAAAGCTCTTCCACAGTCAGTTCACTGGAACATTCTCACTTGGGTGTGTGTGTCTCAGTGCTTTTCCAGTCACACTGATGTTTGAAATCTTTTCCCACAGACAGAATAGACAAATATTTCTCCTTCCACAGTCAAAGACGATGATTTTCAGGTCCTGAATCGAGTGACTTTATCAGATCTTGATGTGATGTTTGGTTTGAGTTTCCCGTCTGCAAATTCTCCCCTTCTAATTCTCTGTAAAAGGAGTTTACAAAAGTCATCACTGTCAGTGCAGGATAGAAATTCAGAACAGACAATTCTAGTTTCCATGGAACATTTCTTCCTTTCTTGTTTCCCCAAAACTACAAATCCCCGTCCCACACACTCTCCCTGCTCCCTGAGCTGAAATCCAAACAGAGATTTGGACAATTCTTTCTGTATCTTTTTAACAAATTCCTGCAACTGGTGATAACAATATGTCTGATCATTCACTTCAGTCATTACTCGTGACAAAACATTAATCTGAAACTCCCTGACCGACCATACAGAATAGCAGATGTTAACCTTGTGTCCAAAACTTACTGTGTGGAGATTTAATGAGTGATTGTGAAGGTAGTTTCTCCAAACCTCCCAGGATTTCCTTCCTTCCTTCTCTCCCTCGCTAACTGAGTTAAACCTGGGATCAGTCTCATGGCCCATTCCGGTTCCTGCTTCTCTTCCTGATGACTAATTAACTCCAATTAAACACTGAGAAGACTGACAACACTTTTAATTGGAAAAAATTCTGAGGGACAGGATTAATCTCCACTTGGAGAGGCAGCGATTATTCAGGGATAGTCAGCATGACTTTGTCAGGGGGAGATCATGTCCAATAAATATGATTGAATTTTTCGAGGGTGTCTAGTTGTGTCGATGAGGATAGTGTAGTTGATGTAGTCTATATGGACTTCAGTTAGGTTTTTGACAAGGTCCCACATGGGAAAATGGTCAAGAAGGTAAGAACCCATGGGATCTAGGGCAATTTGGCAAATTGGATCCAAAATTGGCTCAGTGTCAGGAGGCAGAGGGTGATGGTCGAAGATGGCTTTTGCGATTTGAAGCCCGTGATTTGTGGTATGCTGCAGGGATCGGTGCTGGGACCCTTGCTGTTTGTAGTGCACATTAATGATTTAGACATGAACATAGGAGTTCGCAAATGACACGCAAATTGGTTGTGTCGTCAATAGTGAAGAGGAAAGCCTTAGATTACAGGATGATATAGATGGGCTGATAAGATGGCCAGAGAGGTGGCAAATGGAATTTAATCCTGAGAAGTGTGAGGTGATGCATTTTGGAACAGCAAGGGAATACACAATGAATGGTAGGACCCTAGGAAGTACGGAGAATCAGAGGGACCTTGGTGTACATGCCCATCGATCCCTAATTAGCAGCACAGGTAGATAAGGTGGTTAAGAAGGCAGATGGGATACTTGCCTTTATTAGCCAAGGCTTAGAATATAAGAGCAGGGAGGCTATGTTGGAGCTGTATAAAACGCTAGTTAGACCACAGCTGGAGTAGTGTGTGCAGTTCTGGTTGCCACACTATAGGAAGGATGTGATTGCACTGGAGAGGGTGCAGAGCAGATTCCCCAGGATGTTGCCTGGGCTGGAGTGTTTCAGCTACGAAGAGAGACTGGATAGGCTAGGGTTGTTTTCCTTAGAGCAGAGAAGGCTGAGAGGGGACCTGATTGAGGTAAACAAAGTTATGAGGGGGGCATAGATAGGAAGAAAGTTTTCCCCTTAGCGGAGGTGTCAATAACCGGGGGCATAGATTTAAGGTAAGGGGCAGGAGGTTTAGAAGAGATTTGAGGAGGGATTATTTCACCCAGAGGGTGGCTGGAATCTGGAACTCACTGCCTGAGGGGGTGATAGAGGCAGGAAGCCTCACAACATTTAAGAAGTATTTAGATGAGCACTTGAAACGTCACAGCTTACAGGGTTACGGGCCAAGTGCTGGAAAATGGGATTAGAATAGATAGGTGCTTGGTGGCAGGCATGGACATGATGGGCCAAAGGGCTAGTTTCTGTGCTGTATAACTCCATGACCATCTATGACTTTTCCGGTCCCTGCTCCAATCTCCATTTTCCTACATACCAACTCCATCCCTCTCCCTGGGAACAGTCTTGGATTAAGCCAGTCTCTTCACAACTTCGGTGTTACATTTCATCTCAAGGTAAGCTTCTGACCTCAAATCTGTGCCACCACTAAGATCACCTGTTCCAACCTCTGTAACATCACCCGACCTTACCCTGTCTGAGAGCATCTGCTGCTGAAACCCTCATCCCTGCTGTTGCTACCACCAGACTCAAACGGCTATTCCAACACACTTTTTTTCATTCATTCCGGGGATGTGGGCTTCGCTGGCTGGGCCAGCATTTATTGCCCATCCTGTGTTGCCCTTGACAAGGTGGTGGTGAGCTGCCTGTTTGAACTGCTGCAGTCCATGTGGTGTTTGGATGGCTTCAGGTTTACGGAGGGGAGAATGTGGGAGCTGCATTGCGCGGATCTCCCACATTCTTCCCTCTGTAAACCTGAAGCCATCCATACGTTTGCTGTCTGTGTTTTCACTCGCAGTGAGTCCCATTCCCCTAACTCCCCTCTGCTTCCTGACCTGCCTTGGCTCCCGGTCAATAAACAACTTGTTTTTAAAATTCTCATCCTTGTTTTCAAATCCCAAATGAGGGTAGTGCAGTTGATGTAGTCTACATGGTCTACATCTCTCCCTATCTCTGCAATATCCTCCAGCCCCACAACCCTCTAGGATGTCTGCACTGCTCGAATTTTCTATTTTAATCACTCCACCATTAGTGACCATGCCTTCAGTACCCTCATCCCCAAACTCTCAAAATCTCTCCCTCTGTCTGCTACACCTTCCTCCTTTAAGACACTTGAATATTGCTAAAAAAGAGACATTCTGTCACAGCTTTTTATCTTGTACTCATCAGGACAGACGCAAGAACATCAAATTTCAAAGATTATCAGTCAGGCTCATAATGTGACTCATTTATACTTGCTAGAAGCTATATATACTCACACAGAGTGAACTGTCCCCTCCAGCCAGAAGGAACATGACCAGGGCCAGTGGATAATGCGTCTGCCTATGGATCCGAAGATTGTAGACTTGACTACTACCTGTCTTGAGGATACTTTAAGGGGAGGGGGAGGCATAGTGGTATTTTCACTAGACGAGTATTCCAGAGACCCAGGGTAATGCTCTGGAAACCCAGGTTCGAATCGCACCATGGCAGATGGTGGTGATGACCATGAAACCATTGCCAATTGTTGTCAAAACCCATCTGGTTCACTAATGTCCATTCAGGAAAGAAATCTGCCGACATTATGTGTCTGGTCTACATGTGACTCCAGACTCACAGCAATGTGGTTGGCTCTTAAATGCCCTCTGAACAAGGGTAATTTGGGATGGGCACATCCCATCAACAAGAAAAAGACATCGCACCTTGTGTTGAATTAAACAAAATCATGGGGGACAATAACTCCAAGGTGCATTCTCTATGGCAATGACCAATCAGAGCTGATCGGCCAACCAATCCCTTTTCTCATACATTATAAATTGTTGTTCCCTTTGAAATTTGATATTCTTGCATCTGTCCTGATGAGCGCAAGTCGAAAAGCTTCTACAGCTTGTCTCTTTTTTCAGTAATAATCAAATTCTGTTGAAACAAGCGACCATTTAACACTGCTTCAAACTCTTTGCCCAAGCTTCTGGTCACCTGCCCTAATATCTCCTTATATGTCTGGGTGTCACACTTTGTTTTATAATTTCCCTGTGAAGCTCACTGGGATGATTTATGATGTTAATATAAGTTGTTGTTGTTTCTGACTGTTACCCTGATCTCCTGTTTTACAACAACCCATTGATTTCACACCAAACTCTATCTCTGATTTATTGTCCTTCCTGCAGGTCATTCATCCGGGTTAGCAGCCTCTTTGAAGATGGCGGCTATGCATGCGCTCTGTTGGACTTTGCCCTTCACAATGATGGCGGCCGCACATGCTCACAGATACTTATTGCCCCCTAGAAAGATGGCGGCCGTTAGCTAGGGTCTATTTCCGGAAAATAGGCCTCAGCCTTCGTCCATCTAAACGCGGAAACGATGGCTCCTTATTGAGGGTTTGGGGCCGACACCATGAGTTTATGAAGCCTCCCAACCCACCCGTTGTCCCTCTCCATGTTCACAGTTTTACTTTCGGCTCTGAATTCGCACTCGGTCTTTCTAAAACTCGCATTTTAACTCCGCTCGCTCGACCTCACTTACCGTCTGTTCCAACGGACTGCGCATGCTCCATCTCGGAATGACTGACGGCAGCTCCGGACCAATAGGAAGAGGAGGGCGGGCCTGGAGTGCCAAGCGGGTGCCGCTGGTCCTCCAACCAATCGGAATGAATGAGGGGGCGGAGCCGGCTGGGAGTGGAGCATGCGTGGTGCCGGGGGGGGAACCGGTCTGAAGGCGGTCGGGTTGAAAGTCCAGCGGGTGAGAAAGGGCCGAGTGCAGGAGAGGAATGGAGCCGGAGGGTGGACTGGGAGGATTCACAAACACCCGGTGTAGGACTCCAAACCCGGATTACAAACTCCCGGAGCCCAGTTTACACCGAGTGTTTGGAAACTCCTTTTACAGGGGGTTAGAAGGGGAGGATTTACACACAGCAAACTCCAACCCAGAGAAATGTTTGTCTCACTTCAATTTCTATCCATAATTGACAGAGATGGATTTTTAAATAATCTTTTTACAGGATTTTCAATGGGAAGGATTTGCAGACGGAAAATTCAAACCAAACGTCACTTTAACATCTGACAGAGTCACTGGATTCATCAGAACTTGACCGTGGAAGGAAAAAGGTTTGTCTGTTCTGTTTGTCAGAAACGGTTTCAGGTATCGATGTGACTGGAAAAGCACCGAGATATTCAAAATCCAGGTTAGACTGCACCTGAACCACTGTAATAAAAATAAAAACTGCTGATAATACTCAGCAGGTCAGGCAGTATCTGTGGAGAGAAACAGAGTTAGCATTTCTGTTCAACATGACCTTTGATCAGAACAGGAATACTGTGTTCAGTTCTGGGCAGTACACCTTAGGAAGTATAGACTCTATTGGATTTAGTGGATAGTGCAGATTTACCTGAATGATACCTGCACTTCAAAATTTAAATTATGAGGAGACAGTAAACAAATAAGTCCGAGTAATTAGAGTACAGAAAGAAGCCATTCAGCTCATTGAGTCCAGCAAGCTCTCTAGAGCAATCCAGCCTGGCCCATTCCCCGCCTGTATCCCCAAGGCCCTGCAAGTTTATTTCCCTCCTCATCCAAGTTCTATTTTAAATCACCACTCATGTCTGCTTCCATTTGCCTCCTTGGCATTGAGTTCTGGGTTATTACGACTAGCTGTGTAAAAATTCCTGATAGAATCAGGTTCCAGCACCTTTCCAGGTAGGGTGTTCCAGATCCTAACATCTCTCTGTTGGTGCAGAAACTGCTGAACTCGATGTTGAGTCCAGAAGGTTGTAAAGTGCCGAACTGAAAATGAGCTGCTGTCCCTCGACCTCCCATTGAGCTTCATTGGAACAGTGCAAGAGGCCAAGGACAGAGAGTTCAGAGTGTGAGTGGGGCGGAGAATTAAAATGACAAGTGACCGGAAGCTCAGGGTCAAGCTCACAGACTGAACTCACTGGTTTCTCAGCAGTTGTTTGATCAGTTAAATCCCTTTTCACACACGGAGCAGGTGAATGGCCTCTCCCCAGTGTGAACTTGCTGGTGTGTGTCCTGGAGATGATGGTTTTCCCATGCACCAGCTGCCCTTGTATTCTGGGTGCTGTGGGCTGTGAGTTGGGTTGATTCTGTCAACATTCTGGTTGTGTTGCAGATTTACATCGTCCATTTCCCATGCCCCATCTTTCCCTCCTCCCACATAGACCAGAATCTAGTGTAGGCCCAGATCGGGTGGCAGGTTCCCTTCCCTGAAGGACATTAGTGAACCATTTGGGTTTTTATAACAATCTGGCAGTTTTCATGTCACTTTTTCCTAGTGCCGGCCCCACAAATTCCCAGATTCATTCAGCTCAATTTCACAACCTGTCTTTATGTTTTTGTGGTTCTCTCCCACTCCCTTTGGTCTCCTCTCCTCAAATCCTCTCCCTTCAATATCCTGCAAATGGAGTTTACAGAATTATGCACTGTCAGTACAGGATAGAAATTCGGAACAAAGAATTCTCGTTGCTGTGGAATATTTTTTTCCTCTATTTTTCCCCCAAAGCTGCGAATCTCCACCCGACACACTCTCCATCTTCACTCTGCTGAAATCCAAACCCATCGCACGACCTCCACCATTTTTTTCCTCCACTCCCAGTTTTCTCCCTCCCTCTGCTCTGGCTGGGTTCAGTCCTCCAGCTCCTGTGACTCTTATTCAGGTCCTCAGACTGACCCCAGCTGCTGTCCAGTGGCACACAGGAGGGGACTCCCTGTTGGATCTTATTCAGGCCCGGAAGCCACTCGCCCAGTTCCTGACCCTGTGGCGGGTGGTCAGGGAGTGGCCTCCCCGCATTGTCTGAATCTCTGTGAGATTGACAAAGTGGGCTGGAGAAAGACTCAGTTTGAGCAGTACACTGCTGGAGAATGGAGAGCTGGGGATGACCAATAAAGCAACAAAGTTTAAAAACAACAGCGCCCAACATGGGGCTCAAAAAGATTAAGGGACACATGTACTACCAACTAAGCAGGTCAGGTATTTAGAATTTAGAAATGCAATACCCATATCTCTTACTACAGTGAGATAACTCTCTGATTGCATTGGGAGGGAAAGGAAATGACCACCAGAAGACCAAGGACCCAGTGCTTTCCACCCAATCGTCAGTAACATCATTCACAGCTTCTGTGACTTAGCTGCAGCTCCTTCCAAGCATTTTGATCCATTTTCCTCAGGATTTGTTCCTGGATTTAATATTTACCTGCTTTGTGAGCTCATTTTGATAACAGATACGCTTCAATATTCAACACAATTTGAATTGCAAACCTGACGGAGAAACAATGGAAAACAAGTCACTCGGTAACACAAACCCCATGGTGCTCATTTTCAGATTCATAACAGTCAGATTTTCAATAAAATGGGAGAATTTTACAGTGAAAGGATTTAGAAAGTTGGTGTTTCTTCATTTGTGACTCTCTCACTCGGGTATTCTGTAAATGCTGCTCGGAGGTTTAGTGACCGGGATATAATCTACCTGTGTTTTCCTGAGCCTGTGCTCAGTGTATTGGGAGGTTTGGCCCGGGTGGGAGGTCTTGTGTCCCAGGGATGGGCAGTAACCCGCTGATTGAAGCTGCAGTCGCCGCTTTCTGCTGGCAGCGGGTGACTGGAGAGTGCGGGGCCAGAATATTGCTGCTTTTCTGCTTTTCCCTGTCTCACTCACTGTGGAGCTGAGGAAGAGAGAATAATTGATGGGCTTGTTTAAATCTAATAATTTCATGGATTTCTAATGGGTTAGATGAAGGGGCATAGTAGTTCCAAATCTATTCACATTATATTTGACAGAAAAGTAATTTTTAAAAAGTGTTCAAGTGGGAACTCATTGGATAACTGCAGAGCGGACAACATTTTGGCGATATTTTCTTGCATCTCAAATAACCATTGACAGCAGAACTGTGTGACATTGAAAGCTGATGGGGGGGGGGGGGGGGGGGACAGTGAAAAGTGCATCCCTACATGGTTTCGAACCATCAACCTTTTAGTCAACAGGCAAATGTGCTGACCAATTGTTCCACATAAAGTGAGACAAGTTCCAACTGTAAGGTATCCCAACCAGGGTGTGAGTAAGTCAAGTCTTCAAACTGACACTACCCAAATGTCAATAGTTCTGTTAGACCATCTCCCTTCGAGCCTTTCGGTGTTTTGTCTGTTACCAAGTATTCTGATTGTCCCGAAGCCGATATTAGGTTTGAATTCCTGATGTGCAGTAACAAGAGTCCTTTCAAAACCTCAGATCAGTTAATTTCACTGATAACATCAGAGTCAATGTTCCAGCGTCTTAAAGAAGGGAAAGGTACCTTGACTGTCTCTGGTCAGTCGGACAGTTCACCCTTCATTCGCACTGGATTCCATTCCTCGAAGGGATTTTCTTTTTCATCTTGAGTTCCCTGACCACATCTGGCAGCATCTTTGGATTGAGAGGCATAATTAACAGTTCAGATGCAGTGCAGTTCTCATGAAAGGTTACAGACCTGAAATGAAAACTTCCTCTCTCCACAGAAGCTACCAGATCTGCTGAGAATTCCAGCATTTTCAGTTTTTCTTTCAGATATCCAGCATCTGCAGCATTTTGCTTTTCTTTAACTGTTTAGTGCTACGAATGTGGAACCCATTACCAGAAGGCGTTGAGATCCATGCCTGAGCTGAAACTGTACAGGTAAACTCACACTGTAAACAGATCATTCACGAGCTGGAAATGGAAAGGGATTCACTCTATCATCCTATTTACAGATATAGCAACACAGTCTCACCTGTGCAATCCCATTCAGATACTTTACGTGAGCAAAGGGGTTTATTTAGTTTTCCCACCTGTTAACAAGAGGGCAAAACATACTTGACCTCATCCTCACAAACCTGCCGGCCACAGATGCATTTGTCCACGCCAGTATCGGTAGGAGTGGCCACCGCACAGTCATTCTGGAGATGAAGTCCCGCCTTCACATTGAAGATACCCTCCATCATGTTGTGTACTACCACTGTACTAAATGAGATAGATTTCGAAGATGTAGCAAATCAAAGCTGGACCTCCATGAGGCGCTGTGGGCCATCAGCAGCAGCAGAATTGTACTCGAACACAATCTGTAACCTCATGGTCCAGCATATCCCCCACTTGGCCATTACCATCAAGCCAGGGGACCAACCCTGGTTCAATGAAAAGTGCAGGAGGGGATGCCAAGAGCAGAATCAGGCACACCTAAAAATGAGGTGTCAACCTGGTAAAGCTATAACACAGGATTAATTGTGCTCCAAATAGCATAAGTAGCAAGTGATAGACAGAGCAAAGCAATCCCACAACCAACGGATCAGATTAAGCTCTGTAGTCCTGCTACATCCAGTCGTAAATTGTGCTGAACAATTAAACAACTCACTGGAGGAGGAGGCTCCACAAATATCCCCATCCTCAGTGATAGAGGAGCCCAGCTCATCAGTTCAAAAGATAAGGCTGAAGCATTTGCTACAATCTTCAGCCAGAAGTGCTGAGTGGATGATCTATCTCGGCCTGCTCCGGAGGTCCCCAGCATCACAGATGCCAGTCTTCATCCAATTCGATTCACTCCACGTGATAGCAAGATATGGCTGAAGGCAATGGATACTGCAAAGGCTATGGGGCCTGACAATATTCCGGCAATGGTACTGAAGACTTGTGCTCCAGAAAATGCCGCACCCCTAGCCAAGCTGTTTCAGTACAGCTACAACACTGGCACCTACCCGGCTATGTGGAAAATTGCCCAGGTATGTCCTGCATACAAAACGCAGGACAAATCCAACCCGGCCAATTACCGCCCCATCAGTCTACTCTCAATCATCAGTAAAGTAATGGAAGGGGTCACTGACAGTGCTATCAAGCAGCACTTGCTTAGCAATAACCTGTTCACTAACGCCCAGTTTGGATTCCGACAGGGCCACTCAGCTCCTGACCTCATTGCAGCCTTGGATCAAACATGGACAAAAGAGCTGCACTCCCGATGTGAAGTGAGAATGACTGCCCTTGACATCAAGACCGCATTTGACAGAGTCTGGCATCAAGGAGCCCGAACAAAACTGGAGTCAATGGGCATCGGGGGAAAACTATCTGCTGGTTAGAGTCATAACTAGCACGAAGAAAGATGGTTGTGGTTGTTGGAGGTCAATCATCTCAGCTCCAGGACATCACGAAGGGAGTTTCTTGGGGTAGTGTCCTTTGCCCAACCATCTTTAACTGCTTCATCAATGACCTTCCTTCCACCATAAGGTCAGAAGTGGGGATGTTCACTGATGATGCACCATCACGACTCCTCAGATACTGCAGCAGTCCATGGCCAAATGCAGCAAGACTTGGACAATATCCTGGCTTGGGCTAACGAGTGGCAAGTAACACTCACGCTACACAAGTGTCAGGCAATGGCCAACTCCAACAAGAGAGAATCCATCCAACGGCCCTTGATGTTCAATGGCATTACCAACACTGATCCTCCATTGTCAACATCCTGGGGTTACCTTTAACCAGAAACTGAACTGGACTAGCCATATAAATACTGTGGCTACAAGAGCAGGTCAGGGACTAGGGATTGTGCGACGAGAAACGCATCTCCTCACTGCCCAAAGCCTGTCCACCATCTGCAAGGCACAAGTCAGAAGTGTGATGGAATGATCGCCACTTGCCTGGATGAGTGCAGCTCCCACAACACTCAAGAAGCTTGACACCGTCCAGGAAAAAGCAGCCCTCTTGATTGGCATCACATCCACAAACATTCACTCCCTCCACCACCGACGCATAGTAGCAGCAGTGTGTACCATCTACAAGATGCACTGCAGGAATTCACCAAGGTGCCTTCAACAGCACCTTCCAAACCCACAACCACTACCATCTAGAAGGATAAGGGCAGCAGATAGATGGGAACACCAACACCTGGAAGTTCTCCTCCAAGTCATTCACCATCCTAACTTGGAAATTTATTGCTGTTCCTTCAAAGTCGCTGGGTTCAAATCCTGGAACTCCCTTCCTAACAGCACTGTGGGTATACCTACGCCACATGGACTGCAGCAGTTCAAGAAGGCAGCTCACCACCACCTTCTCAGGGGCAACCAGGGAAGGGCAATAAATGGTGGCCCAGCCCTTGAAGCCCAAATCCCATGAATGAATAAAAAAACCTCCAACTTTAAAAGTTCAAAGGATTTAATCCACAACCAGAGCGCTGCTACTGCAAGACACGGTTTAAATGTGCCATGTATGGGAGGAAAAGAATCACAACCTCACCCCATCTGCTGAGACTCCATTGAGTTCAGATCTAAATGTAGGGGTTTGTTCTGCTGTTCATTACATCCTGGAGAAAATTATGTTGAATGCCAGAACACTTCAGTCGCTGGATGAATTGATTCAATTGAACAATTTTATATCATGACTCTACGGTATCCATCATGTTCTGATTATACGACAGAGTTGATTGCACATTTTCACCTTTCAATGGCGGAGGGCTCACCCAGCATTCGCTGCGGGACAGAATGTGCCCTATCCACACAGCAGCTCCCCGCACATGCGCGTTGCGATGTGTTTCATGAGCATGCGCAGTGCTGGTCTGTGTCCGAGGCTGCTCAGAGCGGGCGAGAGAATGTCGCGCGGAGCAAACTAACAGAGTTAGTGGGTGTGTGAGGAGGAATGAAGCCAGCGGAGTGGGCAGGGAAGATTCATAAAGACACAGTGCAGGCCGCAGACCAAAATAACAAGGTACCGGTCTTGTGTTTAGAGAGAAAGGGCCGAAAAAGTCTGGATTTTTCCCTTCGCCAGGCCCGGGGTAATGGCCGCCATTTTTATAGGGGGCAATGTGCAACAGGGCGCATGCGCGATCCACCTGGTCAAGGTAGCAGGAGGAGACAATATTGTGCATTTCTATCCTTGTCTGACAGGGATGGATTTTGGAAACTCCTTTTACAGGGGGTGAGAAGAGGAGAATTTACACACAGCAGACTCAACCCAGGAGTAATGTTTGTCCCTCCCCAATTTCTATCCTGGACTGACAATGATGGATTTTGTAAACTCCCCTCACAGGCTATCAGAAGATGAGGTTTTGCAGATGGGAAATTCAAACGAAAGATCACATCAGAGTCTGCAAGAATCACTCGATTCATCAGGACCTGGATATTATCGGTCTTTTCAGTGTAAGCATTGACACCACTCAGCGTGTAAAATTTGTTCCTCACGTCCTCCCTGTATATCTTGCCCAAAATCTTTAAACTTTGTCCCATAGTCCTTTTACGATCAGTTAATGGAAACAGTTTTTCTTTAACTACCTCACATAAACCTCAGCTCCCTCACATCCTTCATAATGTGTGGTGATCACTGGTTTGCACAGACCCAGATGTTCTGTGTCCGTGTGTGTGACATCATCACACATCGACAATTACACAGTGACATCATCACACATTGGTAATTACATGGTGACATCACCCCGCTCCCCGGGTATTTCCTCAACTGGGAGATTTTTCTCTGACTCCATTGCTTCTGATATCTTTCAGGCTGCAGGCTCCAGCAGGAGAGTTTAAAATTGAAAACTGTGAAATTGTTCCAGAGGTGACTTTTTTTCACCATTTAGCTACAACTTTGAACTTTTAGTTAATGTTCGGTCATCTGTGAAAGGTTTCACGGCCCTGGGGCTGGTGTGACTCCTTTACTGTGGACCTGAATCCATGTCCCTCTATTGCCCTGTTTCACCTCTGCCCTCTCTGATCACCTCTCTGCCATTGTTTAACTTGTTCTGTCTTGAATAATGGGTGTATTATAGCTCTGTTTAGGATTTTAATGTTACTTCTGCCAACTGTGTCTAAATGTGGTTTCCACCGCTGTCCATCCCCCGACCATGCGCGGCTGTCTTACCAGCTTTATCTTCCCACAGTATCTTTCATAGCCAGGAATTGTTTTTCCTGCACTATAGTCCATTTCTGCTCCACTTCTGAGCTTATATTGACCATCAGATTCAGCATCATTTTTATTCCCCGTAATTCATTCCGCACACCCTGAAACATTAACTCTGTTTCATTCTCCACAGATACCAGCAAATATTGCCAATCCCCAGCTGCCTGTGGGGAAGATGATGTTTGACCTTCTTGAACCGCTGCAGTCCGTGTGGTGAAGGTGCTCCCACAATGCTGTTAGGTAAAGAGTTACAGGTTATTCACCCAGTGATGATGAAGGAACAGTGATATATCTTCCAAAACAACAACAACAATTTGTGTTTATATCGCACATTTAATGTTATGCAGTTCTCCAATACATTTCACAGAAACGTTAGAAAACCAGGTTTGACCCTGAGCCACATAAGGAGATATTCAGACTGGTGACCAATAATTTGGTCAAAGAGGTCAATTTTAAGGAGTATCCTAAAGGATGCTAATGAGGTGGAGAGGTTTAGGGAGGGAATTCCAGAGCTTGTGCCTTGGAAACTGACAAGATGGTAATCAGTGATGCAGTGATTAAAATCAGGAATTCTCAGGAAGTCAGAATTTGAGGAGCGCAGATATCACTGGGAGAATTGTGAGGCTGGAAGAGGCTACAGAGATAGGAATGATCATAACCGTGGAGGAAAACAAGGATGAGCATGTGAAAATTTAGTTGTCTCTGAAATGGGTGCCTTCAAATCATCTCTATAGTTTGTGGTAAAAGTAGGGAAAATCCCAAGAAATTCTATAAGTATATCAATGGGAAGAGGGTAACTAGGGAAAGAGTAAGGCCCATTAGGGACCAAGTGGGCAATCGATGAGTGAAGCCAGAAGATATCGGTAGAGTGTTGAATGAATACTTCACATCCATCTTCACCAAAGAGAATGAGGATGAAGGTATGGAAATTGGGGAGAGAGACTGCAAGGTTCTTGAGCAAGTTGATATAGGGAGTGACAAGGAGATGTTGGCAGGCTTAAAAGTGGACAAATCTCCAGGTCCGGTTGATTTGTGTCCCAGACTGCTGAGGGAGGCAAGGGAGGAGATTACAGGGGCTCTGACCCAAATTTCTAATTCCTCTCTGGCCATGGGGGAGGTGCCAGAGGACTGGAGAACAGCTAATATGATTCTGCTATTTAAGAAGGGTTGTAGAGATAAGCCAGGGAACTACAGACCAGTGAGTCTCACATCAGTGGTAGGGAAACTATTGGAGAAAATTCTGAAGGGAGAGAATCTCTCTCCACTTGGAGAGGCAAGGTTTGATCAGAGATAGTCAGCATGGCTTTGTCAGAGGGAGGTCATGCCTAACAAATTTGATTGAA
Source organism: Cetorhinus maximus (assembly GCF_964194155.1). Lineage (NCBI taxonomy): Eukaryota > Metazoa > Chordata > Chondrichthyes > Lamniformes > Cetorhinidae > Cetorhinus > Cetorhinus maximus. Next base: position 223,219 of record NW_027596299.1, on the reverse strand, counting down.
TTTTTTGAGGAGGTGACCAGATGTGTAGATGAGGGTAGTGCAGTTGATGTAGTTTATATGGATTTCAGCAAAGCCTTTGACAAGGTCCCACATGGGAGACTTATAAAGAAGGCAAATGCACATGGGATACCGGGTAATTTGATAAGGTGGATTCAAAATTGGCTTAGTTGTAAGAGACAGAGGGTGATGACAGAAGGCTGCTTTAGTGACTGGAAGCCCGTGTCCAGTGGTGAACCACAGGGATCTGTGCTGGGTCCCCTATTATTTGTCATTTATATAAATGACATAGCTGACTATGTGGGGGGTAGGATTAGTAAGTTTGGGAATGACACCAAGATTGGCCGGGTGGCTAACAGTGAGGTTGAGTGTCTTGGGCTACAGGAAGTTATAGATGGGATGGTCAGATAAGTGGCAGATGGAATTTAACCCTGAAAGGTGTGAGGTGATACACTTTGGAAGGAGTAATTTGACAAGGAAGTATTCAATGAACGGCATGACACTAGGAAGTTCTGAGGAACAAAGGGACCTTGGAGTGTGTGTCCATAGATCTCTGAAGGCGGAGGGGCATGTTCGGGTGGTGAAAAAGGCATATGGGACACTTGCCTTTATCAATCAAGGCATAGACTACAAAAGTAGGGAGGTATTGTTGGAGTTGTATAGAACCTTGGTGAGGCTGGAGTACTGTGTGCAGTTCTGGTCGCCACATTATAGGAAGGATGTGATTGCACTGGAGGGGGTGCAGAGGAGATTCACCAGGATGTTGCCTGGGATGAAACATTTAAGTTATGAAGAGAGGTTGGATAGACTTGGGTTGTTTTCATTGGAGCAGAGAAGACTGAGGTGCGACCTGATCGAGGTGTACAAGATTATGAAGGGCATGGACAGGGTGGTTAGGGAGCAGCTGTTCCCCTTAGTTGAAGGGTCAGTCACAAGGGGGCATAAGTTCAAGGTGAGGGGCAGGAGCTTTAGGGGGGGATGTGAGGAAAAACCTTTTTACCCAGAGGGTGATTACAGTCTGGAATGCGCTGCCTGGGAGGGTGGTGGAGGCGGGTTGCCTCACATCCTTTAAAAAGTACCTGAATGAGCCCTTGGCACGTCATAACATTCAAGGCTATGGGCCAAGTGCTGGTAAATGGGATTAGGTAGGTAGGTCAGGTGTTTCTCACGTGTCGGTGCAGACTCGATGGGCCGAAGGGCCTCTTCTGCACTGTGTGATTCTGTGAATGGCTGTGGGCCAAGCACTGAGCCTTGCCGTACCCCACAAGTAACAGCCTGCCATCCTGAGAATGAGCCATTTATTCCTACTCTCTGTTTTCTGTCTGTTCACCAATTCTCAATCTATAGCAGTATATTACCTCAATCTCATGTGCTCGAATTCCGTTTACTGACATCCTGTGTTTTGTTCAGTAACCTCCTCCCTCTGCCTCTCCCACTCGTCTCTCTCTTTTTCTGGCCCTCTTGTCACGTAGAATTCTCCAGCCCATCGAGTTGTGGATGCTCCATCATTGAAAAAATTTCAGGCTGCGATGGGGAGATTTTTGGTCTCTCAGGGAGTCGAGGGATATGGGGAGTAGGCGGGAAAGTGGAGTTGAAGCCCAAGATCAGCCACGATTGTATTGAATGGTGGAGCAGGCTCGACGGGGTGTTAGGACTTCTCTTGTTCCTATTTCGTATGTTCTTATAGAGGCCAGAGTCTTGTATAGGCCCAAACCAAGTGGCAAGTTCCCTTCCCTGAAGGACATTAGTGAACCAGTTGGGTTTTTATGACAATCCAGCAGTTTTCATGGTCACTTTTTCCTCGTGTCGGCCCCACAAATTCCCAGATTCATTTAGCTCAATTTCACAACCTGCCTTTGTGTTTTTGTGGGTTCTCTCTCACTCCTTTTTTCTGTTTTAAATCAATTTCACAGGGTATTAGAAGGGGAGGATTTTCATTCAGGAAACTGAAACCAAACATCACATCAGGATCTGACAGAGTCGCCCAATTTATCAAAACCTGAATATCATCGGATTTTGAACATGGAAGGAAAAAGCACCGTTCACAGTGGGGAGAAACCGTACACGTGTTCTGTGTGTGGACGAGGCTTCAGCCGATCATCTGGCCTGTCGAGACACAAGCACAGTCACAGCGGGGAGAGTCCGTGGAAATGTGGGGAGTGTGGGAAGGGATTCAGAACCCCATCTGAGCTGGAAACTCATCGGCGCAGTCACACTGGGGAGAGACCGTTCACCTGCTCCGAGTGTGGGAAGGGATTCACTCATTCATCCAAACTCCTGAAACACCAGCGAGTTCACACTGGGGAGAAACCTTTCAAATGCACAGACTGTGGGAAGTGCTATAAAAGCTCCTGGGATCTGATGTCCCATCAGCGTGTTCACACTGACGAGAGGCCATTCATCTGCTCTTAGTGTGGGACTGGGTTCAGGTGGTCATCTCAACTCACTGCACACCAGCGCACTCACACTGGGGAGAGGCCGTTCACCTGCTCTCAGTGTAGGGTAAGATTCACTGATTCTTCCACCCAGCTGACACACCAGCAAGTTCATGAGTAACGACAGTGATTGGTTTTTGCTGTTAATCACATCCAGGACTGAACCGTGTGCATTGGGATCTGATTCTGCTGATGTTAATAAACTCCATCCCAGTTATGGGCCTTAATATTCCGGCTAAAAGTCAAATAAATCAGCTTTGACCGGCTTCAGCCCATCATCTGGCCTGTCGAGACACAAGTGCAGTCACTCTGGGGAGAAACTGTTGAAATATAGGGACTGTGCGAAAGGATTCAATTACCCATCCCAGCTGGAAATTCATCGACACAGTCACACTGGGGTGAGGCTATTCACCTGCTCTGAGTTTGCGAAGGGATTCACTCATTCATCTCTCCTGCTGAGACACCAGAGAGTTCACACTGGGGAGAGACCGTTCACCTGCATCCAGTGTGGAAAGTGCTCTAAACTTTCTGGGGAAATTATCTCCCACCAAGATTCCAACACTGAAGAGAGACCTTTTAAATGTCCAGGCTGCGGGAATTGTTATAAATGTTCAGGGAACTGAGGAACCATCAACGCGTTCACACTAGGAGAGACCGTTCAATTGCTCTGAGTGTGAGAAGGGATTCGCTCATCATCCCACCTGGTGAGACACCAGCAAGTTCACTCTGGGCAGAGACCGTTCACGTGCTCCGTGTGTTGAAAAGGATTCACTACCTCATCCCACCCACTGAGACTCCAGCGATTCACAAGTAACTACAGTGATTGGGTTTTGCTGTTAATCACATCCAGGACTGAACCATATTCATTGGGGTCTGTTTCTGCTGATGTTAATAAACTCCAGCCCAGTTATAGGGGTTAATATGCTGGATAAAAGTTAAATAAATCAGGTTTACATGAAATATACTGTGTGTCAAATCTTTTTGATATCTCTTTGACAAGAAAGTTCCTTTTGAAGGTCTCTCCCTCAACCCTGTCTCCTCTATCCTCACTAACAACAAGTGTGAGGAACCCATGGAGCTTCTTTGTCACTAAGATTGAGACAATCCGATCAGCTGCCTCTGCTACTTCCCTCCCTTCCACTAACCCACCGGGACAAACTGTCTGTAAAGATCCCCCTTGTCCGAGCCCTGAACCCACATCTTTCTCCAGTTTCTCTCCTATCTCCCTCATGCCCTCTCAATGCTCATCTTGTTGATGAGGCCCAACTTCTGCTCCATTGACCCTATTCCCACTAAACTGCGGATCACCCAACTTCTCCATGTAGCTGATATTGTTAATGGTTCTCTCTCTTTTGGTACTGACCTTCTCACCTTTAAATCCATCACCATCAACCATCCTGATAAAAACAATTTTGACTCCACTGTCTTTGCAAACTACCGCCCCATCTCCAACCTCCCCTTCCTCTCCAAAGTCCTTGTACTTGGTGTCCCCCAAGGATCTATCCTTGGCCCCTCCTATTTCTCATCTACATATTGCCACTTGGTGACATCATCCAAAAGCACTACATCAGTTTTCAGATATGTACTAACAACACCCAGTTGCATGTATAATCAGTGTCCTATTATATTAATAATCAGGATCTAATGACACGAATAATCAGTGCCTGATTACATTCATAGTCAGTGTCCTATTACATTATTAATCAGTGACCTATTACAAAAAGAATCAGCATCATATTACATTAATAATCAGTGTCTTATGAAATTAATAATCAGAGTCCTTTTACATTAATAATCAGCATCTAATTACATTAATAACATGATTCCAACTGCATTAACAATTAGGCTGCCTATTGCAGCAATAATCAGGATGCGAATACATTAATAATCAGAATTATTTCAATGAACTATCAGATTCCTATTGAATCAATAATCAGGGTCCAATTACATTATAGTCATTTGCTAATTGTTTCAATAATCATGATCCAATAAGATTAATAATCAGGATGCTAATATATTGATAATCAGAGTCCAAACACAATAATCTGTTAATAATCAGCCCCACCCCCCACACCCAACTCCTGCTCAACAATTCTCACACCCCTCAACAAATTTCAATCTGGGGTCACATGAAGCTGAGTCATTAAAATGGAGTCACACGGGGAAAAATTTTGGGAAGCAATGATTTAATCCAATCCCCTTCTCAACTTGAAATGCACAGGTCTCATTACTTATCTCATCATTCAATGTCATACCTCCCTGTTCTATCTCCCTGACAGAAGTTATTATTATTCGTGTTGATCAGGTCTCGTTGTGGGTTCTTGTTCTCAGTACTGGTGTCTGTTTCACTTCATTCTTCATCCTGAAACTGTCATAGATTCTGCCATGAACCTGTACAGTACACGGCCTGTTGTCATGAAAGGAGTGGATGATACTGAGCAGCTTTGGTGGACAGTCAAGTTTTTCTAATGTCTCCTACAGTCCTGCCCTGCTGATGGAGTTGAATTCTTTAGTGAAATCTAGTAAAGTAAGGTAAAGAGGTTTATCCTGTTCCCTACACTTTTCTTGTAGCTGGCGTATGGAGAAGATCATGTCCACTGTAGATCTGCCAGCACAGAAACCGCACTGTGCTTCTGGATACACTCGCTCTGCAAGTAGATGAAGCCTTTCAAGCTTGACCCTAGTGAAGGACGTCCCTGTGATACTGAGGAGTGAGATGTCTCTGTAGCTGTGGCAATCTCCTCTGTCACCTTTTTTTTTGCACATTGTGATCATTCTTGAATTACTCATGTCCTATGGAATGGATCCTATCTCCCAACAGAGAAGGAGGAGGTCATGAAGATGCGGCAGTAATAATATTGTCAGACCATCAGCCTGGACATGGTTAACAGCAGAATCCAACACCTGCAGTCACTTGTAAATTCGCTTTCTGAGCAAATATCGTGACTGAGTGAATCCCTTCCCACACCCAGAGTAGGTGATCAGACTTTTCCCAGTGTGAACTCGTTGGTGTGCACTGAGGACAGAAGAAGGCTGGAACCTCTTTCCACTGGAAGTGCAGCTGAATGGCTTCCCCTCAATGTGACCTCGCTGGTGTCTCAGCAGACTGGATGACTGAGTGAATCTCTTCCCACACATGGAGCAGGTGAATGGCCTCTCCCCGGTGTGAACACGTTTGTGTGCACTGAGATTAAATGGAGATGTGAACCTCTTTCCACAGGAAGTGCAGCTGAATGGTCGGTCCTCAGAGTGAATTTTCTGGTGTAACATGAGTCTGACTGACCGATTGAATCCCTTCCCACACACAGAGCAGGTGAATGGTCTCTCCTCAGTGTGAATTCGCTGGTGTATCATGAGGTTGGATGACTGAGTGAATCCCTTCCCACACATGGAACAGGTGAATGGCTTCTCCCCTGTGTGAATGCGTTGATGGTTTCTCAACAGGGATGGATAATTGAATCCCTTCCCACAGTCCCCACATTTCCACAGTTTCTTCATGGTGCCAGTGTCCGTTAGTTTCTCCAGTTTGGACAATCAATTAAAGCCTTGTCCACACACAAAACACAGGTACGGTTTCTCCCTGCTGTTAATGATGTGATGTTTCTTCAAGCTGTGTAACTGGTTAAAACGTTTTCCACAGTCAATTCACTCCAATGTGCGTATGTGTCTTGTTGCCTTTCCAGTCACACTGATGTTTGAAATATTTTCCCTCCGACAGAATAGACAAACAGTTCTCCTTACACATTCAAAGGCTGATTCAGGTCCTGATGAATTGAGTGTTTCTGTCAGATGTGGATGTCATGTTTGGCTTGAGTTTCCTGTCTGTAAATCCTCCCCTTCAAATTACCCTGTAAAATGTGTTTACAAAAGTCATCACAGGCTATAAATTCTGAAAAAACAATTCTAATTTTCATCCAACATTTCTCCTCCTTTGCTCCCCCAAAGCTGTCCCTCACACTGTTGCTTCTCCTGTGCTGAAATCCAAACACATCACACCATCGCAACCATTTATTTTCTCCACTCCGAGATTGTTCCCTCTCTGTACTGTAGCTGGGTTCAGTTCTCCAGCCCCTGTGTGAAGAGTGAGAATAAAATCAAATAATCAATAATTTCTCTGATGAAGAGTCACACGGACTCAAAACAATAACTTTGTCTTTCTCTCCACAGATGCTGTCAGACCTGTTGAGTTTTTCCAGCATTTTTGTTTTTGTGTCAGGTTTCCAGCATCCGCAGTATTTTGATTGAATCAATCATTTCTCCCCTGGTCACTGGGACCGTGAAGCCCCGCCCACTCTCTGTTGCGTCACCAAGACAACCGCGCATGCTCCCTGATCCCCGCTGGAACAAGATGGCGGCCGCTAACCTGGGCCTGCTCCCGGGTAAAAGCCTCGGAGCTGCAGGATTTTATTGGGGTTTGTGGGTGCGAATGAACCCTCCGCCGGTTCCTCTGGAACAAATCGCGGGCCTGGAAGGATTGACCTGAGTTGACCAATCAAGTTTCAGGTTTTTCAAGATCATTCATTGCCCTTTTTCCATGTTGCTGTTAATTAAAGATACCGAGATTGATCCCCTCACTCTGCATCCATTTGTGATATTTAGATGAAAAAACCCTCACCCTTCTGCACATTCATTGTTTAAAAGGGCAGCTGTTCTGTTAGTTGTGAAGCACACTGTGTACTGTGGGGTGATGTATGTTGGCTGAAGCCTTTAAAATTCTCATTCTTCTGTTCAATTCCCTCCATTACCTCGCCCACCCCTATCTCTGTGAACTTCTGCTAGTCTCCAACCCTCTTAAAAAGGAAAGACTGTTTCCAGTGCCAGAGGGATTGGTAAGGAGGCAGCTCAAGCTTGAGGTAATTGACAAAATAAGAAGATATGACATGAGATATATCATTCTGCACTGATTTCTTATGGTCTGCAATGCAACAGCTGAAACGGTGGTGTAAGCAAATTTCAAAACTGATAAATTCTTCAATTGGAAAATGTTGCACAACTAGGAGGAAAGGGCAGGAAAGTGGAGCCAGCACAGACATGATGGGCTGGATGGCCTCCTTAAGAACTGTATCAATCTCTGATTTTAAAAACTCATTGTTCCTCTAATTCTGGTTTCTTACTCACCAAAATCCTGCTCACTGATGTTCAGTTTGGGATCCAGCAGGGCCACACAGCTCCAGATTTCATTACACCCTGCTGCACATTCATTGTTTAAAAGGGCAGCTGTTCTGTTTGTGGTACTGTCGGGTGATGTTTGTTGGCTGAAGCCTTTTAAAATCTCATTCTTCTCTTCAATTCTCTCTGTAGGGGTTTGTTCTGTTGTTAATTACACCCAGGATAGAAGTATGGTAGAGGCCGATGCAATTTATTGTATCAATTGATTGTATAATTTTATATCTTGGCCTTAAAACTGCAATTACCATCGGATCAGAAAAATTTATTTGATATGCAATTACGTCCTCCCACCCAGCATTCAATGCGGTACAGAATGTGCCCTATCCAGAGCGCCAGAGTCTTACGCATGCGGAGTGCGGAGTCTGATTCGCACCTGCGCATTGCGGGCTATTACCTCAGCATGCGCAGTGCTGTCCTGTGACTGGAGCCGCAGAGTGGGTGAGAAAATGGCGACTGGAGCAGAATAACAGAGTTAGTGGGTGTGCGGGAGGAATGGAGCCAGCGGAGTGGGCAGGGAGGTTTCAAAAACACTTGGTGCAGGCCGCAGAGCCTTAATAAGAAACTACAGGCCCCGCGTTTGCAGCGAACAGGCCGGAAATGGCTGGGTCTCCCTCTGCTCGGCCCGGGGGAGCGGCTGTGCAGCAGGGCGCATGCGCGGTCATCCTGGTCCAGGTAGCAGGAGGAGACAATGTTGTGAATTTCTATCCTGGACTGACGGATGGATTTTGGAAACTCCTTTTCCAGGGGGTTAGAAGGGGAGGATTTACACACAGCAAACTCAAACCAAGAGAAATATTTCTCAATTTCTGTCCTGGACTGACAGTGATTGATTGTTTTGTAATCTTTTCATAGGATATCACGTGGGAAGGATTTGCAGACGGGAAACTCAAACCAAACATCAGATCAAGATCTGACAGACTCACTCGATTCATCAACCTTTGAGAGTAAGTAATGAGTTTCAGGTCATTATCACTCATTGTGTAAAATTTTTGCTCACACCCCTCCTGTAAATCTTGCTTCATAACTTAAATCTGTGTCCCATAACACTTTTATGATCAGATAATGTGAACAGCTTTTCTTTAACTACCTCATGTAAACCAATCATAAACATGTATAACTCTATCAAATTTCCCCTCAATCTACTTTGCTCCAAGGAGAACAACACCAGTTTTTCCAAACTAATCTAAAATCCTTCACCCGTTGAACCACTCTGGTAAGTCTCCTGCGCACCCTCTTAAGGACCCTCACATCCTTCATAATGTGTGGTGATCAGTGGTTTACACAAACCCAGATGTTCTGTGTCCATGTCTGTGATATCATCACACATCGATAATTACACTGTGACATCAGCACACACCGACAATTGCACGGTGACATCACCCCGCTCCCAGTGTATTTCCTCAACTGGGAGATTTTTCTCTGACTTCAGTGCTTCTGATATCTTTCCAGCTACAGTCTCCGGCAGGAGTTTCCAAAGCTAAAAAGAGTTAAATTGTTTCACAGCTGAGTAGTTTTGACAAGTCATCTACAATTTGGAGCTTTTAGTCCTCTGTTATCTGTGTGAGGTCAGACAGCTCTGTGGCTGGTGTGACTCCTTTATTGTGGATCTGATTCTGTGTCCATCCATTGCTCTTTTTCACCTCTGCCCTCCCTGATCACCTCTCTGCTGTTGTCTAACTTTCTCTGTCTCTAATAGTGGGTGTATTTTAGCTCTGTTTAGCATTTTAGGGTTACTTCTGCCAACTGCTGCCTTGACCATGTGCTGCTGGCTTACCAATTATAGCTTCCCACCATGTCTTTCATAGTCAGGAGTTGTTTTTCCTGTGCTATAGTCCATCTCACTTCTACCCCTGAGCTTATATTGATGATCAGATTCTGCATCATTTTTATTCCCTGTAGTTCATTCTGCACCCCTGAAATGTTAACTCTGTTTCTCTCTCCACAGATACTTCCTGACTTGCTGAGTATTTCCAGCATTTTCTCTTTTTATTTCAGATTTCTAGCAGCTGCAGTATTTTGCTATTATTTTATTGGCAGGCAAAGTTACTGAGGTGGAAATAGGCGGTCTTAGTGCTATGTAGTTAGAAGCTCAGCTTAGGGTGAAATATGACACTAAGGTTGTGAACAGTCTGGCTCAGCCTCAAAGTTGTCAGAGAGATGGATGGCATTGATGGTTAGGGAGTGGAGTTTGTAGCAGGGACTGAAGACAATGGCTTCAATCTTCCCAATATTTAAATGGAGGAAATTTCTGTTCATCCAACACTGGATGTTAAACAAATCAGGATAGTGTGTGACTTGGAGGTGATGGTGTTCGCATACATCTACCCAGGTCCTTCTAGGGGATGGAGGCTGAGGGTTTGGGAGATGTTGGTAGAATTGCAGATGCATAAAATCCCTTTCCTTCACCCCCTGCCTCTCCCATCTCCCTCTCTATTTCCCCCAGTAGATGCTGGTGTTTTGTATAGTCCCTGACCAGTTGGCAGGTTCCCTTCCCTGAAGGACATTAGTGAACCAGTTGGGGTTTTATGACAATCCAGCAGTTTTCATGGTCACTTTTTCCTCGTACTGGCCCCACAAATTACCAGATTCATTCACCTCAATTTCACAACCTGTTTTTGTGATATTGTGGTTTCTCTCTCATTCACTTTTGTCTATTTAAATATTTCCCCAGGATTTTCAATTGGGAAACCCAATGTTTCATCAGAATCTAACCGTGTCGCACAATTAGTGGTAACCTGAATTTCATCGGATTTTGAACATGGAAGGAAAAAGCACCGTTCACCGTGGGGAGAAACCGTACACGTGTTCTGTGTGTAGACGAGGCTTCAGCCGATCATCTGACCTGTCAAAACATAAATGCAGTTACAGTGGGGAGAAACCATGGAAATGTGGAGACTGTGGGAAAGGATTCAATTATCCATCCAGGCTGGATACTCACCAGCGCACACACACTGGGGAGAGGCCTTTCACTTGTTCTGTATGTATGAAGGGATTTATTGATTCATCCACCCTCCTGAGACACCAGCTCATTCACACTGAAGAGAGGCCGTTCACCTGCTCCGAGTGTGGAAAGGGATTCACTTGGGCATCCAGCCTGCTGAGGCACCAGCGAATTCACTCTGGAGAGAGGCAGTTCACCTGCTCCGAGTGCGGGAAGCGATTCACTCAGTTATCCAACCTGCTGACACACCTGCGAGTTCACACTGGGGAGAGACCATTCATCTGCTCTGAGTGTGAGAAGGGATTCGTTAATTTATCCGATCTGTTGAGACACCAGCGAATTCACACTGTGGAGAGACAGTTCACCTGCTCCCACTGTGGGAAGGGCTTCACACAGTCATCCCACTTGCTGAGACATCAGCGAATTCATACTGGAGAGAGGCCGTTCATCTGTCCTGTATGTGGGAAGGGATTCATTGTGTCCTCTGACCTCCTGAAGCACCAGCGAATTCACACTGAGGAGAGGCCGTTCAGCTGCTCCAAGTGTGGGAAGGGATTCACCTGGTCATCCCAACTGATGAGACACCAGCGAGTTCACAAATAATGAACAGGATGTTGCTGTTAATCACATCCAGGACTGAACCTTGTTCATTGTAGTCTGTTTCTGCTGATGTTAATAAACTCTAGCCCAGTTATTGGGGCTAATATTCTGGATAAGGACAAATAAAATATATTTGTGTTAAATATAGCATATTGAGTCTTGTTAATATCTCTAACACAAGTTAGTTTCTCTGGAAGGGCTCTCCCTCTCCCCTCTCTCCTCCATCCTCACCTCTAACAACAAGTGTAAGGAGCTCATGCACCTTCTTTGTCACTAAGATTGAGACAATCCGATCAGCTGCCTCTGCTGCTTCCCTCCCTTCCACTAGCCTACTGGGACAAACTGCCTCTATAATGTTCCACCTTGTCCAAGCTGTGAACCCACATCTTTCATTAGCTTCTCTCCCATCCCCCTTCCTGCCCTCTCAGTGCTCATCTTGTCCATGAGACCCACCTCCTGCTCCATCGACCGTATTCCCACTAAACTGCTGATCCCCCAACTTCCCCATGTTCACTGATATTGTTCACAGTTCTCTCTCTTCTGGTACTATCCCTCTCTCCTTCAAATCATCACACTTTCCTCAAAAAACAATTACTTAACTCTTACTGTCCTTGCAAAGTATTGACCCATCTTCAATCCCCAGTTCCTCTCTGAACTCTTGAAAAGTGTTCACACCTCCCAAATCCATCTCCATCTTTCCCAGAACTCCCTGCTTGAATCCATCCAATCAGGTTTCTGCCCCTGCCACTGTACTGAAACAGCTCAGATCAAAGCCACCAATGACATCCTATGTGACAGTGGCAAAGGGAAACTATCCCTTCTCGACCTGCTTTGACAAGGTTGACCACGCCATTCTGCTCCAACACCTCTCCACTGTCGTCCATGGGTGGGGCTGCTCTCTCCTGGTTCCATTCTCTATCTAATCATAGTCAGAGAATCACTTGGATTGTCTTCCCTTCCCACTCCCACAGTTACCTCTGGTGTCCCCAGAGGATCCAGCCTTGGCCTCCATTTATTTCTCAGCAACATTCTCCCCACAGTGACATCATCTGAAAACACAGTGTCAGTTATCACATGGACACTGACAGTGCCCAGCTCTACCTCAGCAACACCTCTCTCGACTTCTCCACTTTTGTTAGATTATCAGAATGTTTGTGGATGTGCAGAAATTTTCTCCAATTAAATTTTGGGAAGATTGAAGCCATTGTTTTCATTCCTGAGCTACCAACTCCATTCTTTATCCTATTTCTATCAGGTCATCTCTCAGCCTTCTCTTTTCCAGAGAAAAGAGCTTCAGGCTATTTAGCCTTTCCTGGCGATTATAACCTATCCGTTCCTGTAACATTTGTGAATGAACTTTTATGTCTTTGGCCCTTGCGACGCCTGACAGCAGTTTCGAGTCTGTATGACCCTTCTTCAGAGGGCGTTTCTATTGGACAGAGTGGTTTCTGGGCCGCAGAGAATTGTGGGATTTTGAAAATGGGAGAAGAAAGCACCATTCACAGTGTTCTGCATGTGGATGAGATTTCAGCCGATCATCTGACCTTGTCAAAACATAAATGCAGTCACAACTGAAAGCAGTTGTGCAAATGTTGACAATGGGAAGGGATTCTTTTACCCATCGAAATTGGAAACTCATTGGAGCGTTCACACTGTGGAGAGGCCATTGACTTGCTTAAAGTGTCAGAAGGGATTCACTCCGTTATCCCACCTGCAGACACACCAGCGAGTTCACACTGGGGAGAGGCCATTCATCTGCGCTGTGTGGAAAGAGATTCATTAATTTATACAATCTGATTGCACATCAAAGAGAGCTTTTAAATTTCAAGACTGTGGGAAGTGCTTTACAAGTTCTCAGGAACTGATCCGCCAGCAATGTATTCATTCTGATGAGAGACCGTTCAGATTCCTTCTTTATGGGACTGGATTCAGGCAATCATCCCACCTCTCTCTACACAAGCGCTCTCATACTGGGGAGATGCTGTACACCTGCACCGAGTGTGGGAAGATATGCATTCAGTCATCCCACCTGCCGAGACATCAACGACTTCACAACGAACTACAGTGATTGGATTTTGCTGTTAATAATGTACAAGAATGAACTATACCCATTGGGGTCTGTTTCAGCTGATGTTAATAAACTCCAGCCCAGTTATAAGGTTAATATTCTGGATAAAGCTCAAATAAACCAACATTCTGTCAAATACAGAGGATGTTGAATTTTCAAAAACATCTCTAACACAAGTTAGTTATTTGTCACTAAGATTGAGACAATCTTGAGAATCTTGAGACAATTGAGATCAGCTGCCTCTGCTGCTTCTCTCCCTCCCACGACTACATCCTTGTCCCCGACATCCTTGCAATTCGCATCCAATCTCCGACCACTCTTCCGTCTCCAAAATCATGCTTACCTCCCAAATCCATGCACAATGGTTCTGGAATTTAGGGGTAAAATGACATTGTGAAAGGATTGTTCACCGGCTGTTCTTACGGACAAGACAGAGTTCAAATGTTCTGTGTATGGGAAGAAAAAATAATTGTTCACACTGCCGACTGAGACTCCAGTGAGTTCACATCTAAATGTAGGTAGTTTTACTGCAGTTATTTACACCTGGGACAGTATTATGGCAGAGTACCCATGCACTTTGTTTGTCATACCAATTGACTGAATAATTTTATATTTTGGTCTTGGGCTTCGTTCGTCATCGGATCACAAAACATAATTTTCTATTCAAAAAAACGACCTCTCAATGGCAGCCTGGTTACCCAGCCTTCAACAGGGGCCAGAATGTGCCCTATCCTCACAACAGTACACATGCGAACTAGGGTGTGTGCTTGGAGCATGCGCAGTGCGGCCCATTTCATGAGCATGCGCAGTGCTGGTCTGTGACTGAAGCTGCTCAGAGCGGGTGAGAGAATGTCGAGTGGAGCAAACTAACAGAGTTAGTGGGTGTGTGAGGAGGAATGGAGCCAGCGGAGTGGGCAGGGAGGCTTCATAAAGACACAGTGCAGGCCTCAGGCCCGAAATAACAAGGTACCGGTTTTGTGTTTGCAGAAAACGGACCGAGAATGTCTGGATTTCTCCCTGCGCAGGCCCGGGTTAACGGCCGCCATCTTTATAGGGGGCAATGTGCAGCAGGGCGCATGCGCGGTCATCCTGGTCCAGGTAGCAGGAGCAGAGAATGTGTATTTCTATCCTGGACTGACAGGGATGGATTTTGGAAACTCCTTTTACAGGGGGTTAGAAGGGGAACATTTACAGACGGATGAGATCTGACAGAGTCACTCAATTCATCGGGACCTGGATCCTCCTTTTTTAATGCTCTGTATGAACCGTTTCCCAAACCTGCCACTCAGTCCAGGATAGAAATTCAGGACCTGGATTCTATCGGCCTCTGAGTGTAAGCATTGAGTTCCAGGTCATTATCACTCACTGTGCAAACATTTCTTTCTCACATCCCTCCTGTACATCTTACCCAAAATTTTAAATCTGTGACCTATAATCCTTTCATGATCTGCTACTGTGAACAGCTTTTCTTTAACTACTTTATGTAAACCTTTCATAATTTTGTGCACCTTTTGTTGAAACTTCCCTCAATCTACTTTGCTCCAAGGAGAACAATCCCAGTTTCTCCAACCTAACCTTGCAACTAAAATCCCTCATCCCTCAACCCATTCTGATAAATCTCCTCTGCCCCCTCTCAAGGACCCTCCCATCCTTCATAATGTGTGGTGGTCACTGGTTTGCACAGACCCAGATGTTCCGTTCGTGTCTGTGACATCATCACACATCGACAATTACACTGTGACATCATCACACATCGACAATTGCGCGGTGACATCACCCCGCTCCCCGGGTATTTCCTCAACTGTGAGATTTTTCTCTGACTCCAGTGTTTCTGACATCTTTCCAGCTGCAGGATCCAGCAGGAGAGTTTAAAGTTGAAAACTGAAATTGTTTCAGAGTTGAGTATTTTTGACCATTCATCTACAATTTGGAGCTTTTAGTTCTCTGCTCTGTTATCTTTTAGAGGTTCCATCGGTCTGGGGCTAGTGTGGCTCCTTTCCTGTGGATCTGAATCCATGTCCATCTTTTGCTCTGTTTCACCTCTGCCCTCCCTGATCATCTCTCTGTCATTGTCTAACTTCCCCTGTCTCTAATACTGGGTGCATTTTAGCTGCGTTTGGCATTTAACTGTTACTTCTGCTGATTGTGTCCAAATAAGGTTTCCTCTACTGCCCATCCCCAGACCATGTGCTGCTTTCTTACCAGCTTTATCTTCCCACAGTATCTTTCACAGTCAGGAATTGTTTTTCCTATGCTATAATCCATTTCTCTTCCACTTCTGAGCTTATATTGACCATCAAATTCTGCACCATTTTTATTCCCTGTAATCCATTCTGCACACCCTGAAATGTTAACTCTGTTTCTCTCTCCACAGATACTGCCTGATCTGCTAAGTATTTCCAGCATTTTCTCTTTTTATTTCAGATTTCCAGCAGCTGCAGTATTTTGCTATTATTTTATTGCAGGTGTTGCTCACAGAACCGAGTCTAGAAACACAGACGGACCAATTAAGAGCCGGTTTGTATCAGGGTGGGTGTTGGTTACAGAAGTTGGTCCCTGGCCTCCAGTGTAGGTCCTTTCTCATCATGTCATAGAATCATTGAATGATTACAATACAGATGGAGGCCATTTAGCACATTGTGCACATGCTGGCTCTCTGCAAGAGCAAGTCAGCTAGTCCCACTCCACTGCCCTTTCACTAACACAACCAGCAAATATTGCCAATCCCCAGTTGCCTGTGGAGAAGATGATGTTTGACCTTCTTGAACCGCTGCAGTCTGTGTGGTGAAGGTGCTCCCACAATGCTGTTTGGTAAGGAGTTACAGGTTATTCACCCAGCGATGATGAAGGAACAGTGCTATATGTCCAAATCAACAACAGCACTTTGTGTTTATATAGCACCTTTAACGTAATAAAACTTTCCAAGGCATTTCAAAGAACAGTATGCGTTTATAAAAAGCATCAGTGATTAGGAATGTACAGTCAAAGCTCTCTGCTGTTGACTGAGTTCTGAATTGGCTGGTTGATGGACACTGTAACCAGGTCAGTCTGAGTTTCCTCGCGGTGAGTCTGCAATGGTGACTTGAGTCTGAGGAGGACGAGAGATTAACCCTATGAAGACAGAGTAAAACAGAACAACTGCGCTTGCACAACGGCAGCAAACACAGCCTTTAAAATAAGGATGAGAATTTTATAATTTAGCTTCTCCTTAACCCGGAGCCATAAGACCATAAGACATAGGAGCAGAAATTAGGCCATTCGGCCCATCGAGTCTGCTCCGCCATTCAATCATGGCTGATAAGTTTCTCAACCCCATTCTCCCACCTTCTCCCCGTATCCTTTGATCCCCTTCCCAATCAAGACCCTATCTGTCTCGGTCTTAAATACACTCAATGACCTGGCCTCCACAGCCTTCTGTGGCAATGAATTCCATAGATTCACCACTCTCTGGCTAAAGAAGTTTCTCCTCATCTCTGTTCTAAAAGGTCTTCCCTTTACTCTGAGGCTGTGCCCCCGGGTCCTAGTCTCTCCTACTAATGGAAACATCTTCCCCACGTCCACTCTATCCAGGCCTTTCAGTATTCTGTCAGTTTCAATCAGATCCCCCCTCATCCTTCTAAACTCCATCGAGTATAGACCCAGAGTCCTCAAATGTTCCTCATATGTTAAGCCTTTCATTCCTGGGATCGTTCTCGTGAACCTCTTCTGGACCCTCTCCAGAGCCAGCACATCTTTCCTGAGATACCGGGCCCAAAATTGCTCATAATATTCTAAATGTGGTCTGACCAGAGCCTTATAAAGCCTCAGCAGCACATCCCTGCTTTTATATTCTAGTCCTCTCGAAATAAATGCCAACATTGCATTTGCCTTCCTAACTACCGACTCAACCTGCAAGTTAACCTTCAGAGAATCCTGGACTAGGACTCCCAAGTCCCTTTGCACTCCAGATTTCTGAATTCTCTCCCCATTTAGAAAATAGTCTATGCCTCTATTCTTCCTACCAAAGTGCATGACCTCACACTTCCCCACGTTGTATTCCATCTGCCACTTCTTTGCCCATTCTCCTAACCTGTCCAAATCCTTCTGCAGCCTCCCCACTTCCTCAATACTACCTGTCCCTCCACCTATCTTTGTATCATCTGCAAACTTAGCCAGGGTGTCCTTCATCTAGATCATTAATGTATAAAGTGAAAAGTTGTGGTCCCAACAATGACTCCTGCGGAACTCCACCAGTCACCGGCCGCCATCCTGAGAAGGACCCCCTTATCCCTACTCTCTGCCTCCTGCCAGACAGCCAATCTTCTATCGGCCTTTAAATCTGGAAGGTAAACAGTTTGCCTGTCTGTCTGTTGGCAAAGGTTACTTGTAGGAGAAAGAATAATTAACTAGGGAAAGCCAACTTCAATAGCGTGAGAATGGATCTGACCCAGTAAAGTGGAATCAAAGGTTGGCAGGAGAAACTGTAATTGAGGAATGGGCTGCCTCAAAGAGGAAATAGATCAGACACAGTAATGACATATTCTTACAAATGAGGAAGGTGT
Source organism: Cetorhinus maximus (assembly GCF_964194155.1). NCBI lineage: Eukaryota > Metazoa > Chordata > Chondrichthyes > Lamniformes > Cetorhinidae > Cetorhinus > Cetorhinus maximus. The sequence continues at coordinate 205,468 of NW_027596299.1, read as the reverse complement.
GGCTAACATATCCACAGCTCACTAAATAAGAGATTAAGATGAAGATGAATAAATCTGCTAACAGAGATATCAGGTGGCTAATACAACCGAGAGACAGGATAAAGAAAGAAGATTCAGAGAGAAATTGGAAAAAGAAAGTAAGAGAAGCAAAGAGAGAGTATGAGAAGAGACTGGCAGCTAACATGGAAGGAAATCAAAACGCTTTCTCTGGCTGATACCTAGTAACAGGCCGGTAAAAGGAGACAGGGGCTGGTTAGGGATTTAAAAAAAGGTGATTTACCCATTGGGACAAGGGGTATGGATGAGGTATAAATGAATATTTGGCATCTGTCTTTACCAAAGAAGATGATGCTGCACAGGTCATGGTTAAAGAGCAGGTAGTTCAAACACTTGTGGTGTTTAATATTGATAAGGAGAAGGTATTATATAGGCTGTCTGATAAAGTTGACAAGGCACCAGGATTGGATGAGATGTATCCAAGGATACTGAAGGAATTCAGAGTGGAAATTGTGGAGGCGCTGACCATATTATTCCAAACTTCTTCGGACCCATGAGTGGTGACAGAGGACAGGAGAATTGCAAATCATACACCTTTGTTCAAAAAGGGTGTAATGATAAGCCCAGCAACTACCAGACCAGTCAGTTTAGCCTTGCGAGTGATAATTCTGGGCAAAATTAATAGTCACTTAAGCAAATGTGGGCTAATTCAGGAAAGTCAGCACAAGTTTGTTAAGGAAAAATCATGTTAAACTAACTTGCTTAAGGATTTTCAAGAGTTAACAGTGTGGTTGATGAGGGTAATGCTGTTAATGTGGTGTACATGGTCTTCCAAATGGCATTAGGTAAAGTGCCACATAACAGACTTGTGAGCAAAGTTATAGCTCACAGAACAAAATGGGCAGCAGCAACATGGGTACAAAATTAACTGCGTGACTGGAAACAGAGAGTAATGATTTTTCAGAATGGAGGAAGGTTGAAAGTGGATTTCCCCACGAGTCAGTGTTAGGACTCCTGCTCCTATGACCTAGACCTTAGTGTTCAGGCACAAGTTTGAAATTTATGGGCACAGACTGTGTAGAAGGTCCTTTCTCTGGTGGACCTTAGTGAACCAGTTGAGTTTTTGTGACAATCCAGCATCTTTCGTGGTTACTTTTTCCTCGTGCCGGCCCCACAATTTCCCAGATTCATTCAGCTCAGTTTCACAACCTGCCTTTGTGTTTTTGTGGGTTCTCTCTCACTCCCTCTTTCTGTTTTAAATCAATTCCACAGGATATTAGAAGGAGAGGATTTGCAGTCAGGAAACTGAAACCAAACATCACATCAGGATCTGATGGAGTTGCACAGTTTATCGTAGTCTGAATATCATCGGATTTTGAACATGGAAGGAAAAAGCACCGTCCACAGTGGGGAGAAACTGTACACGTGTTGTGTGTGTGGACAAGGCTTCAGCCAATCATCTAATCTGGCAGGACATAAATGCAGTCCCAACAGGGAGAAACCGTGGAAATGTGGGGACTGTGGGAAGGGATTCAATTACATGGAAAGACATCGGTGCAGTCAAACAGCAGAGAGACCGTTCATCTGCTCCGAGTGTGGGAAGGGATTCACTCGTTCATCCTGCCTACTGAAACACCAGCGAGTTCACACTGATGAGAGACCTTTTAAATGCTTGGACTGTGGGAAGTGCTACAAAAGTTCCTGGGAACTGATGTCCCATCAACGTGTTCACACTGACGAGAGACTGTTCAGCTGCTCTTACTGTGGGACTGGGTTCAGGCGATCATCTCATCTGACTGTGCACCAACGAATTCACACTGGGGAGAAGCCATTTATCTGTTCCAAGTGTGGGAAGGGACACACTCAGTCATCCAACCTGCTGAGACACCAGCATGGTCACACTGGAGAGAGGCATTTCACCTGTTCAGAATGTGGGAAGAGATTCACTGATTCATCCCATCTGTTGACGCACCAGCGAGTTCACAGTGAGGAGAGACCTTTTCAATGTCCAAACTGCGGGAAGTGCTATAAAAGTTCCGGGGACCTGATGTCCCATCAACGTGTTCACACTGACGAGAGACCGTTCAGGTGCTCTCACTGTGGGACTGGGTTCAGGCGATCAGCTAATCTGATTTCACACCAGTGAGTTCACACTGGGGAGAGGCCTTTCACCTGCTTTGAGTCTGGGAAAGGATTCACTCAGTCATCCAACCTGCTGAGACACCAGCAGGTTCATGAGTAACTACAGTGATTGAGTTTTGCAACTGAACCATGTTTCACTGGGGTCTGTTTCTGCTGATGTTATTAAACTCCAGCCCAGTTATAGGTGTTAATGTTCTGGATAAAAATAAAATCATTAAGCTTTCTATTAAATAGATGATGTTGAATCTTTTTACTGTCCCTAAGACATTAGTTCCTTTTGAAGGGCTCTCCCTCTCCCCTGTCTCCTCCATCTTCACCTCCAACAACAAGTGTGAGGAGCTCATGGAGCTTCTTTGTCTCTAAGATTGAGACAATCCGATCAGCTGCCTCTGCTGCTTTCTTCCCTTCCACTAGCCCACCGGGACAAACTGTCTCTAAAGATCCCCCATGTCCGAGCTCTGAACCCACATCTTTCTCCAGTTTCTCTCCCATCTCCCCTTCCTGCCTTCTCAGAGCTCACTTTGCCCATGAGACCCACCTCCTGCTCCATCGACCCTATTCCCGCTAAACTGCTGATCACCCATTTTCCCCATGTTCACTGATATTGTTAATGGCCCTCTTTCTTCAGGTACTGTCCCTGTCACCTTCAAATCTGCCATCATCACCTGTCCTCAATAAAACCAACACTTGACCCCACGATCCTATTAAACTCCCGCTCCAGCTCCCACCTCCTTTCGCTCTCCAAAGTCCTGATCACCTCCCAAATCCACGTCCACATTTCCCAGAACTCCATGTTTAAATCCCTCCAATAAGATCTCTGTCCCTGTCACGGTATCGAAATAGCTCTTCCCAAAGTCACCAATGACACCCGATGTGAATGTGACAAAGGAAAACTCCCTCATTGTCCTTCTCGGCCTGTCCACAGCCTCTAACAACGTGGACCAAACCGTCCTCCTCCAATGCCTCTGCACTGGTGGCCAGCTGGGTGGGACATGATGAAACAATGTAAAAACAATTCAAGGGCTGACTGACTTCACGAAATAACTGGACAAACTGGAAATGTCACCGTTACAACAAGGAGAGTCCCTGGTTTCAGTGAATGAACCGACAGAAGGGTGTTGTGGAGAATCTAAAACACTCGACGTGAGTCAGCTGTGTGATGGAAAAGCAACATTAACGACAAATATGGGGATACAGGAGAGCTCCAAAGACATCTCATCGATACAAGTTTCTCCCGTACGTTTGGAGTATTTTGTAGACATTACAGCATTGATCATGATTACAGAATGAACCATGTGCCCTTGTTTATAATTTCCTTCCTGTACGTTCATGCCTATGTAGAAATGGTCTGCACCCATAGCTGGTTCCTCTGTTATTCCCCTCCCACCGCACACCACAAGTGCACTTCCTCTGACCTCCTCGACTTTCTAGCTCCTTTTCACTGTCTCCCTTTCCATCAAAAATCAGCAAATTGTTAAAAAAATCAACGTAAAAATAATGTCTAACCTTGTAATCCGGACAATAACAAGAAGTCTCCTTATGTCCCCGTTGGACATCTGTCCATTTGACCATACCCTAATCCTTCTGTTAGTACTAAATTAACCTTGTCAGTCAGACTAAGCAGAATTATTAACTTGAAGCATATATTTGTTAATGACGCATTCCCCCCTTTCAAGGGTTAGGACAGGTTAGGAAGGTTCATATTGTCATCATTCAGAACAACCCAGATTATAAAGGAACAACTGATCTCAAAGACAACCTCTTGTAGTGTGTGTGGAGGGGGTGTGCTGAATCAGGTTTAAATGGGTTAAATGATATATGTTTTCTATATTAGACAATCACATTAAAATCTGGAACTCAGATGGGGATATGGATTTGTGTTTGGTGGGAAGATCTGGATCAGTGTATTACTCCAGGAAGCCTAATGATCAGAGGGACAGTATTTCAGAACTGATTCCTGTGATAGCAGCAATCCCATTGCTGTCTGTGAAAAAGACCAATGGAAATATTTAAAGTGCAAACCATAGGTGTGTTGGAGGATGTTGTAAAAAAGGAATTTGTGAATTATCTGAGGATAATGGTGAGGGGAAAGGAATGGATCTGGAAAGCAGCAGACACTTCATGTTGCTCCAGGAGAAGTGGGGCCTGGTTGTATAGATGTCAGGTTTTACACAGCACACGGTCAGCCTGTGGTTTCACCCTGGATGAAGGATCTCCGAATCGTACCATTCACATCACTGGATAAGATTCTCAGGAGCCATGTTGTCTGCTTGGAGAGGAAGGTTTGTGTTATAGCTAATGAGAAGCAGCACAGACAACCACACACAGAGATGCACACACACATTCTCTGTCTGTCTCACACACTCAGACAACCTCTCCACACCCATACACATTTACACACACTTCCACACTCAGGGACACACCCGCACCCATACAAACAGACACATGAGGACACATCCTGTCCTATCAGGTGGACAACACCGACCAAAGTGACTAAAACTGGGGATAAAGTATTGGTGCCTGTGAAGAACACTGATTTTGGCACATTCAAGTCAACATCACCCTCCATAGCCTGTGAGCGGTTTTGACCATCCAATCTCACCCCTTTCTCTGAACATTAAATCTACATTGAATAACATCTGGGACAGAGGCTACAACACAATTAGAACAATGAGCTGTCTATTGCCAGTTTTGGTGACAGTGGGAGGTTGTAAAATTTCAGAACAACATCTGTGGATAATTGCAGCCTCTAATTTCCTCTTGGAATGACTGAAGATGTCAACTCCTCTCATGTTGATGGTCTGTTTGATGAGAGAATTCTGAGACAGGTCACACAGAGAAAGAATATAATGTTGTTTTGACTCTGTATCCAATATTCCATTGAGTTTGTTCATTGCTGCCCCAATATCCTGAGACATGTTCCTATGTTCAAAAGGAACTAATTTGTGTCAGCAATATTAAAAATGACTCAATACACCATGTGTTTAACACAAATCTGATTGTTATCCAGAATATAAACCCCTATAACTGGGCTGGAGTTTATTACCATCAGCAGAAACAGACCCCAATGAACATGGTTCAGACCTGGATGTGATTCACAGCAAAATCCAATCACTTGTTAATTGTGAACTCGCTGGTGTCTCAGCAGGTTAGCGACTGAGTGAATCCCTTCCCACATGTGAATGGCCAGCATATGAATGGCCTCTCTCCAGTGTGAATTGGCTGGTGTACAGTGAGTTGAGATGACCACCTGAACCCAGTCCCACAGTGAGAGCACCTGAACGGTCTCTCGTCAGTGTGAACATGTTGATGGGACATAAGTTCACTGGAATTTTACAGCACTTCTCGCAGTCTGGGCATTTAAAAGGCCACTCGGCAGTGTGAATTTGTTGATGTGTCTGTAGGTGGGGTGACTGAGTAAATCTCTTCCCACACTCAGAGCAGCTGAACAACTTCTCCCCAGTGTGAACTTGCTGGTGTCTCACAAGGTTGTTTGAATGGGTGAATCTTTTCCCACACTCGGAGCAGCTGAATGGCCTCCCCTCAGTGTGAGTTTGTTCGTGTCTCAGCAGGCTGGATAACTGAGTGAATCCCTTCCCACACTCCGTACAGGTGAACGGCCTCTCCCCAGTGTGAATGTGCTGGTGTATTGTGAGTTCTGATAAATATGTGCTTTCTTTACCACCAGATCCTCCTGTCCTGCCACCTTCAGGGACCATTGGACATGGACTCCAAGGCCTCTCACTTCCTCTACCCCTCCCAATGTTCTCCTGTTTATTGTGTATTCTCCAGCTTTGTTTGCCCTCCCCAAAAGCATTAGCATGAATTATCTTTCTGTTTTACAGCTGATTTAAAGTTGCAGATTTTGCTAAAAGTTTAAATTGGGATTGATATTCAAAGTTAACTATTTAACTGCAGAAATAACTTCAGCTGGGGGTCAGTGAATTAAGAGGAAAGATCCCAGACAGCGGTTCTTCAAGGTACACTGCAGGCCCGACAGCTCAATCAGCTCCACTCTCAGCTCAGGAGAGCTCAACAACTCCACATCCTGTCCACAGGGGAGTTCTCCTGGTGCAGTGGGACCAACATTCGTGCTTTAACTAACACCACCAAAAAAAACTAGATTAATCAGTTAGTCTGATTGCTGTTTGTGGAATCTTACTGTGCACAAACAGGTTGTTCTGAAACAGGAACAACTTATATAAAACATCCCAAGGTGCTTCAGAAGAGTTTCCTAAAGAAAAAACTGACAAGTCACATAGGGAGATATTAGGGTCAATGGACAAAGCCGTGATTGAAGAGGTAGATTTTAACCAACATCTTTAATCAGGAGAGAGAGGTGGAGGGGTGGAGAAGTTGAGGGAGAGAATTTCAAAGCTTCACACCAGGCACGGCCATCAATGGTGGAGTAATTAAAGTCAGGGATGCCAAAGAGGCCAGGAGGATGAGTGCTGAAATCTAGGAGGGTTGTAGTACTGGAGATTAGAGAGGGATGAGGCCATGGAGGGATTTGAAACAAGTATGCAATTTTAAAATGGAGGCATTGCTTGACCAGGAGCCAATGTGGGTCAATGAGCACAGGGGTGATGGGTGAACGGGATTTGAGGTGAGAACACACAGGCACAGAGTTTTTGATGATCTCATGATTCCGTGTGGGACGGGGTGAATGTTAGGGGCCGGCCAGGAATGTATTGGAATCATCAAGTCTAAAGGTATCACAGACATGGATGAGGGTTTGAGCAGCAGATGAGTTGGGGGTGGGGTGGAGACAGGCAACATTATGGAGATTGAAATATCTGGTGTTAGTGATGGTGTGGATATGTGGTCAGAAACTCATCTTGGAGTCAAATATGAGACTAAGATTGTGAATGGTGTGGTTCAGCCTCAGACAGTTCCCAGGGAGAGGGATGGATTCGTTAGTTAGGGAATGGGATTTGTAGTGGTGACCGAAGACAATAGCTTTGGTCTTCCCAATTTTTAATTGGAGGAAATTTCTGCTCATCCAGCACTGGATGTGGGATAAGCAGTTTGATAATTTAGTAACAGTGGAGGATAGGAGAGGGATGGTGGTGAGGTAGAGCTGGGTGTTGTCAGTGTACATGTGAAAACTAACACGGTGCTTTTTGATAATGTCACCGAGTGGCAGCATGTAGATGAGAAATAAGAGGGGCCAAGGATAGATCCTTGGGGGACACCAAGTACAAGGACTTTGGAGAGGAAAGGGAGGTTGGAGCTGGGGCAGTAGTTTGTGAGGACAATGGGGGATCAGAGATTGTTTTTTTCAGATGGGTGATGACGATGCATTGAAAGGTGAAGAGGGACAGTCCCAGGAGAGAGAGAGAACCATTAATAATATCAGCTACATGGAGAAATTAGATGATCAGCAGTTTATTGGGAATAGGATCGATGGGGCAGGTGGTGGGTCTCATGGACAAGATGAGCACTGAGAGGGCAGGAGGGGAGATGGGAGGGAAACTAGAGGAAGATGCGACTTCAGGGTTAAGACAAGGGTGATCTTTACTGAGTTTGTCCTGGTGGGCTAGTGAAAGGGAGGGAAGCAGCAGATGCAGCTGATCAGATTGTCTCAATCTTAGTGACAAAGAAGCTCCATGAGCTCCTCACACTTGTTCGAGGTGAGGGTGGAGGAGGCAGGGGAGAGGGAGGGTCCTTCAGAATGAACTAACTTGTGTTAGAGCCACTAAAAAGACTCAACTCACTGTATTTCATACAAAGCTGATGTATTTGACTTTATCATATGATATACTTTTTTAATATTAACACCTGTAACTGGGCTGAAATTTACTAACATCAGCAGAAACAGACCCCAATGTACATGGTTCAGTCCTGGATGTGACTAACAGCAAAATCTAATCAATGTTCTGAGTTACTTGTGAACTTGCTGGTGTCTCAGCAGGCTGGATCACTGAGTGAATCCCTTACCACACTTGGAACAGGTGAACGGTCTCTCCCCAGTGTGAGTTCACTGGTGTACAGTGAGTTGAGATGATTCCCTGAACCCAGTCCCACAGTGAGAGCAGCTGAACGGCCTCTCGTCAGTGTGAACACGTTGATGGTATGTCAGGTTCCCAGAGCTTTTGTAGCATTTCCCACAGCCTGGGCATTTAAAAGGTCTCTTGTCAGTGTGAACTCGCTGGTGTGTCAGCAGAGTCGATAATTGAACGAATCCCATCCCACACTGTGAGCAGGTGAACGGTCTCTCCCCAGTGTGAACTCGCTGGTATCTCAGCAGGAAGGATGACTCAGTGAATCCCTTCCCACACTGGGAGCAGGTGAATGGTCTCTCCCCTGTGTGAACTTGCTGGTGTCTGAGCAGGAAGGATGACTCAGTGAATCCCTTCCCACACTGGGAGCAGGTGAACGGTCTCTCCCCTGTGTGAAGTTGCTGGTGTTGATGCAGTCCTGATGATCGGGTGAACTCCTGCCCACACTCTGGGCAGGTGAACGGTCTCTCCCCAGCGTGAACTCGCTGGTGTTGTACCAGCCCTGATGGTCGCATAAATCTACTCCCACACTCGGGGCAGGTGAACGGCTTCTCCCCAGTGTGAACTCGCTGGTGTGTCAGCAGGCTGGACGATCGAGTAAATCCCCTCCCACATAGGGAGCAGATGAACGGTCTCTCCCCAGTGTGACTGTGTCGATGAGTTTCCAGCTCAGATGGGAATCTGAATCCCATTCCACAATCCCCACATTTCCACGGTGTTTCCCCACTGTGAACGGTGCTTTGTCCGTCCATGTTCAATAGGGCGACTCCGTCAGATCCTGATGTGATGTTTGGTTTCAGTTTCCCGACTGCAAATCCTCCCCTTCTAATAACCTGTGAAATTGATTTAAAACAGAAAAAAGGGAGTGAGAGAGAACCCACAAAAACACAAAGGCAGGTTGTGAAATTGAGCGGAATGAATCTGGGAATTTGTGGGGCCGACACGAGGAAAAAGTGACCATGAAAACTGCTGGATTGTCATAAAAACCCAACTGGTTCACTAATGTCCTTCAGGGAAGGGAACCTGCCACCCAGTCTGGGCCTTCACAGGACTCTGGTCTCTTTAGGAGCATAAGTAGTAGGATCAAGAGAAGTCCTGACATCCCGTCGAGCCTGCTCCACCATTCAACATGATCGTGGCTGAATTTGGGTTTCACTCCACTCTCCCGCCCACTCCCCATATCCCTCAACTCCCTGAGAGACCAAAAATCTCTCCATCTCAGCCTGAAATATATTCAATGATGGAGCATCCACAACCCACTGGGCTGGAGAATTCTATGTGACAGAGAGAAAGAGAGACAAGGGGATTAGGAGAGGCAGAGAGAGAAGGGGAGTGGGAGAGGCAGAGAGAGAAGGGAAGGAGAGGCAGGGAGAGAAGGGGAGTTGGAGATGCACAGAGAGAAGGGGAGTGGGAGAGGCAGGGAGAGAAGGGGAGTGGGAGAGGCAGAGAGAGAAGGGGAGTGGGAGAGGCAGAGAGAGAAGGGGAGTGGGAGAGGCAGAGAGAGAAGGGGAGTTGGAGAGGTAGGGGGTGAGGAGAGGGTTGTTATAGATCTGCAACTAAACCAGAACTTTGACAAAACTTCCCAAACCCTCAACCTCCACCACCTAGAAGGACCAGGGTAACAGGTGTATGTGAACACCATCACCTCCAAGTTCCCCTCCAAGTCACACACCATCCTGGCTTGTCTGACATCCAGTACTGGATGTACAGAAATTTCCTCCATTTAAATATTGAGAAGATTGAAGCCATTGTCTTCTAGTCCCCGCTACAAACTCCACTCCCTATCCACCGACTCCATCCCTCTCCTGACAACTGTCTGTGACTGAACCAGACTGTTCACAAACATGGTGAAATATTTCACCCCAAAATGAGCTTCCAACCACATATCCACATCATAAGATGTCACAAGACCACCTATTTCCAGCCCAGTCTCAGCTCATCTGCTGCTGAAACTCTCAACCATTCCTTTGTTACCTCTAGTCTTAACGCACTAACTGCCGGCCTCCCACATTCACCCTCCCTGTAATCTTGAGGTCATCCAAAACTCTGCTGCCCGTGTGCTTACTCGCACCAAGTCTTGTTCACCCATCACCCGTGTGCTCACCGACCTACAAAGGCTCCAGGATAAGAAGCAAAATTTTAAATTTCTCATCCGTATTTTCAAATTCCTCCAGGGTCTCACCCTCCCTATCTCTGCAATCCAGCCTCACAACCCTCTGAGGTATCTCAGCTCCTCTAATTCCAGCCTCCTGAGAATTCCTGATTTTAATCGCTCCACCATTGGTGACCATTCTTTCATTTGCCTTGGCCACAAGCTCTGGAATTTCCTCCCTAAACTTCTCCACCTCTCTTTCTCCCTTTTAAGATGCTCCTTAAAACCGACCCATTTGACCAAGCTTTTGGTCACCTGCCCTAATATCTCCTCATGTGGCTCAGTGTCAAACCTTGTTTTGCAACATTTCTGTGAAATGCCTTGGAATATTGTCTTACATTGAAAGTGCGATATAAATACAATAATCTGTCATATATCACTGTTCCTTCATCATCGCTGGGTGTATAACCTGCAACTCCTTACCTAATAGCATTGTGGGAGCAGCTTCACCACACGGACTGCAGCGGTTCAAGAAGGTGAAACATCATCTTCTCCACAGGCGACTGGGGATTGGCAATATATGGTGGTGTCTGTGGAGAAAGAAACAGGGCTAATATTTCAGGCCATGCAGAATGAATTACAGAGAATAAAAATTACACAGAATTTGATGGCCAATATAAGCTCAGAAGTGGAAGAGAAATGGACTATAGCGCAGGAAAGGCAATTCCTGACTATGAAAGATGGGAATGTAAAGCTGGTAATTCATCAGCACATGGTCAGGGTTGGGGAGCGATGGAAACTTCATTTAGACACTGTCGGCATAAGTAACAGTAAAATCCTAAATGGAGCTAAAATACACCCATTATTAGAAACAGAGGAAGTTAGACAATGGCAGAGAGGTGATCAGGGAGGGCAGAGGTGAAACAGAGGAATGGATGAACACGGATTTAGATCCGCAGTAAAGAAGTCACACCAGCCCCTGAGGCATGAAACCTCTTACAGATAACAGAGCACAGCACTAAAGGTCTCGATTGTAGATGAATGGTCAAAAACATGCAGCTCTGAAATAAGTTCAGAGTTTGCAATGTTAAACTCTCCTGCTGGATCCTGCAGCTAGAATGATATCAGAAGCACTGGAGTCAGAGAAAAATCTCCCAGTTGAGGAAATACATTGGGAGTGGGGTGACGTCACCCTGTCATTGTCGATGTGTGATGATGTCACAGTGTAATTGTCGATGTGTGATGATGTCACAGACAAACACAGAACATCTAGGTCTGTGCAAACCAGTGATCACCACACATTATGAAGGATGTGGAGGGTCCTCAAGAGGGGGCAGAGGAGATTTACCAGAATGGGTCGAGGGATGAGGGATGTTAGTTGTATGGTTAGTTTGGAGAAACTGGGGTTGTTCGCTTTGGAACAAAGTAGATTGAGGGAAGATTTGATAGAGGTGTACCAGTTTACAATTGGCTTACATAACATAGTTAAAGAAAAGCTGTTCACAGTGTCTGATTGTAAAAGGATTACAGGACTACAGATTTAAGGGATTACAGATTTAAGATTTGAGGCAAGATCTACAGGGAGCATGTGAGGAAAAAATTTTACACAGCGAGTGGCAATGACCTGGAACTCAATGCTTACCCTTAGAGGCCGATAATATCAAGTTCCGATGAATCAAGTCATTCTGTCAGATTTTAATGTGATGTTTGGTTTCTGTTTCCAATCTGCAAATCCTTCCCATTTAATATACCAGGATGTTGCCTGGGATGAAACATTTAAGTTTATGAAGAGAGGTTAGATAGACTTGGGTTGTTTTCGTTGGAGCAGAGAAGACTGAGGGGCGACCTGATCAAGGTGTACAAGATTATGAAGGGCATGGACAGGGTGGATAGGGAGCAGCTGTTCCCCTTAGTTGAAGGGTAAGTCACCAGGGGACATAAGTTCAAAGTGAGGGGCAGGAGGTTTAGGGGGGGTGTGAGGGAAAACCTTTTTACCCAGAGAGTGGTGACGGTCTGGAATGAGCTGCCTGGGAGGGTGATGGAGGCGGGTTGCCTCACTTCCTTTAAAAGGTACCTGGAAGAGCAGTTGGCACGTCATAACATTCAAGGCTATGGGCCAATTACTGGTAAATGGGATTAGGTAGGTGGGTCAGGTGTTTCTCATGTGTCGGTGCAGACTCGATGGGCCGAAGGGCCTCTTCAGCACAGTGTGATTCAGTAATTCTGTGAAAAAGGAGTTTACCAACAATCCATCACTCTCAATCCAGGACATAAATTGAGAAGAGACAAACATTTCTCTTGATTTGAGTTTGCTGTGTGTAAATCATCCCTTTCAAACCTCCTGTAAAAGGAGTTGCCAAAATCCATCCCTGTCAGTCCAGGATAGAAATGCACAACATTTTCTCCTCCTGCTACCTGGACCAGAGTGACCGCGCATGCGCCCTTCTGCACATTGCCCCCACAACCCCCCCTCCCTGTAAAGATGGCGGCCGTAACCCCGGGCCTGACGAAGCGAGAAATCCAGACTTTTTCGGCCCGTTCTCTGCAACCGCAAACCCCGTACCTTGGGGTCTTCAACCTGCATTGTGTCTTTATAAAGCTTCTCTTCCCACTGCGCTGGCTCCATTCCTCCTCACACTCCCACTAACTCTGTTAATTTGCTCCACTCGACATTCTCTCAACCGCGCTGAGCAGCTTCAGTCACAGACCGGCAGTGCGCATGCTCATGAAACAAACCGCAAAGCGCACGCTCCAAGCACCTACAACAATGCGCATGTGCCAGGAACTGCTGTCGTGAGAATAGGGCACATTCTGTCCCGCAGTGAATGCTGGGTGGCCAGTCCGCCATTGAAGGGCGAAAATGAAGGATATCAGCCTATGTCCTGTAGTCAGATACGATGAATGCCATTGGGGCAAGGCATAAAATTGTTGAATCAATTGATACAACGACCAAATTGCTCTGGGCTCCACCATAATTCTCTCCTGGGTGTAATGACCAGCGGAACAAACCCCTGGAGTTAGATCTGAACTCAGCGGAATCTCAGCAGATGGGATGAGTTGGTGGCTTTTAAACCGTCCTTTGCCAGTAGCAATCCTCTGATTGTGGATCAAATCCTTTGAACCTTTAAAGATGGAGTGTTAACATGTGGGCAAACTGAATAATGCCCTTTGCTCACGTGAAGTATCTGAATGGCCTCCCACCGGTGTCATGAAGCTATTAATGTACATAATATTTTGGAAAATAATTTTCTTTTAAAATAGAGGCTTAGTCTGTGGGTTTGTGTTATTTGGATTAAGGCCAGCTAGCCTGGGTGCTTTGATGTGTGCTAGTTTTGAGATGTAAGAGGAATAACGTGCATTTGCATTTTTTAATAGAGCATTCAAGAAGTAGGGTGAAAATGGACACCTACCTAGTAGCTACCAAGCAATATATTTATATTTTTTAATAAAATTGGTATTATGAAAGGACTTTCATTGTTAAAAGGGGGTGTTCAAAGAGGCTGGTGGGAAAATGAGAATTTGCATTCAATCAGTAATGGTAGGTATAACAAGACAATCATTTTGGGTGTGCAGAACAGAGGCAACGTGAGATCAAAAGGCAGCTGCAAGCCTCCAATTGACTCCACAAGGAACAAATGAAAAGAACCTCATTTTGAATTCGTATAGTGAAAATGCTTTGCCTGGTGTCTGGTTAAGTCTATGGGTTGCTGTTGCCTTAATGGAGATTAGTTTGGGAATTTTTCAAAAGTTCTGAGAGTAATAATTTGTAGCCATGTGTATATACATTCTCATCCGTGTAAATTAATAAAATGTTTCATTTTGTTTAATTTAAAACTTCGAGAGCTGATTCCTGAATTTAGGGTCGCATCTCAAACATAACACTTAAAATGATAGGTTGTGACAGATGTTTAAGGTTTCCTTCTGGGAATTTTAAATAACTCCGCTTTACCAACTGCATCAGTCAAAACACCAGCGAGACTGTGTTGCTGTGTCAGTAATTGGGATGATAGGGCGAATCCCTTTCCATTTCCACCTGGTGAACAATCTGTTTACTATGTGAGCTTACCTGCACGTTTTCAGCTCAGACATGGATCTCGAAATCTGCTGGTAATGGGTTCCACATCCTTAACACTACATAAGAACACCGAGCAGGAGTAGACCATTAGGCCCCTCAAGCCTGCTCCGTCAATTAATAAGATCATGGCTGATCTGACAGTAACCTGAAATCTGTACCCCGTCTACCCCCGATAACCTATCACCCCCCTTGCTTACCAAGAATATATCCATCTCTGCTTTAAAAATATTCAAAGACTCTGCTTCCATAGTCTTTTCAGGAAGAGAGTTCCAAAGACTCATGACTCTCTGAGAAAAAAAAAACTTTGCCTCTCTGTTTTAAATGGGTGACTGCTTATTTTTAAACAATGACCCCTAGTTCTAGATTCTCCCACAAGAGGTAACATCCTCTCAACATCCGCCCTGCTAGGTACGCTCAGAATCTTATATGTTTCACTAATCAGGTAAAGAAAAGCAACAGATTGCAGATGCTGGTCATCTGAAATAAAAACAGAAAATACTGGAATTCTCAGCAGACCTGGTAGCCTCTGTGGAGAGATAAACATAGTTTTCATTTCAGGTCTATAATCTTTCATCGGAACTTCATTACATCTGAACTATAAATTATGCCTCTCAAATCAAAGATGCTGCCAGATGTAGTCAAGGAACTCAAAGAGAAAATGAAAATCCGCTTTGCGGAATGGAATCAGAGAATGAAGGGTGAACAGTCCGACTGACCAGAGACAGTCAAGGCACCTTTCCCTTCTTTAAGACGATGGAAAATTGACTCTGATGTTATCTGTGAAATTAACTGATCTGAGACATTTAAATGATTCTCGTTATTGCACATCAGGAATCCAAACCTAATATCGGCTTCGGGACAGTTAAAATACTTGGAAACAGACAATACAGCGAGAGGCTTGAAGGGAGACGACATCGGTTGTAGGAGAGCTGGTTCCCGGTGATATGGTTGGGCCTGCAGTGGGTGGGATCTGACTGTTTCCATGTGTACACAATGAATGACCCAACTTTTATTTTGGAAGCGCAAGACGAATAGAGAGCGATAGTTATCTGTGTAATAGCAATCTGAAGATTTGACTCATTGACATCCTGGTTAGGATACTTTGTAGACTGAACTTGTATAAGTCTCTGAGGTACAATTGGTCAGTGTGTTTTCTTGTTAACTGAAAGGTTGGTGATTCAAGTCCATCCAGGAGTGAAGACTTTACTGTTTTCCCCCCATCAGCATTCATTGTCACGCAGTTCCAGGTTGTCATTGGGTACGTGGGCTACAAGATAATATCCCCAAAACGGTTCCAGATCTACTGTTGTCCAGTGAGCTCCCACACAAACAGCTTTTTGAAAAATATTATTTTTTCTGTCAAATATAGTGAGAAAAGATTTGTACGAACTATGTACCTTCATCTAACCCAGTAGAAATGTAAGAAATTATTGGTTTCAGACAAACCCATCAACGATTCCCTGCTCCTCAGCTCCACCGTGAGTGAGACAGGGAAAAGCAGCAATATTCCGGCCCCGCACTCTTCAATCACCCGCTGCCAGCAGAAAGTGGCGACTGCAGCTTCAATCAGCGGGTTACTGCCGATCCCTGGGACGCAAGATACTCCAACCCGGGCCAAACCTCCAACTACACCGAGCGCAGGCGCAGGAAAATGCAGGTAAATTATATCCTGGTCACTGGACCTCCGAGCAGCATTTACAGAATTCCCGAGTGAGTGAGTCACAAATAAAAATCGCACCACCTTTCCAAGTCTTTTCACTGTAAAATTCCTTCATTGTTTTGAAAATCTGACTGTTGAAGATCTGAAAATGAGCACCATGGGATTTGTGTGATTGAGTTACTTGTTTTCCATTGTTTGTCCGTCAGGTTTGCAATTTAATTTCTGTGGATGTTGAAGATAATCTGATTTCAAAATGAGTTCATAAAACAGATAAATATTAAATCCAGGAACAAATCCTGAGGAAAATAGATCACAATGTTTGGAAGGAGGTGCAGCTAAGAAGTGGAAGATGTGAATGATGTTATTAATGATTGAGAGGAATGCATTGCAACCTTGGGGCTTTTGTAGGGTGATTAACTTACACACTTTGATATTCGAACAAGCTGAGGTATCAGGTTGAAAGCAACAAGTGTCTCCATGTGTGTTGGGATCTGAAGTGGACCTTGATCACTTGCCCAGCTAGCGCAGTCGGTAAAACACGTGACTCTTAATCTCAGGGTCATTGGTTTGAGCCCTACGCTGGGCGCTGTGGGACTTTTAAAATCTTGCTTCTTTCAAAAAGGGGAAAAAAACTCCAACTAATCGCTGCAAGGCAGGCATTCACCATTGAAAGCAACTGGCAGACACCAAATTCAAAGCACTTTCTTGTCCCATCTCTTTCTGCTTCTGTCCCTGTCTCGTGTCCAGCTCCCAGGTCAATTAGCTGCTGGATGCAGACAGAGTCAGTTCGTGGGAAAATAAGATGCAAGGCGATAAGTTTGCGGACAATCTTGCAGGGTAAAGAGACACCAGGATCTCATCTTCCTGATCCTCCCAGATTCTGATTACAGGAATGTCCACAGTGCCTATTATCCACAGTCACACTCGCCTTCTAGTCCGTTTGTACGTTGTACGAGCACGTTCCAGTACATTGTTCAGCTTTGAAATTGTTCATATTTTCACACTGGTTTTCAATGTGAAGAAAGCAGAGCTATGATAAGCTTATGTTGTTCAGCAGATGCACTGCAAGAAGGTACATAAGAGGCTGATGGTAACAGTGCTCTTTGGACGTCGTGCGCTCCAGTGAAGAATTGGCACCATTCATGTGTCGTTCAATTAGTCTCGTGACAAACCTGGTCCTGGAAATGACAAGAAAATTCGCTGAATTTTCTCCGTGTTTTGGTTTGTTAAGAGCCGAATACAAGGTAAGAAAGTACATCTCGCTCGAGTGGGTTAATGAATGGCAGAATGACCCGTGCGGTTGGGAAACATAACATTATAAAAAGTTAGAGAAAAGAAAGAGGCCATTCGTGCTGCTTTCAAAGAGCAGGGTGATTGATCAGGAGTGATAGTTGTCACGGTACAATCAGTAGGGAGCAACATTTGTCCTTCTCCCACCCATATTTTGCCTCGCACCAACATCTCTGGTCAGTGCTTTACAACCAGCCCTACTCTTCAGCCATTCCCTCACTCCGCCTCTGTGTTCTCCACTTGTTCCAAGTGTGATTTTTCCAGCTCCGAGGCGATACTCTCACTCTTCTGCTTCTGTCAGAGCTGCTAAATATTTTCAATCAATAAGTTATCAATACTTGCTTAAACAATTTCTCAAAATCCACAAACCTTCATTCTTTGACCGGGAATCGAACCCAGGCCGCAGCAGTGACAGCGCTAAATTCTAACCACTAGACCACCAGGGAAGCGACCAAATCATTTCTCGAGCTGGTTTATCTATGCTGCTTTTGCATCTTTTTGTTCCATCTCAAATCTCTTAAACCACAAAACTGCCTGTTTATGTTCAACACAAACGACTTCTTCAGCCAATGAAAATAACGGTATCTGTGAGCTGGAACATGAAATTGACAGTGAGGTGAAATAGTCCCACAAGCTGCTCATGTGTAACTTTCAATTTCCAAAACCCTCCACCCTATTCGCTGTTGGTCCAATGGAAGCGCCGATTCCTGGTCAGTTGTCATCAGGGAAACTACCAATAAACTGGACATTTGGCTTTTTTTTTCATTCCCGATCTCTTCACCAGAGAAAACTTTCTCCGACTAAATGTCTTGTTAAACTTGAACACAAGTGACTTCTTCACTAATGAGAAGCACCATTGCTGTTAGCTGGAACATGAAGTCGATACTTTCCTACTTTAAGACAGTTCTCCCCCTTTGACCGAGCTTTTAGTCCTCTGACTGAATATGTGGCTCGGTGTCACACTTTGTTATATAATGCTCCTGGGGAGCGCCTTGTGACGTTTCATTTGGTTAAAGGCGCTTTATAAATATAAGGTATTGTTGTAGGATATACATGGAAAGGGCCAATCTCTTATTATATTTTTCATGCTGATATTTTTCTTTGTTTTATCCATTCTCTGGATGTGGGCATCGCTGACTAGTTGTCCTTGAGAAGGTAGTGGTGAACTGCCTTCTTAAACCGCTGCAGTCCGTGTAGTGTAGGTACACCCACAGTGCTGTTAGAAAAGGAGTTTCAGGATTTTGACCCAGCGACAGTGAAGGAATACATTATATTTGCAAGTCAGAATGGTGAGTGACTTGGAGGAGAACTTCCAGGCAGTGGCATTCCCATCTACCTGCTGCCCCTGTCCTTATAGATGGTTACGGTCGTGGGTTTGGAAGGTGCTGCCTAAGGAGCCCTGGTGAATTCCTGCAGTGCATCTACAACACTGCTACGGTGCGTCGGTGGTGGAAGGAGTGAATGTTTGTGGATGTGGTGCCAATCAATTGGGCTGCTTTGTCCTGGACGGTGTCAAGCTCCTTGAGTGTTGTGGGTGCTGCACTCAGCAAGGCAAGTGGGGAGTATTCCATCACACACCTGACTTGTGCCTTGTAGATGGCTTTGGGAGAGGCAGGAGATGAGTTACGCATCGCATGATTCCTAGCCTCTG
The DNA here is from genome assembly GCF_964194155.1 of Cetorhinus maximus. Taxonomy (NCBI): domain Eukaryota; kingdom Metazoa; phylum Chordata; class Chondrichthyes; order Lamniformes; family Cetorhinidae; genus Cetorhinus; species Cetorhinus maximus. The sequence goes on along the minus strand of NW_027596299.1, from coordinate 186,559 downwards.
ACCTGTTGTTGTAGCTACAGTATTTATATGGCTAATCCAGTTCAGTTTCTGGTCAATGGTAACAACGGGGATATTGACACTGGGGGATTCAGTGATGGTAATGCCTTGAACATCAAGGGGTGATGAATGGATTCTCTCTTGATGGAGATGGTCATTGCCTGATACTTGTGTGGCACGAATGTTATCTGCCGCTCGTCATCCCAAGCCTGGATACTATCCAGGCCTTGCTGCATTTGGACATAGACTGCTTCAGTATCTGAGGAGTCCCGAATGGTGCTAAACATTGTGCAATCATCAGCGAACATCTCCACTTCTGACCTTATGATGGGCGGAAAGTCATTGATGGAGTAGCTGAAGATGGTTGGGCTGAGGACACTACCCTGAGAAACTCCTGCAGTGATGTCCTGGAGCTGAGATGACTGACCTTGAACAAGCACAACCATCTTCCTTTGTGCTTGGCATGACTCCAACCAGTGGAGAGTATTCCCCCCAGATTCCCATTGACTCCAGTTTTGCTAGGGCTCCTTGATGCCACACTCGGCCAAATGTTGCATTGATGTCAAGGGCAGTCACTCTCACCTCACCTCTGGGGTTCAGCTCTTTTGTCGATGTTTGAACTAATGAGATCAGGAGCTGAGTGGCCCTGGCGGAACCCAAACCGGGCATCAGTGAGCAGGTTATTGCTAAGTAAGTGCTGCTTGATAGCATTGTCAGTGACCCCTTCCATTAAATTACTGATGGCAGAGAGTAGACTGATGGGGCGGTAATTGGCTGAGTTAGATTTGTCCTGCTTTTTGTGTACAGGACATACCTGGGCAATTTTCCACAGAGCCGGATAGATGCCAGTGTTATGGCTGTACTGGAACAGCTTGGCTAAGGGCGCGGTAAGTTCTGGAGAACAAGTTTTCAGTACTATTGCTGGAATATTGTCAGGGTCCATAGCCTTTGAAAGTACCCAGTGCCTTCAGTCGCTTCTTTATATCATGTGGGGTGAATCGAATTGGCTGAAGACTGGCATTTGTGATGCTGGGGAACTCTGGGGGATGCCGAGATGGACCATCCACTCGGCACTTCTGGCTGAAGATTGTAGAAAATCTTTTCCACTGATGTACTAGGCTCCCCCATCATTGAGTTTGGGGATATTTGTGGTACCTCCATCTCCAGTGAGTCGTTTAATTGTCCACCACCATTCTCGACTGAATGTCACAGGACTACAGAGCTTAGATCCGATTCATTGGTTGTGGGATCACTTAGCCCTGTACATCATTTGCTGCTTATGCTGTTTGGCATGCAAGTAGCCCTTTGTTGTATCTTCACCAGGTTGACACCTCATGTTTAGGTATGCCTAGTGCTGCTCCTGAGATGCCCTCCTGCACTCTTCACTGAATCAGGGTTGATCCCCTGGCTTGCTGGGTATGGTACAATGGGGGATATGCAGGGCCATGAGGTTACAGATTATGTTCAAGTACAATGCTGCTGTTACTGATGGCCCACGGCGTCTCATGGATGCCCAGTCTAGATCTATTCGAAATCTATCCCATTTAGCATGGTGGTAGTGCCACACAACACGATGGAGGACATTGTTAATGTGAAGACGGGACTTAGTCTCCGCAATGACTGTGCAGCAGTCACCCCTGTCAATACTGTTATGGACAGATACACCTGAGGCAGGCAGGTTGATGAGGATGAGGTCAAGTATGTTTTTCCCACACCACTTGCTATAGACTCAGTCTAGCAGCTATGTCATTTAGGACTAAGCCAGCTAGGTCAGTAGTGGCACTACCAAGCCATGCTTGGCGATGGACATTGACATCTCCCACCCAGAATACATTGTGCGCCCTTGCCACCTCCAAGTGATGTTCAACATGGAGGAGCACTGATTCATCAGCTGAGGGAAGATGATACGTGGTAATCAACAGGAGATTTTCCTTGCCCACATTTGACCTGTTTCCAGGAGACTTCATGGGGTCCGGAATCAATATTGAGGAGTCCCAGGGCAACTCCCTCCCAACTGTGCCGCCACCTCTGCTGGGCCTGTCCTCGGTGGGACAGGATATACCCAGAGATGGTGGTGTCTGAGGCATTATCTGTAAGGTACGATTCCATATGTCAGGCTGTTTGCTTGACTAGTCTGTTAGGCAGATGTTGGTAAGGAGTACTTTGCAGTGTCGACAGGGCTGAGATTGCCATTGTCGCTTCCAGTGCCTTGGTCAAATACTGGGTAGTCCGTTCATTCCTTTTATGTGTCTTTGTTACAATTGAGTAGTCATTTCAGGGTGTATTTTAAGAATCAACCACAGTGCTCTGGGCCTGGAGTCACGTGTGGCCAGACGAGGTAAGATTTCCTTCCCTAAAGGTCATTAGTGAACCAGACGGGTTTTAACAGCAATCCACACTCGTTTCACCAATTACAGCGGAAATTTCACAGTCGAGGACAAATACAGAGGCAGAGTGTGGGAATGAAAGAGGGAGAGAAGGGCTGTTTGGGATTCGAACCCGGAGTGTTACCCTGGCTCCCATGACTATTAGTCCAGCGACAATACCATTCCATTAGCTTTCCTAATTATTTGCTATGTTTGCATGCTAACCTTTACATCTCAGAGCCCGGCAATCTTTCACCATTTAGATAATATGCTTTTTTATTCTTCCTGCCAAAATGGACAATTTCACATTTGCCCACATTATATTCCATTTACCAGATCTTTATCCATTCACTTAATCTATCTATGTCCCTTTTCAGGTCCTTATGTCAACTCCACAAATTACTCTCCCAACTATCTTTCTGTCGTCAGCATATTTAGCAACCATTCCTTGGGCCATTCATCCAACTCATTTATACACATTGTAAAAAGCCGAGGCCCCAGCACAGATTCCTGTGACATACCACTGATCCTGCCAACAGAAAGTGAGCCATTTTTCTAAATCTCTGCTTCCTGTTAGCTAGCCAATCTTCTATCCATTCCAATCTGTTACCCCCTCCACTATGAACTTTTACTTTCCCCAAAAAACACTTGATGTGTCACTTTATCAAATGCCTTCTGGAAACCTAAGTACAGCACATCCACCAGTTCTCCATTATCCATAATATATGCTAGTTCAAAGAACTCTAATAAATTGGTCAAAGACGATTTTCCTTTAACAAAACCATGTTGACTCTGCCTGATTACCTTGGATTTTTTAATGTTTCCTGCCATAACGTCACTAAAAATAGCACCGAACCTTTTTCTTCTGACAGATGTTAAACTGACTGCCCTGCAGTTTCGTGTTTCCTGTTTCTCTCACTTTTTGAGCCAACGGATTACATTTTTTGTTTCCAATCTCATGGAATCTTGCCCAAATATAGGGAATTTGCAAAATTAAAACGAATACATCAAATATGTCACTCGGCACTTCTTTTAAGATGCTACGATAAAGCCCATCAGGACCCGAGGGTTTGTGAACCCGCACCTCCAACAATTTACTCGGTATCACTTCCCTGGTGATTGTAATTTTCTTGAGTTTCCCTCGCTTCAATTTCCTGAGTTACAGATAAATCTGGGATGTTCCTTGTCTCCTCTGAACTGCGCAGGCACCTGGATGGAATGTTATACTGTGACGTCATGCAGCAGCACTTTGGGTCTTTGTTTTGAAGAAATGGAATTCGGCTGTTCTCATTAGGAATGCTGGGGACAGACTGATCAACAATGTCTTCATCAAATAGCACAGCGCAGTAAGAGAGCCTCCCACTCATCCTTTCTATGCCTAAGCTTTTTACAAAGAGCCTCCTCATTCATCCGATTTTCCTTCTTTCTCTGCATAACCCCGATTTCCCCCTCTCAATTCATTCTCCAATTTCACTTGGAAAATACTGATTTAATAAAAATGATATTGAAAGATGAGAAGGAGCTTCTACAGTGCCCAGTCTGCTAAATTCTGCAGCGTTACCAAAGTTTCTTTGACTCAATGACACCAAGAATTGCACTTATGATTATTACATAGTTTTTGAACAAAAAAAGTACTTAAACTGTTGATTTGGATTTAATTTTTTTAACGAAATTTATTCCGATCAAGCATCTCCTCATTTTCTCAGTCGATATATACAATCTTACTCCTCTTGCTGTACAACCTGTTGCAGAGGCTGTTATAGAAAAGAGGGAAAGGTTTGCTACAGCTATACAAAGCCCTGGTTAGGTCACAACTGGAGGACTGTGTATAGTTCTGGGAACGGCACCTTATAAAGGATCAATATTTGCATTGAAAGTTTCAGAGGAGCCGCATTGATTAAGTTGGTGGGTTTTGGAAATAGGAAGTTGAACATCTGCAACAATTACATTGAGGAGACCAAACGCAGACTGGGTGACCACTTTGCAGAACACCTTCAATCTGTCCTCAAGCATGACCCAGGCCTTCCTGTCGGTTACCATTTCAACGCCCCATCCTGCTCTCATGCCCACATGTCTGTCCTTGGCCTGCTGCAATGTTCCAATGAAGCCCAACGCAAAGTGGAGGAACAGCACCTCATCTTCCGATTAGGCACTTTGCAGCCTTCTGGACTTAACATTGAGTTGAACAACTTCAGACCATGAACTCTCTCCTCCATTTTCACACTTTTTAAAATCCCTTTATAAAAATGTATTTTATTTACTTATTTTTTATTCATTTATTCGTTATTTCATCCCCCTTTTTATCCATTTTTAATCCTTATTTCCCAACTACCTCCCTCTCCTCCCACCCCACCCCAATTCCAAAAGCGCCATCTGTTACACGTTCCATGTTGTTTTTTCACGGATTGCTGACCCTTGTTCTGCTATTCACACATTCTGCTTTCGTACTTTTATGCAACTATCAGCATCTTCTTCAGCTCTCACCACTGCCATTAACACTCCCTTTTTCTTGTGTCGATGATACGTTTGTCAGTCTCTCCTTAGCTCCCACCTCTCGCTGACCTTCTACCCAGCTTCACCTGCTCTACCCTCCTCGCCCCATCCCCACCCTGCCCCACTTGAACAGTATAAACCCCATCACTTTTTACTTCTCATCAGCTCTGAAGAGGAGTCACATGGAATCGAAAAGTTAACACCGTTTCTCTCTCCACAGATGCTGTCAGACCAGCTGAGTTTTCCCAGCACTTTCTGTTTTCATAATATATAAGAGGTGCTTGGCTAACAAGACGGCAGACGGAGAAAAATGTAGCAAAGACTGAAGTAACTCACTTGGTCGTAAAAGTAATTTTTAAAAAGCAGCAAAGCAGGACATGTTTGAAAAGGTGAGAAAGTTGTCCATTGATTTACAAAGTGACTTGGCTGTGCTTGTACAAGGAAGACAGGAAGTTGTATCAGTTCCTGCAGCAAAATTGATTAGCGTGTTCTTCCATCTGAAAAACCATTCAGTGACGAAACTTCCGATGTTTTTTTTCCCCATCAACACTCATTGTCATACGGATTCGGGTTGTCAATGGCGGCAGGAAAGTTTTCCACAAATGTTGCCAGTTCTAATGTGAGTTTCCAACCAGAGAATCTTCCGCGTGTAAAGGAAATGTGATAACTATTAGGCTACGAAAGCAACATGCAGCTCCTTGCAGAATATTAAACTGTGCTGTCTTATTGCACTGCAGGACCTTGTTTTGTGGAAGTATAATTCGGCGGAAAACCTTAGCCATGCGGCAGAGAAATTGATCTAACATTAGAATCATCAGGTGACAGAACACATCAGCAGCTCATTCAACACCGCACACATGTGCGAACAACCTTACAGCAAATCCGCCCCATTCTTTCCCTCTTTTTTCCCCAGCCATGCATTTTTCAGAAGATCATTCAAAACCTGGAGAAGTATAAATGTCACTTTGTGTTGAGATGATGCATCCTGTTATGATTTAACAACAAAAGGGAACGATGCAACCTTTCCCTACATTTAATACTGTTAATGCTTCTACCACTTTTCGAGCGGGGAAACTTTCCGTGTGTGAGAGACTGTGATCCCTATTACCCTACACAAGCCCTGCAATGTAGCGGGGAAACTTTCCGTGTGTGAGAGACTGTGATCCCTATTACCCTACACAGACCCTGCAATGTAGCGGGGAAACTTTCCGTGTGTGAGAGACCGTGATCCCTATTACCCTACACAAACCCTGCAATGTAAAGAGCCCAATTTAACACACAGAAGGCAGAGAGTCAGGATTTTTCAGGTTGGAAAGACGTAATTAGTGGAGTGCCACAAGGATCAATCCTAGGGCCTCAATTATTTACTATCTATATTAATAACTTGGAGGAGGGGGCAGAGTGTAATGTATCCAAATTTTCTGACGATACAAAAATAGGTGGGAGTGCATTTTGTGATGAGGACATAAGGAATCTGCAAGGGGGTATAGATAGGTTGAGTGAGTGGGCAAAAAACTTGGCAGATGGAGTTGACTGTAGGAAAGTGTGAGGTGATGCACTTTGGACGGAAGAATCAAAAGGCAGACTATTATTTAAATGGAGAGAGACTCCAAAAAAGTGCAGCACAGAGGGATCTGGGTGTTCTTGTGCATTAAACACAATAGGTTAGCATGCAGGTGCAGCAAGTAATTAAGATGGTAAATGGAATTTTGGCCTGTGCGAGTGGATGGAGTTTAAAAATCTGGAAGTCTTGTTACAACTGTGCAGGGTGTTGGTGAGGCCACATCTGGAGTACTGTGTACAATTTTGGCCCCCGTATTTTAGAAAGGATATACTGGCATTGGAGGCAGTTCAAAATAGATTCAGGAGGCTCATTTTTAGGATGAAGTACAGCGAAACAGGTTAAGCCTCTATTCATTAGCGTTTAGAAGAATGAGGGGTGATCTTATTGAAACCTACACGATTCTGAGGAGGCTTGACAGGTTCATGTAGAGAAGGCGTTTCCACTCGATCTAGGGAACATAGTTACAGAATAAGGGAGCATTCATTTAAAACTGAGATGCGAAGGGATTTCTTCTCCCAGAGGGTAGTAAATGTCTGGAATTCTCTACCCCAGAGAGGTGTGGAGGCAAGATCACTGCAAGTATTTAAAGGGGAGGTGGATAGATTTTTGAAATATCGGGGAGTTGAGGCCTATGAGGAGCTGGCACGAAAGAAGAGTTGAGGTCTGGGCAGATCATCCATGATCTTATTGAAAGGCTTGAGGGGCCTTTCCTGCTCCTTCTTCTCATGTTCTTATGTTCGTTTGAAACGTGTCTCTGGTGAAAGGGGTCGGAAATTAAAATAAAAGGCACAGGTAACATAGATAAGCCAGGTTGTAAAACTTCCCTGTAGCTTCCCTGGTGGTCTAGTGGCCAGGATTTGGCGCTCTCATCGCCGCGGCCCGGGTTCGATTCCCGGTCAGGGAATGGTAATTTGCTGACCTCGTGCAAGCTATGAAAAGGAGTTTCGATAACTCCCATTAGAAAAATGCAGATCACCTTTGCCGGAATCAGTGGCGTGGGAGCTTGAACTTTGCATCAGAGTTGGAAATGTTATCCGGTTACAACCGGTAAGAAACAAACACAGGGGTGAAGATAGTGAATGAGAGAAGGGCTGTGATTGGCTGCAAAGTGCTGACAATAGAGAGGATGGTGCAAAGCAAAATATAGCGGTAAGAGTGAAGATTTTACCGTTTACATTGACACAAATATCTCCCAGATCTTGTCCCAAATCTCGTGTTAAATGAGGAGGAAACTCCTCGCTCAATCTTCCACTTCTTAGCTGCACCTCCTTGCAAACTCCCCCTGCATTTTCCATCCTGATATTTTTCTCTGTAACATTTTGATATGAAACTGCACAACTAATGTGAATAAAGTGTGTGATGGGAAAAATGTGTTAACCCCCTCGGGAACTGAACCACATTGACACACACGGAGGAACACACACAGACATGTACACCGAGAGTGACAGAGGGCAAGGGTTTGTCTCTAAGGAGAGACAAACATCCAGAAAGCAAGCATGTCACCAACCTGGCTCGGTTTTTGTTCCCCTACGACAAGTTTCGTGAATGTTTTCGTGAATGAACGGAAATAGGAAAACCCCCTTGGATGCTTTGGTGCTTGGATGGATTTGATTGAATCTAACCCAGAATTAACTCAGTAGACACAGAGTTAAAATCAGGAATAATGAGCAGCGGGAAACCCCAATGGATTTGAACTCCATCTCCTTAACCACTCGGCCACGGCAACTGGCCCTATGAACAGGTTAATGTTGTTGGTATATAAGATGACTACAGCAGAGAGGCGGGCTTTCGGCCCATCTTCTCCGTGCTGGCTGTCTGGAAGAAAACTCAACTACTTCCACTGCCGTGCATTCTCACAAAAGCAATTAATATTTGTATTGCCTCTCCTCCTTCTCCCAGTTAAAATTAAACCCAGTACACGCCCGCATTCACTTTGAGCTGGCACTTTGTCGTCAGAGGAGAGCATTCAAAATGACCAACATGCGAACCACCTATAGCTTTGGCAGCGGTTCCACAAATAATGGAACCTGAATCCAGCGCCTGAGGCCATTCGGCCAGGCTACCTCTCACAACCTGCTGTTTCCCGTCGCCTTGATGTTGTTTCCACTGAAAAAGAACATTAAAAATATCGAAGAAGGAACAGGAATTAGCCATAAGCCTCCTCGAGCCTCCACTCCCACTTAATAAGATCATGTCAGATCCCCAAGCTCAGCACCAATTTCCCATCCGATCCCAATAGCCCTTCATTCACTTAAAGTCCAAACATTCATCAGCCTTCAATATACTCATCGACTGAGGATCCACAGAGCTCCAGGCTACAGAATTCCAAAGATTCACAAGCTTTTGGGTGAAGAAATGTCTCCTCGCCTCAGTCCTAAATGACTGACACATTATCCGGATAATGTGAGCCCAGTTCTAGACGCTACAGCCAGGGAGAAACAGCCTCTCAGCATGTTCACTGTCACTCAGGAATCAATCCAGTGAATCTTGGTTGCACACAGACAGCGAGTGAATGGAGGGAACAAAGAGCACAAAAGTGAACAGAGATAGAGACACAGGCAGAGAGGCTGAGAGAGTTAAAGAGAGCGAGGCAGATATAAAGGGACAAAAAGAGGCAGACAGATGGAGAGAGAGTGGTAGACACTGAAAGGAACAGATACACTTCACCATTCCACATGATCATTAACTTAGATTGACAGACGGAAAGCGAGAAATAAAGACTTACATTTAAACAGAGCCTTTCACCAACTCAGGACAACGGGAGGCCCTTTAGAGCCAATGAAATCTTTTTGAAATATAGTCACTGTTGCAATCTAAAAGCAGAGAGAGTTTGACAAAAATGCTGATTCAGTAGATTAGAAAATTCGATCTTAAGAAATCCATCTCAATGTAGAAACTTTCTTTCGATCTTCCTAAACAGTTCATGGTTTGTTTGATGCAGATTCAGCAGATGTAAATCTGCAGCTGAGTGAATAAATTTCAACTCGGATCTCTGACGAAACAGGGACAAAGCATCCCATTTCTATCAGGTCATCTCTCAGCCTTCTCTTTTCTAGAGAAAAGAGCTTCAGGCTGTTCAGCCTTTCCTGGTGATTCTAACCTATCCGTTCCTGGAACATTTGTGAATCAACTTTTATTTTCCTGTTCCTTCCGACACCCGACAGCAGTAGAAACAGTTCCTAATGTCTGAGTGATTTCAGTTTGGACTATCTGCATTTAAAAATTCATTCTCTCGATGTGTCCATTGCCTTACCCACTGAACCACAAGGACTCGGTGCCTGTCTGTTTAAATGTTGCTCAGTGACAATTTCGATCATCCTCCACTTTGTACCAAAATGACCCTCAGAAGCTGAAAAATCTCCATTCAAAAAAAAGAAAGAAAACTCCTCTTGAATATTTTAAAACTGCTCTTTTTATTCTCTGTACCATCTTAATATGATGCCGCAAAACTAACGTGAATAATGTTTGGATGGTGAAATGGGGAACTGAACCGCATTGACACACACACAGGAATATACACCCAGATTGACAGAGGGCAAGGGTTTGTCTCGAAGGCGAGGCAAACATCCAGAAAGCAAGCATCACACCAACCTGGCTCTGTTTCTGTTCTATTTCTAGCTGTAACTTTTGTGAACGCTTGCAGACAAAAGGAAATTAGAGAACGCTGGGGGTTTTGGATGTTTTTTATTCAACTTAATCGACATTTAATCGTGCAGGCACACTCTAAAATTCAGGAATGATAAGAAGAGTAGTTGTTAGGTTTCCAGCCCACCTGTGGAGACCCCATTAGATTCAAAACCTGTTGCCTTAACAACTCAGTCGCGAATCCAAGCCCCAGATTTGCATGAATGTAGATTGTATAAAATCATATAGACGGCTACATCAGACGGTCATTCAGCATATTGTTCACATGCCGACTCTCAGGAAGAGCAACTCACAGACTGCAATTCCACACCCCGCCTTTTTCCTACAGCAACTCATATTTATATTGTCTCTCCTCATTCCCCCGATCAAAGTAAAACACCGTACACTCCGCTGGGTTTAATGTGAGTTTGTATCTGTTGGTTCAAATGGGACAGCTGCAGATCCTAAAAGGGAGATAACTTGAACGTTTGGCGACGGTGGGATTCGAACATTTGTTTTTGTAGAGACTGCAGCCTTAATCCAGCGCCTTAGACCGCTCGGCTACGCTATCAAGTAAAAAAGGGTTATTCATAATTTCCTTCACTGGAATTGTCAACGAAAAGAACAGAAGCAAAGGAGCAGGAATGGGTCATTGGGAAACTCGAACCAGCTCTGCCAGTTAACCAGATCATCCTGCACTTTGTAACAAACAGAAATCATCTCCACTGCTAACTTCTTTTTTCAATGTTTCATTATTTCGATGTTTCAAATGATGTTTCTTTTTTTCCTTTGTGACTCTGCGTGTTTACTCAATGAAATGTTGGTAATAGTTAATGAGATTGTATATATTGACTGAGAAAAATGAGGAGATGTTTGGTCAGGGTAAATATTTTTTGATAATTTGATTTGACATCAACGATTTCAAAAAATTTGAAAACTGTCAAAGGTTTCAGAATCCAACTCTTCATGTCATTGGGTCAGGAAAACTTTGTTAACTTTCATACATTGTGCATGGACACAGCAGAAGGCCCTGCATCTCTTTCAATATTGTTTTTTCTTAACGCAGAGATTTCAAAAGGGAATTGGACAATGACTTGAAAGGGAGAAAAAGATCAGGGTTATGGAAAGAGACAAATAAATTGAGATTAACTAGAAAGCTCGTTGAACAAAACTGACATAGACTGATTGTCCGAAAGACATCTTGTAGAGCTGTGCCATTTGATGATGACATTGTTGATCAGTCTGTCTCCAGCATTCCTAATGAGAACAGCCGAATTCCATTTCTTCAAAACAAAGACCCAAAGTGCTGCTGCATGACGTCACCGCTTAACATTTTAGTGAAGCCCATTGAGCCTTTGTGCTGTTTCCTGTTTCTGTGGTGCGGTGATTTTCATGCTTGCCGAGCACATGAAACGTTCTCCGGTTTAAAACTGGGCAGAGCCATAATCAGAATTTGTGGGTTCACGTTGAAGCCACGTGACCTGGTCTGTGATTATCCCTGAACCAAGAGCACATGGTCTGCTCATTGTGACGTGCCTGGTTTTGACTGTTTCCTGAGCGGTGATTGGCTGCTGTGTTCCCTACATTACAACAATGACTGCACTTCAATAAAAGCAAAACTGCGGAAATCTGGAAAGGAAAACAGAAAATACAGGAAAAAATCAGCAGGTCTGACAGCATCTGCGGAGAGAGAAACCTGCTGAGTTTTTCCAACATTGTCTGTTTTTATTTTAAAAAGTACTTAATTGGCTGGAAAGTAGTTTGAGACATCCACTGGTCTGGAATAGCGCTATTAAAATGCAAGTCTGTCCTTCTTTAATTATCTTAAATCCCAGTCCTCTGGTTACTGACCCCCGTCAATGGGAACAGTTTCTCCCGATCTGCTCTATCAAACCGCCCCGTCCCCGTTGCCCCCACCCCCGTCATTTTGAACAGCTCCGTGAAATCTCCGTTTAACCTTCTTTGCTCCATAGAGGACAATCCCGGTCTCCATAAACTCTCCACAAAACTGAATTTCCTCATCCCTGGACATGATGCAAGGCGGAGGATTGAGACGAGATTTTGGAAAATATTGTCAGTTGGCAGGTGGGAAAATGGAGAAGGAACCAAAATAGAAATCTCAGTCTCCAGCATTGTGAATCTTCAGATATTCTTTGGGAACCGGAATCTGAGGAGAATGACGGGTGAACTGTCCGACTGACCAGAAACAGTCAAGGCACCTTTCCCTTCTTTCAGACGCTGGAACATTGACTCTTTTGTTATCAGTGAAATTAGCTGATCTGAGACATTGAAAGGATTCTCGTTACTGCACATCAGGAATTCAAACCTAATATCGGCTTCGGGACAATCAGAATAGTTGGTAACAGTCAAGGCACCGAAAGGCTCGAAGGAAGACGGCTCCGGTTGTAGGAGAGCTTGTTCCCGGTGACATGGATGTGTCTGAAGTGGGTGGGATCAGCCTGTTTCCATGTATCCACAATGAATGTCCTGCCCTTTATTTTGGAAGAGTAAAACTGATAGAGAATAATTGTCATTCCTGTAGCAGCAATCTGAAACTTTAACTCGATGCCACCATTTTTAGAAGTTGCATCAGTCTCTGTGGCACAATTGGTTAGCGCATTCGGCTGTTAACCGAAAGGTTGGTGGTTCGAGACCACCCAGGGACGAAACTTCCCCCTTTTTCCAGCATTAATTATCACTCAGTTCCCGGTTGTCATTGGCGACTTGAGCTGAATGTCAAGACCCCGGAAATGTTGCCGGCTCCACTGTTATCCAGTGAGCTCCCAAGTAAGCGGCTTTTTTTCGAATATTCATTTCAAATATAATGAGAAAACATTTAGACCTACCATGCACTGATATCCAACACACTGGAAATTTATGAAGTTATTGAATTCAAACAAACCCATCAATGATTCCCTCTTCCTCAGCTCCACAGTGAGTGAGACAGGCAAATGCAGCAAAGCAGCAATATTCCGGCCCCGCACACTCCAATCACCTGCTGCCAGCAGAAAGCGGCGACTGCAGCTTCAATCAGCGGGTTACTGCCCATCCCTGGGACACAGGATACTCCAACCCAGGCCAAACCTCCCAATACACCGAGCACAGGCTCAGGAAAACTCACGTACATTATATCCCGGTCACTAAACCTCCGAGCAGCATTTACAGAATTCCCGAGTGAGTGAGTCACAAATAAAAGTCACCCCAACTTTCTAAATCTTTTCACTGTCAAATTCCTTCATTTTATTGAAACGCTGACTGTTGTGAATGCGAAAATGAGCACCATGGGATTTGTGTTACCGTGTGACTTGTTCTCCACTGATTGTCCTTCAGGTTTGCAATTCAATTTGTGTTGGATATTGAAGCGAATCTGTTTTCAAAATGAGGACACAAAGCAGCTAAATATTGAATCCGGAAACAGATCCTGAGGAAAATGGATCACACTGTTTGGAAGGAGGTACATCTGAGAAGCAGAAGCTATGAATTATGTTATTGATGATTAAGTGGAAAGCATGGGGGCCTTGGTCAAGCATCGTGTCCCAGTGGTGAAAACGATTCTTTTAAAATCCACTGGGATTTCACCAGGAAAGTTCCAATCTTACCGACTGTGCTTCTTATTATTGCTGATTTCAACCAGGTGTCCACAGAACTCTCGGATCAATGGAAGAAAAAACATCCAAAATTCTCCTGATTTTTGGACTCTAAGGGAATGAAGGGCGATCGGGATCGGGTGGGAAATTGGTGTTGAGGCTGGAGATCCGCCATGATCTTATAAAGTGACGGAGGAGGCTTGTGGGGCCTTATGAAGTATTGTTGCTGCTTTGATTCTGTTCTATTTGAGTAGCAATGCTAGGCAAGGCGATGGGCAGTAATAATGAAGCTTGGTTTCAAATACCACTTCCACTGCTGCTGACATTGCCCCATTGGTCGAAAAAGTGGCAGCTCACAGTTAAAGCAGGTGTGTGCGGTGTTTCACTTGAACAGAAATACTGAGAGACAATAAAATATAAATGGCTGTGGAGAAAAGGCGGGGTTGTTGAATTAGCTGTGAAACTTGTGCAGGACAGATATTCGCCTCCAGCTCTTTCTGCCCGTCCAGGTCAATTAGCTGCTTGATGCAAACGCAGTCAGATAGTGCGAACGTAAAACAGAACGTGATCAGTTTGCAGATAGCAGCTTACAGAGACACCAGGATCTTCCTGATTGGCCCAAGTACTGATCACAGGAATGTGCACAGTGCCGATTATCCACAATCTCATTTCCCTTCCAGTCTTGTCTACGTTGTTCAGCTTTGAAAATGCTCATATTTTCACACTGGATTTCAATGTGAAGAAAGCAGAGCTGTGATAAGCTTATATAGTTCAGCAGATGTACTGCAAGAAGTTACATAACAGGCAGATGATAACAGTGCTCTTTGGACGCGGTGAGCTCCAGGGAAGGATTGGCACTATTAATGTGTCGTTCAATTAGTCTCGTGACAAATCTCGTGCTGGAAATGACAAGAAATCTCGCTGAATTTGCTCCGTGTTTTGGTTTCAAACGAGCCGAATACAAGGTAAGAAAGTACAACTCGCTCGAGTGGGTTACAAAATGGAAGAATGACTCGTGCTGTTGGGAAACATAAAATTATAGAAAGTTGCAGCACAGAAAGAGACCATTCGGCCTGGCGTGCTGCTGTCAAAGAGCAGTTGTGATTGGTTGATCCATCAGGAGTGATACTCATGTCAGTGCAACAGTAGGCAGCAAAATTTGCCCTTCTCCCACCCATATTTTTCCTGGCGCCACCATCTCTGTGGTCAGTGATTTGCACCCTGCCCTTCTCTTCTCCTTCTTTCACTCCACTTCTGTCTCTGTTCTCGACTTGTCCAAATATGACATTTCCAACTCTGCGGTGAAACTTCAACTATCACCCCACTGATTCTGGTGGAGTTGTTAAATCGTTTCCATCAATAAGTAATTAATACTCATTTTAACAAGATAAAAAAATCTACATTCCCTGATTGGGAATCGAACCCAGGCTAATGCTGATAAAGTGCCGAATCCTGACCACTAGACCATCGGGGAAGCTATCATCTCAATTTCTCTGTTCCTTTCACCCACTCTAACCTGTCTCTCTCTGAACTTGCTGCACTCCGTTCTCTCAGGTTCAACCCTGACATTGTCATCAAACCTGCTGACAAGGGTGGTGCTGTTGTTGCCTGGCGCACTGATCTCTACCTCGCAGAGGCTGAGCGTCAACTCGTAGACACTTCCTCCTACCTGCCCCTGGACCATGACACCACCACTGAACATCAAGCCATTGTTTCCAGGACTGTCACTGACCTCATCTCCTCTGGAGACGTTCCTTCCACAGCTTCCAACCTCATAGTCTCCCAACCTCGGACGGCCCGCTTATACCTCCTGCCCAAAATCCACAAACAGGACTGTCCCGGCAGACAGATCGTGTCAGCCAGTTCCTGCCCCATGGAACTCATTTCTTGCTATCTTGACTCCATTCTCTCTCCCCTTGTCCAGTCCCTTCCCACCTACATCCGTGATTCCTCTGACACCCTACATCATATCATCAATTTCTAGTTCCCTGGCCCCAACCGCCTCCTCTTCACCATGGACGTCAATCCCTCTACACCTCCATCCCCCACTGGGATGCTCTGAGGGCTCTCCGCTTCTTCCTTGAACAGAGGCCCGAAAAATGCCCATCCACCACTACTCTCCTCCGTCTGGCTTAACTTGTTCTCACACTGAGCCATTTCTCCTTAAACTCCTCTCACTTCCTCCAAATAAAAGGTGTGGCTATGGGTACCCGCATGGGCCCCGGCTATGCTTGTCTCTTTATGGGGTATGTGGAACATTCCTTGTTCCAGTCCTACTCCGGCCCCCTCCCACAACTCTTTCTCCGGTACATCGATGATTGCTTCGGCGCTGCTTCATGCTCTCGTCTGGACTTGGAAAAATTTGTTAATTTTGCTTCCAATACCCAACCCTCCATCATTTTCACATGGTTCATTCCTGACACTTCCCTTCCCTTCCTTGACCAATTCCCTGTCTCAATTTCTGATGATAGACTGTCCACCAATATCCATTACAAGCCTACCGACTCCCACAGCTACCTCGACTACAGCTCCTCACACCCCACTTCCTGTAAGGACTCCTTCCCATTCTCTCAGTTCCTTCGCCTCCGTCGCATCTGTTCTGATGATGCCACTTGCAAAAACAGTTCCTCTTACATGCCCTCCTTCTTCCTTAATCGAGGATTTCCACCCACAGTGGTTGACAGGGCCCTCAACCGTGTCCGGCCCATCTCCCGCGCATTCCTTCTCACACCTTCTTCTCCCTCCCAGAAATATGATAGGGTCCCCCTTGTCCTCACTTATCACCCCACCAGCTTCCGCATTCAAAGGATCATCCTCCACCATTTCCACCAACTCCAGCATGATGCCACCACCAAACACATCTTCCCTTCACCACCATCCGCAGCCCCCCCCCCCCCCACACACCACCGCCGGTGGCATTCTGCAGGGATCATTCCCTCCGTGACACCCTGGTCCACCCCTCCATCACCCCCGACACCTCAACCCCCTCCCACGGCACCTTCCCATGCAACCGCAGAAGGTGCAACACCTGCCACTTTACGTCCCCTCTCCTCACCGTCCAAGGGCCAAAATACTCCTTTCAAGTGAAGCAGCATTTCACTTGCACTTCCCTCAATTTAGTCTACTGCATTTGATGCTCCCAATGCGGTTTCCTCTACATTGGAGAGACCAAACGCAGACTGGGTGACCGCTTTGTGGAACACCTTCGGTCTGTCTGCGAGCATGACCCAGACCTCCCTGTCACTTGCCATTTCAACACTCCACCCTGCTTTCATGTCCACATGTCCGTCCTTGGCCTGCTGCATTGTTCCAGTGAAGCTCAACACAAACTGGAGGAACAGCACCTCATCTTCCGACTCGGCACTTTACAGCCTTCCGGACTGAATATTGAGTTCAAAAACTTTAGATCATGAACTCTCTCCTCCATCCCCACCCCCTTTCCGATCCCCCTTTTTTCCCAACAATTTATATATTTTTTTCTTTTCCCACCTATTTCCATTATTTTGAAATGTATTTCCATCCATTGTTTTATCTCTACCTTTTAGCCTATTTCGATCCCTTCACCCCACCCCACCCCCACTAGGGCTATCTCTACCTTGCTCGTCCTGATTTCTACCCTTAATGTCATCTATTAGCACATTTCTTAGCTAATGTCACCACCGTCAACATCTCTTTGTCCTTTTGTCTATGACATTGCTACTTTGCGTCCGCCTATCACTGCCCCTATATCCAGCCCAACCTGCCCCACCCCCCACTACCAGCTTGTATTTCACCGCATTTCTCCATTTCCTTAGTTCTGAAGAAGAGTCACACGGACTCGAAACGTCAACTGTGCTCCTCTCCGCAGATTCTGTCAGGCCTGCTGGGTTTTTCCAGGTATTTTTGTTTTTGTTTCAGATTTCCAGCATCCGCAGTATTTTGCTTTTATCTGAGAGAGAGAAATCAATACGTTTCAGTGAGTGAGTCGCTGTCTCAGATAGAGATATGACAGACATTAAGTGATTGTGGTGACAAACGTGCCCGTCTTAGCAAAGAAATGTTTGGTATGACATGAATTTATAAACAAGAGCACACAACAGAATATATTATCAATGAATATTTATGTTATTTGACGATCTGTAGTTACAGTTTGAATAAGAGAAAATAAAATAAAATGAAACATTCTGGTGAAGATACATCTTTTATCTTTGTGGAATGACGCAGCATGATTTCTTTTCACACTGACACATAGAACAGGTGAAGTCTCATATGTAATACTGTTGGCTGTAATGAAACTGAATATTAGGAGCTGCACGGAACAAACAGTCAAAGCCTGTAGTTTTAGGCCAAAGTCAGAGGCCCATTTCTAACTCAACGTTCACCTTATAGAGACATAGAATAGAGTAGTAACAACAGAGACAGAGCCTGGTGTGGTTATTATTGAGACAGGGCCTAGTGCAATTTAAGCAGAGACATTACTAGAGAGGCCACCTAATGTTACTTAAGCAAAGACGTGACCTAGTGCACGAATAACAGGGGCGGGGACGAGTGCTATATTAACATAGACAAGGTCTACTGCTGTAATAGCGGAGATGGGTCTAGTGCAATAGTTACCGATACAGGGCCTGGATCAACATCAAGTGAAATAGGGCAGTTATTACAGGCGCAGGACACAGAGTAATTGCTTCCCAGAGAGAGTCTAAGGCCGTAATATCGGAGACTGCCACCAGTGTAAGAGAGACAGATATGATCTCGTGGAGTAAACTCAGGGAAGGGGAGAATGGAATAGAAGCAGAGACAGAGGTACAAAGACAAAGTCTCTGCAAAGACAGGATCCATTTTAATTAAAAAGACAGATAAGCTCGAGTGTAATACAGGCTGATACAAAGTCTAGTGCAAATTGTTCTGAAATACGGTCTAGAGGAATATAAGTGCAGACATGATTGAGTGTGTTATAAGCAGCGCCGTGACCTCGTGACACATAAGTGAGACAGTGCCGAGTGAAGTAATAATTGAGACAGGATCTTGTGTAATACGAACCAGCCTGGTGTAGCAATAACACTGACCGGATCCAGTTTAAGAAAACTGATACACGGTCTCGTGCAGCTTCACATAATTGAGGGCTCTTTTTAATATCAACTGACGCAGTGTCTGGTGAATTAAATACCGGCAAAGGTACGAGATCAGTAAAAACAGAGACATACACTAGTACAGCAATAAGAGTAATCGTTTAGGACAATAACAACAGAAACAGGGAATTGTGTGATATGAATGGAGGCATGTATTGGTGCAGCATCACCTGAGGCAGGGTCCAGTTTGATAGACACGTGGCAGGTTCTACTGGAGTAATAGCTGAGACAGAGTCTTGTAAAATGCAAATAAAAACATGTTCTAGTTTTCTATAACCAGAGACAAGCTCTAGTGCAGTGCTAACTGGGGCATGGCTTATTGTAACTTTGGTCGAGACCTGCTTCAGTGCAGTCATGACTGAGATAGTGCCAACTGTATTGTGGCCCTAGCCCAGTACATAAACTACTGAGATTGAACCAATTACAGAAACAACTGAGAGATGACCTTCTCTAATATGATCAGAGACATGTCCTCGTGCAATAGAAACAGTAACGGCGTCTAATTTAATATGAAACTCTTTCGAGTTATCAACAGTCACAGATTGCAACTCTTTCGAGTACAATCACAGTTCTTGGTTTTCGGGAGTGGGACATGAACCCACAACCCTCTGATTCAAAGGCGAGGGTGCTATGAACTGAGCCACAGCTGACACCTCCCTTAATTTAATATGAACAGAGACAGTGCCAAATGCAGCAATAATTGAGACAGCGTCTGCTTCATGTGATGTGAGCAATCACGGTTTCACTGCCACCTACTGGTCAAACTTTGCTACTGCAGGTGTTGTGAAAATGTCGATTCCATTTACTGTTTCTGAGATCAATGGTTAAAATCAGAAATAATGGAAAACGTAGACGGCAGGATTTGCACCTGCGCGTGGTAACCACAAAGGATTTCAAGTGCATCGCCTTAACCACTCGGCCACGACTACAGACCTTGGCATGGAGCCTGTATTATTTATATGAAGTCATAGAACGGTTACAGCAGACAAAAAGGGCCTTCTGCCCGCCCTGTCTCTGTCATAACCTAGCCGGGTATGCACGCGCGTTATTTCCTATGTGAATATTCAGGGAGATCAATGTTGTTTCCTCCTGGAGCCTCAGCTTGTTCTGAATTTCAATCTGTGGAAGGTAATCGACCTACAAAATCCACAAGATGATAATGCATTCCTCTCAATCATCAATAACATCATTCACATCTTCCACTTCTTTGCTGCACCTCCTTCCAAACATTGTAAACTCCACTTGCATCGTTCATCCTGATATTTTTCTCTTTGACATTTTAATATTAAGTTGCACAACCAATGTTAATCAAGTTTGTGTTGGTGAATATGTGTCCATCCCCTCGGGGAACTGAACCGCATTGACACACACAGAGGAACACACACTGACACATACACCGAGAGTGACAGAGGCCTAAGGAGAGACAAACACCCAGAAAGCAAGGATGCCACCAACTAGGCCAATTATTGTTCCATTTCAGACTCCAAATGTGGTGAATGTTTGCAGATGAACAGGACTAAGAAACGCGGGGGTGTTTGGGTGGTTTAGTTTTTCATTTGACTGACAACTTATTCTGCAGACAGTTTGTGTCAATCAGGAGTGAGAAGGGGAATTGGCAGGATTCGAACCATGTGGAAAAACGTCTGAACCACTCGGCCAGGACAACTGGGTAAAGGCTGCATGTTGTTTGTTTAAAATAATAGAATGAATACAGGGAGTTCCAGTGAAAGAAGGTCTTCCAGTCCGTGCCATTGCCCCAGCTTTTCCCAGTCACCCTGGGATTTACACTGTCTCTCCTGATTCTTCCAACTGAAATACAACACTGCACAGCTCAGCTGCCCCTTCACCGCACAGGGAATCTTTTGGAAGTGCATCAAACAACAAACCACCAGAAAGTTTGGCAGCGGTGAGAGTGAAGCCCAAATCTTCAGAGAGATCGAAACCTGAACCAGCGGCTGATCCCGCTCGGCCTCACTACCACATTCAGATTAGACACAAACATTGTCTTCACCAACATTGACACTGAATTAGAATATAAAAAATTATGATCAGGAATGGGCCATTCGGCCCCTCGAGCATTCTCAGCTACTTGATAAGATCATGTGAAAACTTGAATCATCATCCACTTTGTAACATCCGGACGTTTAGCTACTGAACAGTCTCCGCTCAAAGAAAAGAGAGAAATGTCTTCTTGCATCTTTTAAAACTGATGGTTTTCCTCTCTCTCTGCACCTTATGATATTAAGCCACAGAACGAATATGAGTAATGTGTGGGTGGTAAAAATGGGAAACTGAACCACATTGACACACACAGAAATTCACAAATACGCACTTGTTAAGTTTTGAAATTGTGCTTCTTTTCAAACTGTCTTCAATGTGCAGAAAGTGGAGCTATGATCAACTTATAGCTCAGAAGATGTACATCAAGAATGTATATAACAGGTTGATTCTCACGGTGCCTCTTGGGACTCGGTGAGCTGCATCTAACGATTTAGACCATTTAATTGTCGTTCAATGAGTCCGGTTCCAAATTCGGTGCTAGAAATGATAAGAAAACTCGCTGAATTTGCTTGTCTTGAATTCAAAGCATCGCATGGAAGATAAGAAAGTTCATCTTAACCGTGGTGTTAGGAAACATAAAATGACAGAAAGGCACAGCAAAGACAGGGGCTATTCGGCCCTGTGTGCTGCTTTCAAAGAACAATGTCATTGGTTGATATGAATATTCAAAGATATTCGTCATTTAGGAAGAATGGTTAAAAAGGAAAATGAGGTGGGGTCGCGCTGTTAATAAGGAACGAGATTGGTACATTAGTGAGAGAGGATCTTAGATTGAAGGATCAAGATGTAGAAAAAGTTCGGGTGAAGCGAAGAAACAGCAAGAGGCAGAAAACATTGGCGGGAGTTGTTTATAGGTCACCAAACTGTAGTGGGAATGTTGGGCATGGGATAAATCAGGAAATTAGAGCTGCATGTGACATGGGTAATACAGGAATAATATTCTGCCTCGCACCACCAGCTCTATAGTCAGTGCTTTGTAACCTATCACAGCCCTTCTCTTTTATTTTCACCCCCTCACTCCGACTCTGGGTTTATTCCCGAGTTTTGCCCTTGTGACATTTCCAGCTCTGATGTGAAACTTCCACTCTCACTCCACCAATTCTAGCAGAGCTTTACCGTGTTATTGTCAACCAGCAAATCAATCACATTGATTTGAACAGCTCGCCCAGGACTTATACGTTTCAACTCCCAAACCAGGGATCGAACGCAGGCTGTACTGATAAAATTAACGCATTCTAACCACGAAACCAGCAGTTTGACACATGGAAGCTGCTTTTGGTATTTTTCTATCCCAGATCTCTTTCACAAATGACAAGTTTCTTTGGCCAAATGGTCGGTGTCGTTTGAACACAGGTGTCCTCTTCAGCCAATGAGAACAAACATTTCGCTGGAACATGAAATCGATACTTTCCCCCTTTAAGACAGTTATTAAAGCCGCCCACTTTGACTGAGAATTTAGTCGTCTGACCGATTTTGTGGCTCAGTGTCACACTTTGTGATAAAATGCTCCTGGGGAACGCCTTGTGACGTTTCATTAGGGAAAAGGAGCTTTATAAATATAAGTTGTTTTTGTAGTCCATACATAGAAAGAGACAACCTCCTCTTCCCTCTTTCATCCTGGTATTTTTCACTGTAACATTGTAATGTGAAGTTGCACCACTAATGTGAATACAGTTTGTGCTCGTAAAAATGTGTTCACCTCCTCAGGGAACTGAACCGCATTGACCCACACAGAGGAACACACTCAGAGATATACACCGAGACTGACAGAGGCCTAAGGGGAGACAAATACCAAAGTGAAATCATGTAACCAAATTGGCTCCGTTTTGTTTTCCATTTCCGACTGGAGATTTGCAGAAGGCTGACAAATGAATGGAAATAAGAGAACACGGGTGTGTTTGGATCGTTTTTACTCGATTCAAACGATAATTAGCGCTGTCTGTGCGCGGTTAAAATCCAAAGTAGTGAGAAGCGTAGTCGGCAGGATTCGAACCTACGCGGGGTAACCCCAATGGATTTCTAATCCACCGCCTTAACCACTCGGCCACGACTACAGAAGCTGCTGCTCGCTCACTATTATCTGTGTGAAATCATGCAATGGTTACAGCGGAGAAAGCGGTCTTTCTGCTCGTCCTGCCACTGCCATGACCTGACCTTTTCCCCGGAACCCAGCAATTTATCCTGTCTCTCCTGGTTCTCCCGACCAAACTGGGAAAGAAAGAGTGAGAATGATCAACCCGGCCAGTTACCGCTTCATCAGTCTACTCTCCATCATCGGTAAAGTATTGGAAGGAGTCATCAACGGTGCTATCAAGCGGCACTGACTTAGCAATAACCTGCTCACTGATGCCCAGCTTGGGTTCCACAAGGACCACTCAGCCCCTGATCTCATTACAGCCTTGGTTCAAATATAAACAAAAGAACTCAACTCCCAAGAGGAATTGAGATCAGCATTTGACTGAGTGTGGCATCAAGGTTCCCGAGCCGAACTGGAGTCAATGGGAATCAGGGGGAAACTCTCCGCTTGTTGGAGTTATACCTAGCACAAAGGAAGATGGTTGTGGTTGCTGGAGTCAGTCATCTTAGCTCCAGGACATCACTGCAGGCGTTCCTTAGGGTAGTGTCCTCGGCCCAACCATCTTCAGCAATGAACTTCCATCCATCATAAGGTCAGAAGTGGCGAAGTTAGCTAATGATTGCACAATGTTCAGCACCATACCCGACTCCTCAGATACTGAAGCAGTCCATGTCCAAATACAGCAAGACCAGGGCAATATCCAGGCCTGTGCTGACAAGTGGCAAGTAACATTCGCACCCCACAAGTGTCAGGCAATGACCATCTCCAACACGAGAGAATCCAACCATCGCCTCTTGATGTTCAATGACATTACCATCACTGAATCCCTCACTATCTACATCCTGGGGATTCCCATTGACCAGGAACTGAACTGGACTAGCCATAAAAATACGGTGGCTACAAGAGCAGGTCAGAGGTTAGGAATCGTGCAACGTGTAACTCACCTCCTGACTCGCCAAAGCCTGCCTACCATCTACAAGGCACAAGTTAGGGGTGTGATAGAATATTCCCCACTTACTTGGATGAATGCAGCCCCCCCGCAACACTGAAGAAGCTGGACACCGTCCAAGGCAAAGCTGTCTACTTGACTGGCACCACATCCACATTCACTCCCTTCACCACTGATGCACAGTAGCAGCAGTGTGTACCATCTACAAGGTGCCCTATAGAAATTCACCGAGGCTGCTTAGACAGTAGCGTCCAAACCCACAAACATTCCCAGCTAGAAGGACAAGGGCAGCAGATAGATAGGAACACCATCACCTGGAAGTTCCCCTTCAAGTCACTCACCATCCTGACTTGGAAATATATCGCCGTTCCTTCACTGTCACTGGGTCAAAATCCTGGAACTCCCTTCCTAACAGCACAGTGGAATACCTACACAACATGGACTGCAGCGGTTCAAGAAGGCAGACCACCTTCCCAAGCGCAATTACGGATGGACAATAAGTGCTGGCCCAGACAGCGAAGCCCACATCACGTGAATGAATAAAAAAACGATCCAGTTTTACCTGCAAATTATATTGCCTTGAACTTCTGACCAAAGTAAAGCACTGCAAACGTCAGTCCCTGGAGCAAGTCTGACGTATTTGCTCAGGTGAGGAACCAGCTGAAGCTTTCAATATTGGATTTCTTAACACCGATTTCCAAATGGGAATTTTTTAATGGCTTGAAAGCGAAAAAACAGGACTATGGAGAAAGAGAAGGAAATTGTCATTAATTATAAAGCTCTTTGCACAAAACTAACGTAGACACCATGGGTGGAAGGTCCTCTTACTGCGCTGTGCCATTTGATGATGACATTGTTGATCAGTCTGTCTCCAGCATTCCTAATGAGAACAGCCGAATTCCATTTCTTCAAAACAAAGACCCAAAGTGCTGCTGCATGACGTCACCGCTTAACATTCCAGACAGCTCCATTGGGATCTTTACAGCGCAGGGTTTATAGAGGCGAGTGGGGTCATATTCGCTTCACATGTGATGGAGCTGCGGTTTGAAACCTGGTAAGAGCATTATCCAAGCGTGTTTATTTGAGTGTGAGCGACAGTTCGATAATTTCCGTTTGTTGTAAGTATGAACACAAGTGTTGGAATCCTGCTGACTAAAGATTGCACCATTTTTGATTTTAACCAAATTAATTATCAGTTAATTAGTAGGAAACCCATCCAAATACGTCCGTATTTTCAGATTCCCATTCATTTGTCAGCATTCAGGGAATTTGCTTTCGGAAATGGAACAAATACTGAGCCAAATTGATAATACCCTTGCTTTCTGGGTTTGTGTCTCTACTTAGGCCTTTGTCACTCTCGGTGCATATCTCTCTGTGTCTGTTCCTCTGTGATTGTCACTGTGGTCCAGTTCCCTGAGGGGGTGAAAACGTTTTTAATGTCGCAAACTTGATTCACATTACTTGTGTGAATTCATGTTAAAATGTCGCAGAGAAAAGCATCAGCGTGAAAGATAAAACAAGAGATTGGCCCTTTCCATTTCTATCCTACAACAATAACAACTTGTATTTATAAAGCGCTTTTAACCTAATGAAACGTCACAAGGGCGTTCCCCAGGATCATTATATAACAAAGTGTGACACCGAGCCTCATATTCGGTCAGATGACTAAAAGCTCGGTCAAAGGGGGAGGCTTTAAGAACTGTCTTAAAGGAGGAAAGTATCGATTTCATGTTCCAGCTAACAGCAATGGTTCTTCTCAATGGTTAAGGAATCGCTTGTGTTCAGCTTAAACAGACCATTTGGTCGGAGAACGTTGTCCCTGGAGGAGATCCCGAATGAAAAAAAAATGTCAAAAGTTGCCTCCATCATCCAAATCTCAAGTCTTATTGGTAGTTTCCCTGATGTTCAGTGACTCGGGATCGGCGCTTCCATTGGACCAACAGCGAATAGGGTGGAGGTTTTTGGAAATTGAAAGTTGCGCATGCGCAGCTTGTGGGGCTATTTCAACTTACTGTCGATTTCATGTTCCAGCTCAGAGCATCCGTTGTTTTCATTGACTGACAAAGTCGTTTGTCTTGAAACGAAACAGGCAGTTTTGGAGTGAAAGAGATCTGAACTGAAAAGCAAAAGGCAAAAGCAGCGTAGATAAGCCAAATCGAAAACTAATGGTATAGCTTCCCTGGTTGTCTAGTGGTCTGGATTCGGCGCTCTCACCGAAGCGGGCTGGGTTCGATTCCCGGTCAGGGGGTGTAGAGTTAATCAATTCGTAGGAACGAGTGTTAATTATTCATTGATTGGAGAAGTTTAAAATCTCCATCAGAGAAGTGACAGAACATAGGAACAGAAATTAGGCCATTCGGCCCATCGAGTCTGCTCTGCCATTCAATCATGGCTGATAAGTTTCTCAACGCCATTAAATACACTCAATGACCTGTCCATAGATTCACCACTCTCTGGCGAAAGAAGATTCTCCTCATCTCTGTTCTAAAATGTCTTCCCTTTACTCTAAGGCTGTGCCCTCGGGTACTAGTCTCTCCTACTATTGGAAACATCTTACCCACTCTATCCATGTCTTTCAGTATTCTGTAAGTTTCAATCAGATTCCCCTCATCCTTCTAAACTCCATCGAGTATAGACCCAGAGTCCTCAAACGTTCCTCATATGTTAAGCCTTTCATTCCTGGGATCGTTCTCATGAACCTCCCCTGGACTCTCTCCAGCGCCAGAACACCCTTCCTGAAATACGGGGCCCAAAATTGCTCACAATATTCTAAATTTGGTCTGACTAGAGCCTTATAAAGCCCTAGCAGCCCATTCCTGCTTTTATATTCTAGTCCTCCCCAAAATAAATGCCAACATTGCATTTGCCTTCCTTACTACCGACTCAACCTGCAAGTTAACCTTAAGAGAATCTTGGACTAGGACTCCCAAGTCCCTTTGTACTCCAGATTTCTGAATTCTCTCCCCATTTAGTGAATAGTCTATGCCTCTATTCTCCCTACCAAAGTGCATGACCTCACACTTCCCCACGTTGTATTCCATCTGCCACTTCTTTGTCCATTCTCCTAACCTGTCCAAATCCTTCTGCAGCCTCCCCGCCTCCTCAATACTACCTGTCCCTTCATCTATCTCTGTATCATCTGCAAACTTAGCCAGGATGCCCTCAGTTCCTGCATCTAGATCATTAATGTATAAAGTGAAAAGTTGTGGTCCCAACACTGACCCCTGCGGAACTCCACTAGTCACCAGCCGCCATCCTGAGAAGGACCCCCTTATCCCTACTCTCTGCCTCCTACCCTCCTGAGAGTTCCCCCTCAGAGCTGGAAAACATCACACTTGGATCAAACAATCACTGGAATAGACACCGAGAGTGACAAAGGCCTAAGGAGAGACACAACCAGAAAGCAAGGATGTCACCAACTTGGCTCAATGTTTGTTCCATTTCCGAAAGCAGCCCGGCCGAATGGCCTCTTTCTGTGCTGTAACTTTCTATAATTTTATGTTTCCCACCAGCACCGGTCATTCTGCCATTTTAAACCCACTCGAGCGAGATGTAATTTCTTACCTTGTATTCGGCTCTTTTGAACCTAAACACGAAGCAAATTCAGTTTGTTTTCTTGTCATTTCCAGCACGAGATTTGTCACGAGACTAATTGAGCGACACATTAATGGTGCCAATCCTTCCCTGGAGCTCACCGCGTCCAAAGAGCACTGTTATCATCAACCTGTTTTGTACCTTCTTTCAGTACATCTGCTGAACAATATAAGCTTATCACAGCTCTGCTTTCTTCACATTGAAATCCAATGTGAAAATCAATTTCAAAGCTGAACAACTGGAAGGAGAGCGTGACTGTGGATAATCGGCACTGGGCACATTCCTGTAATCAGTATATGGGAGAATCGGGAAGATGAGATCCTCGTGTCTCTTTACCCTCGAGTTTTACCCATTCCCACGAACTGACTGTGTCTGCATCAAGCTGCTGATTGACCTGGGAGCTGGATGGACAGAGGGAGCTGGAGGCGAAGCAGGGACAATAGTTCTTCTCATTGGTGAAGAAGTCGCTTGTGTTCAACTTAAACAGACCATTTACCGGAGAGAATTGTGAAAGAGATCGGGAATGAAAAAAAAAATGTCAAAAGTTGCCTCCATAATCCAAATCTCAAGCCTTATTGGTAGTTTCCCTGATGTCCAGTGACTCGGGATTGGCGCTTCCATTGGACCAACAGCGAATAGGGTGGAGGGTTTTGGAAATTGAAAGCTGCGCATGTGCAGCTTGTGGGGCTATTTCACTTCACTATCGATTTCATGTTCCAGCTCACAGCAACCAATATTTTCATTGGCTGACAAAGTCGTTTATCTTGAACCTAAACCGGCCATTTTGTGGTGAAAGAGATCTGAACTGAAAAACAATAGGCAAGAGCAGCGTAGATAAACCAAATCGAAAAATATTACCTGGTGGTCGAGTGGTCAGAATTCAGCGCTCTCCCCACCATAGCGTGCGTTCGTTTCCGGGTCAGGGAGTGTCGAGTTATTGAATTTGTTGGAACGAGCGTTGATTTTTCATTGATTGGAAAGGTTTAAAAGCTCCACCAGAAGCAGAGGAATGAGAGTTTAAGTTTCGCCTCCGAGCCGGAAAACGTCACACTTGGTTCAAGTGGGGTAAGGGAATGAAGGACGAGGAGGAGAAGATCGGGGTGCAAAGCGCTGAATATAGAAATGTTGGTGTGAGGCAAAATATGGGTGGGAGAAGTACGAATTTTGTGGCTGCCGTTTGCACTGACACAAACATCACTCCTGGTGGATCAACCAATCATAGCTGCTCTTTGAAAGCAGCACGCCCGTCCGAATGGCCTCTTTCTGTAATTTTCCATAATTTTAGGTTTCCCAACAGCACAGATCATTCTGCCATTTTATAACCCACTCCAGCGAGATGTCCTTTCTTACCTCGTATTCAGCTCTTTTGAAACCAAAACACGGAGCAAATTCAGCGAGTTTTCTTGTCATTTCCAGCACGGGATTTGTCACGAGACTAATTGAGCGACAGATTAATGGTGCCAATCCTTCACTGGAGCTCACCGCGTCCAAAGAGCACTGTTATCATCAGCCTGTTATGTACCTTCTTGCAGTACATCTGCTGAACAATATAAGCTGATCACAGCTCTGCTTTCTTCACATTGAAACCCAGTGTGAAAATCAATTAAAAAGCTGAACAACTGGGAGAGATAATCGGCACTGGGCACATTCCTTTAATCAGTATCTGGGAGAACCAGGAAGGTAAGATCCAGGTGTCTTTTTACCCACGAATTTTATCCATTCCCACTATTTGACTGTGTCTGCATCAAGCGGCTAATTGACTTGGGAGCCGGACGGGCAGAGGGAGCTGGAGGCGAGGCAGAGATAGAAGCAGAAAGACATGCATTGAATTTGACGTGTGTCAGTTGCTTTCAATGGTGAATGTCTGTCTTGTAAGTTTCAGAGGAGACACAGAAATTGGTGTTTTTTTATTTCAAGCAGCAAGCAGCAAAAGTAAAACGATAAAAGCTAATTACTGCGAACGATAGAAATGCTGGAAAAACTTCACAGCTGGTGAGAGACACAGAATGAACGTTTCCAAGCCGCACGAATCTTATTTGGATTTTTAAGACATTATAGCGCCCAGCGTGTGGCTCGAATCCACGATCCAGAGTCGCATGCTCTACCGACTGAGCTAGCCGGGAATATAGAAAGTGGCTCCATATGCCAACACACGTGGATAAACCTGCTGCTTTCCACCCGATACCTCAGCTTGTTCTGAATTTTAAGGTGTGGAATATAATCGACCTACAAATGCCCCAAGGTTGCAATGCATTCCTCTCAATCACCAATAACATCATTCACATCTTCCACTTCTTAGCTGCACTTCCTTCCAAACATTGTGATCGATTTTCCTCAGGATTTGTTTCTGGATTTAATACTTAACTGCTTTGTGTCCTCATTTTGAAATCAAATTCGCTTCAATGTCCAACACAAATTCAATTGCAAACCTGACGGATAAACAATGGAAAGCAAGTCACTTGGTAACACAAATCCCATGGTGCTCATTTTCAGATTCACAGTCAGCATTTCAATAAAATAGAGGAATTTTACCGTGAAAACATTTAGAAAGTTGGTGTGACTTTTATTTGTGACTCTCTCACTCGGGTATTTTGTAAATGCTACCTGGAGGTTTAGTGACCGGGATACAATCTACCTGTGTTTTCCTGAGCCTGTGCTCGGTGTATTGGGAGGTTTGGCCCGGGTTGGAGTATCTTGTGTCCCAGGGATGGGCAGCAACCCGCTGATTGAAGCTGCAGTCGCTGCTTTCTGCCGGCAGCGGGTGACTGGAGAGAGCGGGGCCGGAATAATTGCTGCTTTGCTGCTTTTCCCTGTGTCACTCACAGTGGAGCTGAGGAAGAGAGAATAATTGATGGGTTTGTTTGAATCCAATAACTTCATAAATTTCCAATGGGTTAGATATCGGTGTATGGTAGGTCTAATTGTTTTCTCAGTGGAGTCAGAAACGTTTCGGGGGTCTTCATATTCAGCTCAAGTACCCAATGATAACCGGGAACTGAGTGGCAATTAATGCTGATAGGGAGAAAACAGTGAAAATTCCATTCCTGGGTGGTCTCGAACCACCACAATTTAGGTTAATAGCGGAACGCGCTAAACAATTGTGCCACAGGGACCGATGAAATCTGAAGCCAGGGTGTCAGCGAGTTAAAGCTTCAGATTCCTGCGAACGGAATGACAATTGTCTCTATCAGTTTTACTCTTACAAATTAAAGAGTGGGACATTCATTGTGGACACATGGAAACAGTCTGATCCCACCCATTGCAGGCAGACCCATGTCACTGGGAACCAGCTCTCCTACAACCGGTGCCGTCTCCCTTCGAGCCTTTCGTTGTCTTGTCTGTTAGCAAGTATTCTGATTGTCCCGAAGCTGATATTAGTTTTGAATACCTGATGTGCAGTAACGAGAATCCTTTCAATGTCTCAGATCAGTTAATTTCACTGATAACATCAGAGTCAATGTTCCAGCATCTTAAAGAAGGGAAAGGTGCCTTGACTGTCTCTGGTCAGTCGGACAGTTCACTCTTCATTCTCCCCTGATTCCGGTTCCCAAAGAGTTTCTAAAGATTCACAAAGCTGGAGACTGAGATTTCTATTTTGGTTCCTTCTCCACATTCCCACCTGCCAACTGGCATTATTTTCCAAATATTTTTTGGAGAGGACAGCAAAGCGGCCTCGAGGCCACAATCAGATCAGCCATGATCTTGCTGAATGGCGGAACAGGTTCAAAGGGCTGAATCTCCTCCTCCTGATCGTCATTCGTCCCTTCCTGTGACACAGCCCGAATCACTCCTGACTTTAGCAAACTGCCTTCAGAATTAATTATCAGCTTTATACTTTCCGTTCATCTGCAAACATTCACTAAATTTGCAGTCTGAAATGGAAAAATAATTGGCCAGGTTGGTGACATCCTTGTTTTCTGGGTGTTTGTCTCCCCTTCGGTCTCCGTCACTCTCGGTGCATATGTCTGTGTGTGTTCCTCTGTCTATGTAGTGTGGTTCATTTCCCGGAAGTGGTGAACACATTTTCACCATCACAAACTTTATTCACATTGATTGTGCAGCTTCATATTGAAATTTTACAGAGAATAATATCAAAATGAAAGATTCAAGAGGGGTTTGCAATGTTTGGAAGGAGGTACAGCTAAGAAGTGGAAGGTGTGAATGATGTTATTGGTGATTGAGAGGAATGTATTGCAACCTTGGGGCTTTTATCGCTCGATTACCTTCTACAATTTGAAATTCAGAACAAGCTGAGGCTTGAGGTCGGGAACAGCAGTGATCTCCATGGATGTTGGGACGTGCAATACTTCGCTCTTCTTACATGCCTGGCGAGTTCAGTCGACGGCGTCTGAGGCTCTTAATGCCAGGTCTGTTGGGTTCGCGACCTGGGATCAGTGAAATTCTCTTCTTAAACATTGTTGCTTTCATGGGTGACCCCCAGGTCTCCATTCCTCCGGCAGTATCACCGCTCAAACTGAGTCTTTCTCTATCCCGCTTTGTTAATATCACAGCCGCTGGTTTATGAATGAAAACTGTTCTCGGCTTCACTGGAAGTCAGAGTATTTAATTCTGAGCATTTGATGCTTTCGCCGACGCAGCCTAGGTTTAATTCCCGTACGGAGAAAACCTTTTCTTTCCCGCTGTGTGAACTGTCACAGTGAATAGGAATTCCTTATTAAAAGAAACTAGATCTGGCAGCGTCTGTGGAGTGAGAAAGAGAGTTAATCTTCCAGCTGGATGATCTTTCACCAGAGCTGGAAAAGCCAGAGATGTAACAGGTGGAAAACAAATCCAGAGACGGAGAGAGGGGAGTGACAGGACAAAAGGGAAGGACTGTGATAGGTTTCAAGGCCTGAGAGAGAAACTGACTAAAGGGATGAGTGTGCAAAATGTGGGTGGGAATGGGACAGATTTTTCTTCCTGTTGCTCAAACCGGGACAAATATCACTCCTGATCAACCAATCACAACTGCTCTTTCAAAGCAGCACGATGGGCCGTAAGGCCTGTTTCTGTACTGTAACTTTCTATAATTGTTTCATTTCCATCCCCACTGCTGCTGCATTCACAGTCATTCTGTCATCTTACAACCCATTCCAGCAAAATCCACCTTCTTCCCTTGTGTTCAGCTCCTTTTACGTCATGGGGCTGAGCAAATTCAGGGAGAATTTTTTTACCATTTGGCACGAAATTCAGAACCAGATATGAGGGATATTTGTACCGGTGTAAACAGTGAAATCTCCCCTATTACCTCCACATTTTCCTTTGCACCACCATCTCGATAGTCAGTGATTTGCAGCCTATCACAGCCCTTCTCTCATTTCCTATCTTCACCTCTGTATTTGTTCGTGGCCTGTTGCACGGGTGACATTTCCAGCTCTGATGCAAAAATCCAGCTCTCACTCCACTGATTCAGGCGGAGCTGATATACGTTTTCAGTTTCAATCAGGAAGTAATGCACATTTATTTTAATAATTCGCATGACATTTATAAGCGCCAAATCCTAACCAGTAGACCCCCAGGCTTGCAACTTCACAGCCCGACTTATCCATGCTATCTCTGCCTTTTATTTTCATTTCACATCGCTTTCACCATAGACACTTTTCTCCCACAAAATGACAAGTTTATGTCGAACACAAACGACTTCTTCAGCCAATGCCAACAGCGATTGCTGTTAGCTGGAGCAGCATTCATTGTCACACAGACCCGGGTTGTCATTGGGTCCTTAAGTGACAAAAAAGGGCAGAAATCGCCAACTCTCCTGTGACCCGGCGAGTTCCAACAGATATGTTTTTTATTGAACATTCATTTTGAATATTCTCCACTCACCCGCTGCCAGCTGAAGGATATCCTCATTTTGCTGAATGTTCACTTTGTGAAAAGACGAAGAGCAAGTGCAATCCGGCTGTGAGATTCTGCATTCAGCTCATATTCAACAACAAGCAGGAGCGAAGCAACTTTCCTTTTCGCCTAATTGAACAAGTTTCAATAATGTTTCTGCCCGGTTTTGAACCGGGGACCTTTCGCGTGTAAGGCGAACGTGATAACCACTACACTACAGAAACTCGACGCGCAAGAAGTCTAGTACACCTGACTACAATGCAGTTCCACAGCAGCACTTTGGGCCCTTGTTTTGAAGAAATGGAATTCGGCTGTTCTCATTAGGAATGCTGGAGACAGACTGATCAACAATGTCATCATCAAATGGCACAGCATGTTGGAAAGTCATTAGATCATCGCAGCTTCTTTTTTAAAGAACAATCAATTAGTCCATATTTTCTTCTCTCTTTCCATAAGCCTCAATTTCTCTATTTCAAGTAACTGTCGAATTCACTTTTGAAGAAGGAGTTTCTTCAGAATCTATGCACAGTTTCCCTGACCCAGTGACATGAAGATTTGGATTTGGGTTTCTTCCAGCCTCTGGAGGAGTGGATCCGAATCCCAGCGCTGCCGTAGTTTAAGTCACATCCCCACTTTCGGGCACTTTAGGAATTCCGTTTTGGAGAACAAGAGGAGATTCTAACAAAAAGCTGCTGCGGATGCTGGAAATCCAAAACAAAAACAGAATTACCTGGAAAAACTCAGCAGGTCTGGCAGCATCGGTGGAGCAGAAAAGATTTGACGTTTCGAGTCCAACATGACCCTTCAACAGAACTGAAGTATAGTTAGGAGAGAGGTGAAATATAAGCTGGTTTAAGGTGGGGGGCGGGGGGAGAGAGAAGTTGAGGGTGGGGGAGTGCAGTAAGTTCAGAGAGAGACAGATTAGAATGGGTGAGAGGAGCAGAGAAATTGAGACGGCTAATGTCACGCCGACAGTTCTCAATGAAAAGATCAAGAGAAGGTAAGAATCCAGACGGAGGCAAAGGATCATCCTCCGCCATTTCCGCCAACTCCAGCATGATGCCACCACCAAACACATCTTCCCTTCACCCCCCCTGGCGGCATTCCGTAGGGATCGTTCCCTCCGGGACACCCTGGTCCACTCCTCCATCACCCCCTACTCCTCAACCCCCACCTATGGCACCTTCCCATGCCCACGCAGAAGATGCAACACCTGCCCCTTCACTTCCTCTCTCCTCACCGTCCAAGGGCCCAAACACTCCTTTCAAGTGAAGCAGCATTTCACTTGCATTTCCCCTAACTTAGTCTACTGCATTCGTTGCTCCCAATGCGGTCTCCTCTACATTGGAGAGACCAAACGCAAACTGGGCGACCGCTTTGCAGAACACCTGCGGTCTGTCCGCAAGAAAGACCCAAACCTCCCTGTCGCTTTCCATTTTAACACTCCACCCTGCTCTCTTGCCCACATGTCTGTCCTTGGCTTGCTGCATTGTTCCAGTGAAGCCCAACGCAAACTGGAGGTACAGCACCTCATCTTCTGACTAGGCACTTTACAGCCTTCCGGGCTGAATATTGAATTCAACAACTTTAGATCTTAAACTCCCCCTCGCCCCATCCCCACCCCCACCCCGTTTCTTCCCCCTCCCTTTTTTTTCAATAATTTATATAGATTCTTCTTTTCCCACCTATTTCCATTATTTTTAAATCTGCAACTAATACCTTGTTAGTCTTTCCACCCCATCCCCACTAGAGCTGTCTGTACCTTGAGTGTCCTGCCATCCATTCTTAATTAGCACTTTTCTTAGATAATATCACCACCTTCAACACCTCTTTGATCCTTTTGTCTGTGACATCTTTTGATTATCTGCTCCTATCACTGCTTGCTTGTCCCCACAACCACCCCACCCTCAACTTCTCGCTCCCCCCGCCCCCCACCTTAAACCAGCTTCTATTTCACCTCTCTCCTAACTATACTTCAGTTCTGTTGAAGGGTCATGTTGGACTCGAAACGTCAACTCTTTTCTTCTTCACCGATGCTGCCAGACCTGCTGAGTTTTTCCAGGTAATTCTGTTTTTGTTTTGAAGAGGAGATTCTAGTTTAATATAGGGTGGGTTGTGGTCCTTTATTTTGTTTGGAAAAACACGGAGAGGCAATACAAATATAAATTGTTGTGGGGGGAAAGGCGGGTGTGTGGAATTGGTTGAGCTGCTCTTCCAGAGAGCCAGCACAGACACGATGGGCCAATTGACTTATTTTGTAGCCATCTCTGATTTGATAAGAACACATTTGAGCTCTGGAGCAGCTGTTGGTCATAACTCAATGTCTAAAGTGATGCATTTGAAATCCATTGGGGCCTCCCCCTGTAGGCTTGAATCCTGCTGACTACAGTTCTCATTATTCCTCATTTTAACCAGGTGCCACCAACCTCATCCTTGCGGCTCCTGTGAAACTGACAAGGCAACGCACGGCAGAAATTCATCACTGTAAGTAAATGACACACATTAAATTCTTCCGCTTTCATGTCACATCTTTTAACTTCCTGCTCTCCCTCTCAGAGATTTCCAGGTCTATCAAATGTCACCCACCTGGGACTTCACATCTACCTTGGTCTATTGAATATGGTCGACTTTCCAGTGTTGTATAGTTAGCCAGTGGCTCAATAGCACAGTGGTTGGCATGCTGGTTTTATGAACCAGGGGTTGAGAATTCAACCTTTGCTAGAGCCTGTGATTAATCTTTAGCTGAGAATACCGAGTTATGTGGAAAGCTGAAAAACCGCAGAAAAAATATTTAAGAAGAAAAAGTTTGCTTTTTGAAGCATGTTGCTTTTAATTTAAAGTACTGCGGATGCTGGAAATCTGAAATAAAAACTGAAAATGCTGGAAAAACTCAGCATCTGACAGCATCTGTGGAGAGAGAAACAGAGTGAACGTCTCGTGTCCGTGTGATCTTCTTTAGAGCTAAAGAGAAGCAAAAGTGTTCACTGTTTTTATACTGTTTACGAGGGAGTTGGGTGGAGCAGGTGGGGAGGTCAGGAGGAATTGACAAAGATACTATGGGCACAATACAAAGGGAGTGTTAATGGTAGCGGTAAGGGCTAAAAATGGTGCTGCTAGTTGCATAAAGGTAAGAAAGCAGAATGTGTGAATACAGAACAAGGGTCAGCATTCTTTGAAAGAACAACATAGAGCAATGACAGATGGCCCTTTAGGGGCCTCTCTCCTCACCTTCCAAGGGCCCAAACACTCCTTTCAGGTGAAGCATCTCTTCATTTGCACCTCCAATTTGGTCCATTTCATTCACTGCTCCCAATGTGGTCTCCCCTGCATTGGAGAGACCAAACGCAGACGGGTGACCGCTTTGTGGAACATCTTCAGTCTGTCCGCAAGCATGACCCAGACCTCCCTGTCATTTGCCATTTCAACACTCCACCCTGCTCTCATGCCCACATGTCCGTCCTTGGCCTGCTGCAATGTTCCAGTGAAGCTCAACGCAAACTGGAGGAACAGCACCTCATCATCCGATTAGGCACTTTACAGCCTTCCAGACTGAATATTGAGTTCAGCAGTTTCAGATCATGAACTCTCTCCTCCATTTTCACCATTTTTAAAATCTCTTAACAAAAAAGAATTTTATTGACTTATTTTTCATTCATTTATACATTATTTCACCCCACCCCCTTTTATTATCCCCTTTTCTATCTTTTTTTCCGCAACTATCTCCCCCTCCCACATCCCACCTCCAAAAGGGCCATCTGTTACTCATTCCATGTTGTTTTTAAACAGAGCGCTGAACCTTGTTCTGCTATTCACCCATCCTGCTTTCTTACCTTTATACCACTATCAGCACCTTCTTCAGCCCTTACCACGACCATTAACATCCCCTTTGTCTTGTGTCCAGGGCATCTTTGTCAGTCTCTCCTTAACCCCCATGTATCGCTGACCTTCTATCCAGAATGACCTGCTCTACCTGTCCCGCCCCGCCCCCTCCCCGCCCCGCTTAAACAGTACAAATTCCAACACTTTCTACTTCTCTTCATCTCTGAAGAAGAGTCACACGGACTCTAAACGTTAACTCTGTTTCCCTCTCCACCGAGTCTGTGAGACCTGTTGAGTTTTTCCAGGAATTTCTGTTTTTATAATATATCAGAAGTGACTGGACAACAAGATGTAAGACGGAGAAAAATGTAGCAAAGTCTGAAGTAACTCAGTCAGTCGCAGTAATTTTTAAAAAGCAACAAAGCAGAACACGTTTGAAAAGGTGAGAAAGATGTGCTGATGTTCAAAGAGACTCGACTGCACTTGTGCAAAGAACGCTGAAAGTTGCATCAGTCCCTACAGCACAATTGGTCAGCGTGTTCGACTAACTGAAAGTTTGGTGGTTCTCAGGGACGAAGCTTCCAATGTTTTTTCCTCCCATCAACATTCATTGTCACACAGATCTGGGTTGTCAACGGCGGCAAGAAATGTTTCCACAAATGTTGCCAGTTCTACTGCTTTGCAGTGAGTTTTGAACCAGAGAATCTTCCCCATGTAAAGCAAATGTGATAATCACTGGACTACAAAAACTACACGCAGCTCCTTACAGAACGACCTAGAATAATAAACTGTGCTGTCTTATAACAGTTCCGAACCTTTTTTTATGGAAGTACAATTCGGCTGAAAACCTTAGCCCTGCGGCAGAGAAATTGATCTAACATTAGAATCATCAGATGACACAGCACATCAGCAGCTCATTCAACACCTCACACATGTACGAACGATCTTGCAACAACTCCATCCACATCTTTCTCTGTTTTTTCCGAGCCATGCATTTTTCAGAATATTACTCAAAACCTGGAGAAGTATAAACGTCACATGGTTTTGAAATGTTGCATCCAGTTACTATTTAACAATAAACGGGAACGATGCAATCTTTCCTCACACTGAATTCTGTTAATGCTTCTACCCCTTTTCGAGCGGGAAAACTTTCCGTGTGTGAGAGACCGTGATCCCTATTACCCTACACAAACCCTGCAATGTAGCGGGGAAACTTTCCGTGTGTGAGAGACCGTGATCCCTGTTACCCAACACAAACCCTGCAATGTAGCGGGGAAACTTTCCGTGTGTGAGAGACCGTGATCCCTATTACCCTACACAAACCCTGCAATGTGAAGAACCCAATTTCACACACAGAAGGCAGAGAGCCGGGTATTTTCAGATTAGAAAGACGTAACGAGTGGAGTGCCATGAGGATCAGTCTCAGGGACTCAATTATTTACTATTTATACTAATGACATGGAGGAGGGGACAGAGTGTAATGTATCCACATTTTCTGACGATACAAAAATAGGTGGGAGGTCAGGTTGTGATGAGGGCTTGAAGAATCTTCAAGGGGGTATAGATAGGTTGAGTGAGTGGGCAAAAGTTGGCAGATGGAGTTTAATGTAGGAAAGTTTGAGGTCATACACATTGCTAGGAAGAATTGAAAGGCAGAATATTATTTAACTGGAGGGAGACTCCAAAAAAGTGCAGCACAGAGGGATCTGGGTGTTCCTATGCATGAAACATAAAAACTTGGCATGCAGGTGCAGCAAGTAATGAAGAAGGCAAATGGAATTTTGGCCTGTTTTGCTCGTGGTTGGAGTTTAAAAATCGGGAAGTCTTATTACAGCTGTACAGGGTGTTGGTGAGGCCGCACCTGGAGTCCTGTGTACAGTTTTGGTCCCCAGATTTAAGGGAGCATGTATTGGCATTGCAGGCAGTTCAACAGAGATTCACCAGGCTGATTCCTGGGATGAAGGGGTTGACTAATCAAGAACTGTGAAGCAGATGAAGACTTTATTCGTTAGAGTGAAGAAGACTGAGGGGTGATCTTATTGAAACGTGCAAGATTCTGAGGAGGTTGACAGAGTGGATGTTGAGAAGATGTTTCCACTAATGGGGGAACTTCCAACTAGAGGACAAAGTTACAGAATCAGGGGCACTCATTTAAAACTGAGATGCGAAGAAATTTCATCTCCCAGAGGGTAGTGAATGTTTGGAATTCTCTACCCAAGAGAGTTGTGGAGGGTATCTCACTGAGAGTATTTAAAGAGGACGTAGATAGATTTTTGAAATATCGGGGATTGAGGGCTATGAGGAGCTGGCAGGAAAGAGGAGTTGAGGCCTGGGGCAGAGTAGCCATGATCTTATTGAATAGCGGGGCAGGCTTGAGGGGCCGAATGGCCGACTCCTGCTCCTATTTCTAATGTTCTTATGAAACGTGTCTCTGGTGAAAGAGGTCTGAAACAAAAATAAAAGGCCCAGGTAGCATAGATAAGGCACGTTGTGAGGCTTGTGAGCAGCTTTCTTGGTGGTCTAGTGGTCAGGATTCAGTGCTTTCACTGCTGTGGTTCAGGTTTAATTCCCGGTCAGGGAATGCAGATTTACTGACCTCGTGCAAACTGTTACAATGAGTCTGAGTTGTTTCTTGATGAAAAACAGAAGACGCTCATCTCTGCCAGAATCAGTGGAGTGAGAGCTGGAGTTCTGCCTCAGAGCTGGAAATGTCACCCGTGCAACAGGTCGAGAACAAATATTGAGATGAAGATAGGGAATGAGAGAAGGGCTGTGATAGGTGGCAAAGCCTTAACCAGAGAGATGTTTGTGCAAGGCAAAATATAGCGGAAATAAGGGAGGCTTTACTGTTTACACCGACACAAATACCTCCCAGATCTGGTTCCATATCTTGTGTTAAGTGGGAAGAAAACCTCTCCCTGAGTCTTCCACTTTTTAGCTGCACTTCCTTCCAAACATTGCAAACTCCTCCTGCATCTTCCATCCTGATATTTTTCTCTGTGACATTTGAAACTAATGTGAATAAAGTTTGTGATGGTAAAAATATGTTCATGCCCTTGGGGAACTGAACCACATTGACACACACAGACGAACAAACACAAACATATACACCGAGAGTGACAAAGGGCAAGGGATTTTCTCGAAGGAGAGACAAACACCCAGAAATCAAGCCTGACACCAACCTGGTTCCGTTTTTGTTCCATTTCTCGCTGCAACTTTTGGGAATGTTTGCAGACAAATAGAAATTAGAGAACGCTGCAGGTTTTAGATGATTTTTATTCAACTTATTCGGACAATTAATTGTGCAGGTACACTGTAAAATTCAGGAATAATAAGAAGCGTAATTGGCAGGATTCCAGCCTACCTGTGGAGATCCCAATGCATTCAAAACCCGTCGCCTGAACCACTCAGTCACGAATCCAAGCCCCAGATTTGCATTAATGATTTTTGTATAAAATCATAGACGGCTACATTAGACAGTCATTCAGCATGTCGTTCACATGCCGACCCTCTGGAAGAGCAACTCAACGACTGCAATACCGCACCCCGCCTTTTCTCCACAGCAACTGATATTTATGTTGTCTCTCCTCGTTCTTCCGATCAAAATAAAACACCGCACACTCCGCTGGGCTTAATGTGAGCTGGGATCTGTTGGTCCAAATGGGGCTGATCCCATAAGGTAGATCACCTGAACGTTTGGCAGTGGTGGAATTCGCCTCTGTCGAGACTGGAGCCTTAACCCAGCGCCT
This sequence comes from Cetorhinus maximus, assembly GCF_964194155.1. Classification (NCBI taxonomy): domain Eukaryota; kingdom Metazoa; phylum Chordata; class Chondrichthyes; order Lamniformes; family Cetorhinidae; genus Cetorhinus; species Cetorhinus maximus. The sequence continues at coordinate 145,733 of NW_027596299.1, read as the reverse complement.
CAAACCGCTCGGCCACACTACCACGTTGTGTAGGGCTGTTCCTAATTTCCTTCACTGGTATTATCATCGAAATAGAACAGAAGCAAAGGAGCAGGAATAGGTCATTGGGAAACTCGAACCAACTCTGCCAGTTAATCAGATCATCCTGCACTTTGTAACATACAGAAATCATCTCCACTATTAACTTCATAATTTCAATGTTTCACTATTTCAATGTTTCAAATGATGTGTTTTTTTCCCTGTGGTGACTGTGCGTGTTTGCTCAATGAAATGTTGGTAAAAGGTATCGACTGAGGAAAATGAGGAGATGATTGGTCAGAATAGACATTTGTTTTCTGAAAATACGATTTTAAATCAACTATTTTTAAAATTTGAATAGTTGTAAAAGAATTCAGAATAATTGTAAAAGAATTCAGAATCCAACCCTTCATCTCAATGAGTCAGGGAAACTTTGTTAATTTTCACACACTGCACATGGACACGGCAGCAGCTCCTGCACCTCTTTCAATATTGTTTATCTTAACTCAGAGTTTTCAAAAGGGAATTGGACAATGATTTGAAAGGGAGAAAAAAACCATAGTTATGGAAAGAGACGAAGAAATTGAGATTAAGTCGAAAGCTCTTTGTGGAAATCTGACATCGATAATATGGGCCCCTTGTAGAGTTGTGCCTTTTGATGATGACATTATTGGATCAGTCTGTCTCCAGCATTCCCAAGGAGAACAGCCGAATTCCATTTCTTCAAACTAAAGACTCAAAGTGTTGCTGCATGACGTCACCGCTTAACATTTTAGTGAGGCCCATTGAGCTTTTCTCCCGTCTCCTGTTTCTGCAGGGCAGTGGTTATCATGTTTACCTCATATGTGAAGAGTTGCCCCGTTCGAAATTGACCAGAACCATCATCAAAACTTGCAGATTGAAGTTTGTTGAAGACAGCAGGATGCAGTCATGTGTCCTGGTCACTGTTTATCCTTCAACCAAGATTATAAGCTCTGCGCATTGTCGAGTCCTTGGCTTTGTGTGTTTGTTGAGCAGTGATTGGCTGCCGTGCTCCCTGCATGAAAACAATGACTCTCCTTCAATAAAAGCAAAATACTGGAAATTTGGAATAAAAACATTAAATGCAGGTAGAACTCAGCAGTTCTGACAGCGTCTGTGGAAAGCAAAACCTGCTGAGTTTCTCCAGTATTTTCTGTTTTTACTTCAGTGCTTAATTGGCTTGAAAGTGGCTTCAGACATCCGCTGGTCAGGAAAAGCACTGTATAAATGCAAGTCTGTCTTTCCTTAACTATCTTTAAATCCCAGTCCTGTGGTTACTGACCCCCGTCAGTGGAAACAGTTTCTCCCTATTTGCACCATCAAGCCGCCCGTCCCCACTGCCCCCACCCACATCATTTTGAACAGCTCCATGAAATCTCCACTTAAACTTCTTTGCTCTAAAGAGAACAATCCCAGTCTCTATAATCTCTTCACAAAACTGAATTTCCTCATCTCTGGACATGATGCAAGGTGGGGGATTCAGATGAGATTGTGGAAAATATTGTCAGTTGGCAGGTGGGAAAATGGAGAAGGAACCAAAACAGAAAACCCAGTCTCCAGCTTTGTGAATCTTTAGAAACTCTTTGGGAACCGGAATCAGAGGAGAATGAAGGGTGAACTGTTCGACTGACCAGAGACAGTCAAGGCACCTTTCCCTTCTTTAAGACGCTGGAACATTGACTCTGGTGTTATCAGTGAAATTAACTGATCTGAGACATTGAAAGGATTCTCGTTACTGCACATCAGGAATTCAAACCTAATATCAGCTTCAGGACAATCAGAATACTTGGTAACAGTCAAGACAGCGAAAGGCTCGAAGGGAGACGGCACCAGTTGTAGGAGAGCTGGTTCCCGGTGACATGGATGTGTCTGCAGTGGGTGGGATCAGACTGTTTCCATGTATCCACAATGAATGTCTCACCCTTTATTTTGGAAGAGTAAAACTGATAGAGACAATTGTCATTCCGGTAGCAGCAATCTGAAGATCGAACTCACTGGTTTAAGTCTTCATCAGCCTCTGTGGCGCAATTGGTCAGCGCGTTCGGCTGTTAACCGAAAGGTTGGTGGTTCGAGACCACTCAGTGGCGAAGCTGTCGCTATTTTCTCCCCATCAGCATTGATTATCATACAATTCCGGGTTGTCATTGGGTTCTTGCGCTGAAACGGAAAATCCCCAAATTGTTGCCAGTTCCACTGTTATCCAGTGAGCTCCCAGGTAATTGGCTTTTGTCGAATATTAATTTCAAATATAATGAGAAAACAATTAGACTGACCATGTATCGATATCTAGCCCATTGGAAATTTATGAAGTTATTGGATTGAAACAAACCCATCAATTATTCTCTCTTCCTCAGCTCCACAGTGAGTGAGATGGGGAAAAGCAGAAAAGCAGCAATATTCCGGCCCCGGACTCTCCGCAGAAAGCGGCAACTGGAGCTTCAATCAGCGGGTTACTGCTCATCTCTGGGACACAAGTTACTCCAACCAAAGCCAAACCTCCCAATACACCGAGCACAGGCTCAGGAAAATGCGGGTAGATTATATCCCGGTCACAAAACCTCCAGGCAGCATTTACACAATACCCAAGTTAGTGAGTCACAAATAAAAGTCACACACTCTTTCTAAATCGTTTCACTGTAAATTCCCTTCACTTTATTGAAAAGTTAACTGTTGTGAATCTGAAAATGAGCATCATGGGATTTGTGTTACCGAGTGCCATTATTCCATTGTTTGTCCGTCAGGTTTGCAACTCAAATTGTGTTGGATATTGAAGCGATTCTGATTTCAAAATGAGGTCACAAAGCAGCTAAACATTAAATCCAGAAACAAATCCTGAGGAAAATGGATCACAATGTTTGGAAGGAGGTGCAGCTGAGAAGCCGAATCTGTGAATGGCGTTATTAATGAATGAGTGAAAAGCATTGGATCAATGGTCAATCTCCGTAGCCGAATGGTTAAATGGATGGTTCTAAAACCCATTGGAGTCTCCGCAGGTAAATTCAAACCTTACCGAATGTTCTTCTTATTATTGTTGATTTCAACCAGGTGTCCACAGAACTCCCGGATCAATGGAACAAAAAACATCCAAAAATTCTCCTGATTTTTGGACTCTAAGGGAATGAAGGGCTATCGGGATCGGGTGGGAAATTGTTATTGAGGCTGGAGATTCGTCATGATCTTATTAAGTGACGGAGGAGGCTTGTGGGGCCTTATGAAGTATTTCTGCTGCTTTGCTCCTGTTCTGTTTGAGTAGCAATACCAGCCAAGGTGATGGGCACTAATAGCCTGAGTTCGGCAGATTGGCTATAGGTGGTTGAAGGTGTCACTCTTCACTGAGTGGTGAAAAGGATGCTTTTAAAATCCACTGGGGTTTCCCCAGGAAAGTTCCAATCTTACTGACTGTGCTTCTTATTATTGCTGATTTCAACCAGGTGTCCACAGAACTCTCGGATCAATGGAAGAGAAAACGTCCAAAAATTCTCCTGATTTTTGGACTCTAAGGGAATGAAGGGCGATCGGGATCGGGAGGGAAATTGGAGTTGAGGTTGGGGATCTACTATGATCTTATAAAGTGACGGAGGAGGCTTGTGGGGCCTTATGACGTATTGTTGCTGCTTTGATTCTGTTCTATTTCAGGAGCAATATCAGAAAAAGCAATGGGCAGTAGCATCCTGAGCTCGGTAATTCAGCTGAGTTGTTGTAGGTGCTGGTTTAAGGTTTCACTCTTTATTGAGGCGTGGTTCCTAATCGCACTGCTGCTAAATTGTCCTATTGGTCGAAAAGGTGCCAGCTCACCAGTTAAAACAGGTTTGTGCGGTGTTTCACTTTAACAGGAAGAACGAGGAGACACAATAAAAATATAAATGGCTGTGGAGAAAATGTGGGGTTGTTGAATTAGCTAAATTCCTCTTCCATAATCTGGCAGGGCCAGACTGGGCCGAATTTCCTCCTCCTCTGCTGTAGACATCTATAATTTTATACGATCAACACTAACTTATCCATAGGACCAATCATCGTGGCCGAGTGGTTCAGGCGTTGGAGTCCAGATCCAGTCAAGTTGAAGTAGAGTAGTATCGTGAGCTTGATAGCGCAGCTGTAGTGATTTTCAATGGTTTAAGATCTCATTCTTTATTGAGGCGTGGTTTCAAATCCCACTGCTACTAAAATTGCCCTATTGGTCGAAAAAGTGCCAGCTCACAGTTAAAGCAGGTATATGCCGTGTTTCACTTTAACAGTAATACTGAGGAGAGACAATGAACATATAAATGGCTGCAGAGAAAAGGCGGGATTGTTGAATGAACTGAATTCCTCTTCCATGAGCTGGCACGGACACGATGAGCCGAATGTCCTCCCTCTCTGCTGTGGCCGCCTATAATTTTATACCAACAAAATTACCCTGTGCATAGGGGCAGTCATCGTAGTCGAGTGGTTTAGGCGATGGAGTCCAAATCCATTGGGGTTTCCTGCTTCTCATTATTCCAGTTTTTAACTCTGTGTCTACAGAGTTAATTATCGGCTACATTGAATAAAATCCAACAAAACAAGCGGGCATTTTCCTATTTCTGTTCGTTAACGAAACCTGCAGTGGAAATGGAGCAAAACTTAGTGTCATGCTTGCTTTCTGGGCGTTTGTCTCTCCTTAGGGTCAAACCCTTGCCCTCTGTCAGTCTCGGTGTATATCCCTGTGTGTGTTCCTCTGTGTGTGTCAATGTGGTTCAGTTTCCCGAGGAGGTGAACACATTTCTACCATCACAAACTGTATTCACATTAGTTGTGCAACTTCAGATGAAAATGTTACAGAGAAAAATATCAGGATGAAAGATGCAAGAGGAGTTTGCAATGTTTGGAAGGAGATGCAGCTAAGAAGTGGAAGATGGGAATGATGTTGTTGATGATTGAGAGGAATGTATTGCAAACTTGGGGCTTGTGTAGTTTGATTACCTTCTACACTTTGAAATTCAGAACAAGCTGAGGCTCCAGGTGGAAAGCAACAGTTGTCTCCATGTATGTGGGGATACATATGTTGTGTGTGCCCGGCTAGTTCAACAGGTAGATCAAAGGCTCTAAATCTCAGGGTCGTGGGCTCGCCGCACGTTGAGTGCAGTTTCTTTCAAACAAATAACCACCAACCTCTGTTCCTTTGAAACTGGCACACGACGGATATTCACCACTGATTCAAAGCACTTCCATGTCACATCTCTTTCTGTCTCACCTCCAGCTCTCTCCGCCCTTCCAGGAGCTGTTTGACCACACACAGTCAGTTCGTGCAAACGTAATACACAACGTGATCGGTTTACAGATAACAGGCTAAAGAGACACCAGGATCTTCCTGATTCCCCCAGGTACTGATTACAGGAATGTGCACAGTGCCGATTATCCACAGTCACACACTCCTTCCAGTCTTGTCTACATTGTTCAGCTTTGAAATTTCTCGTATTTTCACACTGGATTTCAATGTAAAGAAAACAGAGCTGTGATAAGCTTATACTGTTCAGCAGATATACTGCAAGAAGTTACATAACAGGCTGATGATAACAGTGCTCTTTGGTCGCGGTGAGCTCCAGTGAAGGATTGGCACCATTAATGTGTCGTTCAATTAGTCTTGTGATTGGTTGGTCCATCAGGAGTGATATTTTTGTCAATGCAAACAGTAGGCACCAGAATTTGCCCTTCTCCCACCCATATTTTGCCTGGCACCACCATCCCTATGGCCAGTGCTTTGCAAACAGCCCTTCTCTTGTCCTTCTTTTACTCCGCTTCTGTCTTTGTTCCCGGCCTGTTCTAAGTGTGATATTTCCAACTCTGAGGCGAAACTTAAACTGATTCTGGTGGAGCTGCTAAATGTTTTCAATCAATAAGTAATTAATACTCATTTTGACAATTCCACAAGATCAATAAAACTGCATTCCCTGACCGGGAATCGAACCCGGGCCGCGGCGGTGAAAGCGCCGAATCCTGACCACTAGACCACCAGGGAAACTGGCAGGCTTGTTTCAGTTTGGTTTATTGACGCTGCTTTTATCCCTGTTTCCACTTTAAATGGAATGAATTCTTCAGTCAATGACAACAACGGTTTCTGTGAGCTGGAACATGAAATTGACAGTGAGGTGAAATATCCCCATAAGCTGCTTATGTGTAACTGTCAATTTCCTAAACCCACCAACCTGATCACTGCGGTTGTTGTGAAATTGACAAGGGAACACATGGCAGACATTCATCACTGAAAGTAACTGACACACTTCTAAACACTTCTAAACACTTTCATGTCGCATCTGTTTCTGCTTCTGTCCCTGCCTCGCCTCCAGTTCCCTCTGCCCGTCCAGCTCCCAGGTCAATTAGCTGCTTGATGCAGACACAGTCAGTTCATGAACCCAAGCTTTCCCTGGAAAGCAGGGACAGAGAATGCGGGACCCAAGGATTTTAGAAAGGAGAGGTTTGCAGATGACATGGTAAAGATAATCTGGGATCTCATCTTCCTGATTCTCCCAGACACTGATGACAGGAATGTGCAGAGTGCCGATTATCCAGAGTTGCAGACTCCTTCCAGTCTTGTGCAAGTAGTTGAGCTTTGAACCCACTCACAAAAGTGGATTATAAAATGGCAGAATGAGTGTGAAAGAAGTGGTGTTGGGAAATATCAAATTATAGAAAGTTACAGCAAAAAAAGAGGCCATTCGGCCCTGTGTGCGACTTTCAAAGAACTCCAAAGAAGAGTCACACGGAATTGAAACATTAATTCTATTTCTCTACCAGAAATATTGCCAGACATGCTGAATTTTTCAAGCATTTTCTGTTTTCACTTCAGATTTCCCGCATCCGCAGTATTTTGCTTTTATCTCTGGGTTTCTAGCCCAGTGACAATGCCAATACTCCATCTCCTGAATGCTCTGATTTGATTTGAACATGTTTTCCCGAAAGAAGTGCTGTTAGTAGCGGACGAGTATTGGGGGCGATTGTTTCTGACATCCATCGGGGTTTCCCCAATGTTGGTTTGCTGACTGCGGTTCTCATTATTCCCGATTTTGACCAACACAATTAGTTATCGGGTAAATAGAATCAAACAAAAACTTCCGCGCTTTCTTATTTCCATTCATCTGCAAGGATTTGCGAAATCTGCAGACGGAAATGGAGCAAAACTGAGCGAGTTTGGTGTTTTTCTGGGTGTTTGTCTCTCCTTAGCCCTCTGTCACTGTCGATGTATATGTCTGTGAGTGTACCGCTGTGTGTGTCAATGTGGTTCAGTTCCTCATTTTTAGCAGTCCCCACTTTATTCACCTTACTTGTGTGGCTTCATATTAAAATCGTACAAAGAAAATAAAAACCGGTTTAAAAGGTTCAGGAGGAATTTTCTTTCTGTATTTCTGAGTGGAGACTGTTCAGTTACTAAGTGTCCGAATGTTACAAAGCGGAGGGCGATTGAAATTTTCACTGAGCAACATTTAAACAGACACCGAGTCCTTGTGGTCGAGTGGTTAAGGCAATGGACACATCGAAAGAATGAATTTGTAAATACAAACAGTCCAAACTGATATCCCTCGGACATGAGGAACTGTATTTCTTCTCGAAGTTGTTCCACGTGTGACATTTGCAGCTCTGATGTGAAACTTCAACTCTCACTCCACTGATTCGGGCGGAGCTGTTGTGCGTTTCGGTTTTCAATCAATAAGTAAATGAGGCCTGTTTTAACAGTTTGTACCAGATCAATAAACCTTCATTGCCTGGCCGGGAATCGAGTCCGGGCCACGGCGGTTAAAGGGCCGAATCCTCACCTCTAAATCACGAGGAAAGCTGTCTATAACTCTTGCAACGTGCTTTATCTGGGCCACAATTGCCATTTTTCAGACACTTTCACCAGAGGTGGTTTTAAGGGGTAGCTGCAGTGAAGGATTGGCGCCAATATAGCGTCGTTCATCTGGTCTGGTTCCAAATCCTGCTCAGGAATTTAAGAAAAACTTTGAGTTTGCTCAGTGTCTTGACTTCAAAAGCGAGAATGTAAGAAAGTACATTCCCCCAAGCGTGTAATAAAATGTCGGAATGACTGGGAAATTATGGTGGGAAACATAAAATTATAGACAGTTACAGCAAAGAAAGAGGCCATTCGGCCTGGCGCGCTGCTTTCAAAGAGCAGTTGTGATTGATTGGTCAGGAGTGATATTTGTGTCAGTGTAAACAGTCGGCAGTAAAATCTCTCACATCACCGCGGCAGACATTCATCACTGAAAGCAACTGAACACGTCAAATTCTGCCGCTTTCATGTCGCATCTTTAACTTCCTGTTCTCCCTTTCAGGCATTTCCATGTCTATCAAATATCATCCATGCAGAACGTTGTCCTGTTCCTCGTTCCACTAGGAGACTTACTGTGAGTGTGTTAGAGCAAGTGGCTCCATAACTCAATGGTTTAGAGCACTGGCCTTATAAACCAGGTGTCGTGAGTTCAATTCTCACTGGGGCCTGCGATTTATATTTATGAAATTTGGTAGCAAGGTAACCTTTGAGGAGAGCACTTTAAAAAGAAAAAAGCTGGAAATCGAAAACAAAAATAAAAATACCTGGAAAAACTCAGCAGGTCTGACAGCATCTGCATAGAGGAACACAGTTAACGTTTCGAGTCCGAATGGCTCTTCAACAGAACCTGTATCGGAAGGTCATGTCAGTGGGCAACAAGATGGCAGATGGATTATAATGTAGGCAGGTGCGACTATGTTCACTTGGTTTAAAAATGAGAACAACAGAATGCTTTTAAAATGTGAGAAATTTGTAAGTGCTGATGTTTAAAGAAACATTGTACAAGCAATGTGGAAAGTTAGCATGCAGGGTCAGCATGTTGGCCTTTATTACAAGGGGATTGGAGAGCAGGAATAAAGAAGTCTTGCCACAGGGTTTTAGTGAGACGGCATCTGGAATCCCGTGTGCTGTTTTCATCTCCACATTTATAAAAGAATAGGCTTGCATTGAAGATGGTGCAGGGAAAGTTCACTAAATTGGTCTCTGGAATGAGCTGGTAGTCCTATGATGAAAGGCTGAATAAATTGGGCTTTTATTCTCTGGAGTTTAGAAGAATGAAAGGCAATCTGATTGAAACCTGTAAAATACTGAGAGGGCTTAATCGGGTGGACACAGAGATTGTTTCCGCTGGTCAGGGAGCCTAAAACACTGGGGCACAGTCTCAGGGTAAAGGGTCGATAATTTCGGGCTGAGATGAGGAGAAATTACTTCATCCAAAGGGTTGTGAATCTTTGAATTCTCTACCCAGAGGGTTGTGGATGTTCCATCATTGAATTCATTTAAGGCCGGGATGGACAGGTTTTTTGGTCTCTCGGGGGACTAAGGGATATGGGGAACGGGCAGGATAATGGAGTTGAAGCCCAAGATCAGCCATGATTGAATTGAATGATGGAGCAGGTTCGACGGGCCCTGTGGTCTACTCCTGCTCCTATTTCTTGTGATCCTGTGTATGATAACGACAGTAATTCGTGTTATAATAAAAACAGAAAGTGCTGGAAGTTCTCAGCAGGTCTGACAGCAAATGTGAAGGGAGAAACGGAATTAAGGTTTCGAGTTTAATATGGTTGTTTTTCAAACCATAAATTGGCTGCTGGTTATGACATTTTGTACAACATCGAGACAGGGAGTGGAACCCAGGAGATGAAAGCACCGAATCTGAACCATTAGGGTGTTTCTATAGCATACTTTTTGAACGAAATTAGCTTCCAACTGAAGGTTTGATGGTTTAAGGCCACCTCGGGTCAAGTAGATTCCCTCTCTTCCTGCTTCTACTTATATTACCGACATAGTTCTGTTTATGTCTTTTGGCTACAAGGGAATCTTGTCCAAACTTTGTCAGTTCTGCTGTTATTCAGTAAGTTTCCGCACAAATAGATTTATGAATATTCTTTTCAATTAAAGCGAGAAAATGGAGGAAGCATGTGCATAACATCCAATCTATTGGAAATATTGTGTTCAAAGCAACAAATAGAAATTGATTCTCTGATTGCATATACCGAACTGGAACACACCATCACACCGAGTGAATCCACTGTCTGTTCAAATGTTGCTCAGTGAAAATTTCAATCTTCCTCCGCTGTGTAACGTATGGACACTGAATCAATAAGCAGCCTCCACTTAAATAAACACAGAAAGCGTCAATCTCCTCTTTTAACCTTTAAACCTGTTGTCATTCTCTGTACCATTTACCATGAAGATATATAATGCAAGTGAATAAAGTTTGCGATGGTAAAAATGTGTTCACTGCTCAGTGAACTAAACCACATTGACACACACAGAGGAACGCACACAGACAGATACACCGAGAGTGGCAGTGGGCTAGGGTTTGTCTCTGAGGAGAGGCAAACAGGGAACTACAGAACTACAGACCAGCGAGTCTCATGTCAGTGCTAGGGAAACTATTGGAGAAAGTTCTGAAGGAGAGTATCTATCTCCACTTGGAGAGGCAAGGTTTGATCAGGGATAGTCAGCATGGCTTTGTCTGTGAGAGGTCATGCCTAACAAATTGGATTGAATTTTTTGAGGAGGTGACCAGGTGTGTAGATGAGGTTAGTGCAGTTGATGTAGTTTATATGGATTTCAGCAAAGCCTTTGACAAGTTCCCATATAAGGGAGACTTATAAAGAAGGCAAAGGTACATGGGATATAGGGTAATTTGATAAGGTGGATTCAAAATTGACTGAGTTGTAGGAGGCAGAGGGTGATGACAGAAGGATGCTTTAATGACTGGAAGCCAGTTTCCAATGGCGTACCAGAGGGATCTGTGCTCGGTCCTCTATTATTTGTCATTTATATGAACAACATAGATGACTATATGGGGGGTAGGATTAGTAAGTTTCCGGATGACACAAAGATTGGCCGGGGGGTTAACAGTGAGGTTGAGTGTCTTGGGCTACCATCTTGGGATGGTCAAATGGGCAGATAAGTGGCAGATGGAATTTAACCCTGAAAAGTGTGAGGTGATACACTTTGGAAGGAGTAATTCGACAAGGAAGTATTCAATGAACGGCAAGACACTAGGAAATTCTGAGGAACAAAGGGACCTTGGCGTGTGTGTCCATAGATCTCTGAAGGCGGAGAGGCATGTTAGTGGGGTGGTGAAATAGGCATATGGGACACTTGCCTTTAGCAATCGAGGCATAGATTACAAAAAGTACGGAGGTCATGTTGGAGTTGTATAGAACCTAAGTGAGGCCACAGCTGGAGAACTGTGTGCAGTTCTGGTCACCACACTATAGGAAGGAAGTGATTGCATTGGAGGGGGTGCAGAGGAGATTCACCAGGATGTTGCCTGGGATGAAACATTTAAGTTACGAAGAGAGGTTGAATAGACTTGGGTTGTTTTTGTTGGAGCAGAGAAGACTGAAGGGCGACCTGATCGAAGTGTGCAACTTTATGAGAGGCATGGACAGGGTGGATAAGGATCAGCTGTTCCCCTTAATTGAAAGGTCAGTCACAAGGGGGCATAAGTTCAAGTTGAGGGGCAGGAAGTTTAGGGGGTATGTGAGGAAAAACTTTTTTAACCAGAGGTTAGTGATGGTCTGGAATGCACTGCCTGGGTGGTGGTGGAGGGTTGCCTCACATCCTTTAAAAAGTACCTGGATGAGCAATTGGCACGTCACAACATTTAAGGCTATGGGCCATCTGCTGGTAAATGGGATTAGGTAGGGAGGTCAGGTGTTTCTCACGTGTCAGTGCAGAATCGATGGGCCAAAGGGCCTCTTCTGCACTGTGTGATTCTGTGAATAGGATGCTGATTCTTTACGTAATAGGACACTGATTAATAATGTAATAAGACGTTGACTATTAATGTAATCAGGCACTGATTATTAATATAATTAGATCCTGATTAATAATCTAATAAGACATTGATTAATAATGTAATAAAACACTGATACATTTAACTGGGCATTGTCAGGGTACATGTGAAAACCAACATGGTGCTTTTGGATGATGTCACCAAGTGGCATGTAGTTGAGAAATGGGAGGGGCCAAGGATAGAGCCTTGTGGGACACCAAGTACAAGGACTTTGGAGAGGAAAGGGAGATTGGAGATGGGGCGGCAGTTTGCAAAGACAGTGGGGTCAAAATTTATTAGGATGGTTAATTTAACAGTGAAAGGGACAGTGCCAGAAGAGAGCGAACCATTAACAATATCAGCTAACATGGAGAAGTTGGGTGACCAGTCGTTTAGTGAGAATAGGGTCAAGGGAGCAGGAGGTGGGTCTGATGGACAAGATGAGCACTGAGAGGGCAGGAGGGGAGATGGGAGAGAAACTGGAGAAAGATGTGAGTTCTGGGCTCGGACAAAGGGGGAACTTCAGAGACAGTTTGTCCCGGTGGGCTAGTGGAAGGGAGGGAAGCAGCAGAGGCAGCTGATCGGATTGTCTCAATCTTAGTGACAAAGAAGCTCCATAAGCTCCTCACACTTGGAGGAGGAGACGGGGAGAGGGAGAGTCCTTCAAAAGGAACTATCTTGCCTAAGAGATATGAAAGAAACTCAACACACTGTATGTTCAACACAAAACTGATTTATTTAACTTTCATCCAGCACATTAACCCCTACAACTGGACTGGGGTTTATTAACATCAGCAGAAACAGACCCCAATGAACATGGTTCAGTCCTGGATGTGACTAACGGCAAAATTCAATCACTGTAGTCAGTTGTGAACTCGCTGGTGTCTCAGCAGGTCAGATGACTGAGGGCATCCCTTCCCACACTCAGAGCAGGTGAATGGCCTCACCCCACTGTGACTGTGTCAATGAATTTCCAGCTGGGATGGGTAATTGAATCCTTTCCCACACTCCCTATATTTCAACAGTTTCTCCCCAGAGTGACTGCACTTGTGTCTCGACAGGCCAGATGATGGGCTGAAGCTGATCAAAGCTGATTTATTTGACTTTTAGCCAGAATATTGAGGCCTATAACTGGGCCGGAGATTATTAACATCAGCAGAATCAGATCCCAATGGACACAGTTCAGTCCTGGATGTAAAAAACTGCAAAATCCAATCACTGTCGTTACTCATGAACTTGCTGGTGTGTCAGCAGGGTGGAGGAATCAGTGAATCTTACCCCACACTGAGGGCAGGTGAACGGCCTCTCCCCAGTGTGAGTGCGCTGGTGTGCAGTGAGTTGAGATGACCACCTGAACCCTGTCCCACACTTAGAGCACTTGAATGGTCTCTCGTCAGTGTGAACACGCTGATGGGACATCAGATCCCAGGAACTTTTATAGCACTGCCCACAGTCTGGGCATTTAAAAGGTCTCTCCCCAGTGTGAACTCGCTGGTGTTTCAGGAGTTTGGATGACTGAGTGAATCCCTTCCCACACTCAGAGCAGATGAACGGCCTCTCCCCAGTGTGACTGCGCCGATGAGTTTCCAGCTCAGACGGGAATCTGAATCCCTTCCCACACTCCTCACATTTCCATGGACTCTCCCCAGTGTGACTGTGCTTGTGTCTCAACAGGCCAGATGATCGGCTGAAGCCTCGTCTACACACTGTACAGATGTGCGGTTTCTGCCCACTGTGAACGGTGCTTTTTCCTTCGATGTTCAAAATCCAATGATATTCAGCTGACAAAAAATTGGGCAACTCTGTCAGATCCTGATGTGACGTTTGATTTCAGTTTCCCGACTGCAAATCCTCCCCCTCTAATACCCTGTGAAATTGATTTAAAACAGAAAAAAAGGAGTGAGAGAGAACCCAGAAAAACAGGTTGTGAAATTGAGCTGAATGAATCTGGGAATTTGTGGGGCCGGCACGAGGGAAAAGTGACCGTGAAAACTGCTGGATTGTCATAAAAACCCAACTGGTTCACTAATGTCCTTCATGGAAGGGAAGCTGCCAACCAGTCTGGGCCTACACAAGACTCTGGCCTCTTTCAGAACATAAGAAATAGGAACAAGAGAAGTCCTGACACCCCGTCGAGCCTGCTCCCCCATTCAATACGATCGTGGCTGATCTTGGGCTTCATCTCCACTTTCCCCCCCACTCTCCATATCCCTTGATTCCCTGAGAGACCAAAAATCTCCCCATCTCAGCCGGAAATATATTCAATGATGGAGCATCCACAACCCGCTGGGCTGGAGAATTCCAAATGACAGAGAAAGAGAAAAAGAGAGAGAAGAGCGGGAGAGACAGAGGGAGAAGGGTAGTAAACAAAGCACAGGATGTCAGTAAACAGAATTCGAGCACATGGGATTGGGGAAATGTATTGTTATAGATTGAGAATTGATGAACAGACAGGGAACAGAGTCAGAATAAACGGGTCATTCTCAGGATGACAGGCTATTACTTGTGGGGTACGGCAAGGCTCAGTGTTTGGCCCACAGCCATTCACAAACTATAGAAATGATTTGAAGGCACCCATTTAAGCAGCACCTAAATTTTCACATTCTCATCCTTGTTTTCCTCTATGGTTGTGATCATTCCTATCTCTGTAACCTCCTCCAGCCTCACAACCCCCCGAGATATCTGCGCTCCTCGAATTCCGACTTCTTGAGAATTCCTGATTTTAATCACTCCATCATTGATTACCATTCTGTCAGTTTCCAAGGCTCTGGAATTCCCTCCCTAAACCTCTCCGCCTCTCTACCTCATTTGCATCCTTTAAGATGCTCCTTCAAACCGACCTCTTTGACCAAACTCTTTGGTCACCAGCCCAAACATCTCCTCATGTGGCTCAGTGTCAAACCTTGTTTTGCAACATTTCCGCGAAATACCACAGAAAACTGTATAACATTAAATGTGCGATATAAATAAAAAGTGTTGTTGTTGATTTGGAACATATATCACTGTTCCTTCATCATTACTGGGTGAATAACCTGTAACTCCTTACCTAACAGCACTGTGGGAACACCTTCACCACACGGACTGCAGCGGTTCAAGAAGGTCAACATCATCTTCTCCATAGGCAACTGGCGATTGGCAATATATGGTGGCATCTGTGGAGAATGAAACAAAGTTAATGATTCAGGGTGTGCAGAATGAATTACGGGGAATAAAAATGCTGCAGAATTTGATGGTCAATATAAGCTCAGGAAGAGAAATGGACTATATCGCAGGAAAAACAATTCCTGACTATGGAAGGGACTGTGGGAAGATAAAGCAGATAAGACAGCAGCACATGGTCGGAGGATGGACAGCAGTGGAAACCTCATTGAGACACAGTGGGCAGAAGTAACAGAAAAATCAAAAACAGAGCTAAAATACACCCATTATTAGAGACAGGGGAAGTTAATCAATGGTAGAGAGGTGATCAGGGAGGGCAGAGGTGAAACAGAGCAATGGATGGACATGGATTCAGATCCACAGTGAAGGAGTCACACCAGCCCCAGAGCCAGGAAACCTCTCACAGATACAGAGCATAGAACTAAAAGCTCAAAGTTGTAGCTGAATGGTGAAAACTAGTCACCCCAAGAACAATTCCACTGTTTTCAAATTTAAACTCTCCTGCTGGAGCCTGCAGCTGGAAAGATATCAGAAGCACTGGAGTCAGAGAAAAATCTCCCAGTTGAGGAAATACCCGGGGAGCAGGGTGATGTCACCGTGTAATTGTTGATGTGTGATGATGTCACAGTATAATTGTCGATGTGTGATGATGTCACAGACACAGAACATCTGGGTCTGTACAAACCAGTGATCACCACACATTATTGAGGATGTGAGGGAGCTGAGGTTTATGTGAGATAGTTAAAGAAAATCTGTTTGCATTAACTGATTGTAGAAGGATTATGGGACACAGTTTAAAAATTTTGGGCAAGATATACAGGGAGGACGTGAGGAAGAATTTTTACACATTGAGTGGTGTCAATGTTTTAACTTAAGAGACCGATAATATTCAGGTCCTGATGAATCGAGTGATTCTCACAGACTAATGTGATGCTTGGCTTGAGTTTCCCATCTGCAAAACTAAATCTTCTGGTATCCTGTAAAGGGAGTTTTAAAAATCCATCATTGTCAGTCCAGGGTAGAAATTGGGAAGGGACAAACATTTCTCTTGGTTTGAGTTTCCTGTGTGTAACTTCTCAATTTCTAACCCCCTGTAAAAGGAGTTTCCAAAATCCATCCCTGAGAGTCCAGGATAGAAATTCACAACATTCTCTCCTCCTGCTACCTGGACCAGGGTGACCGCGCATGCGCCTTGCTGCACATTGCCCCCTACAAAGATGGCGGCCGTTACCCCGGGCCTGGCGAAGGGACAAATCCGGATTATTCGGCCCGTTCTCTGTAAACACAAGACCGGTACCTTGTTATTTCGGGTCCATGGCCTGCACTGTGTCTTTATGAAGCCTCCCTGCCCACTCCGCTGGCTCCATTCCTCCTCACGCACCCACTAACTCTGTTAGTTTGCTCCACTCGACATTCTCTCATACCCGCTCTGAGCAGCTTCAATCACAGACCAGAACTGCGCATGCTCATGAAACAGACCGCAATGCGCATATGCGGGGAGCTGTTGTGTGGATAGGGCACATTCTGTCCCGCAGCGAATGCTGGGTGGGCGCTCCGCCATTGAAAGGTGAAAGTGTGGAATCAACTATGTCCTATAATCAGAACACGATGGATACCGTCGAGTCATGATATAAAATTGTTCAATTGAATCAATTCATCCAGCGACTGAAGTGCTCTGGCATTCAACATAATTTTCTCCAGGATGTAATGAACAGCAGAACAAACCCCTACAATTCGAACTGAACTCAATGGAGTCTCAGCAGACGGGGTGAGGTTGTGATTCTTTTCCTCCCATACATGGTACATTTAAACCGGGTCTTGCCAGTAGCAGCGCTCTGGTTGTAGGCCAAATCCTTTGAACTTTTAAAGTTGGAGTTTTTAGTATTCATTCATGGGATGTGGGCTTCACTGGCTGGGCCAGCATTTATTGCCCGTCCCTAGTTGCCCTTGAGAAAGTGATGGTGAACTGCCTTCTTGAACCGCTGCAATCCATGTGGTGTAGGTATACCCACAGTGCTGTTAGGAAGGGAGTTCCAGGATTTTAGCCCAGCGACAGTGAAGGAACAGTAATAAATTTCCAAGTTAGGATGGTGAGTGACTTGGAGGAGAACTTCCAGGTGGTGGTGTTCTCATCTATCTGCTACCCTTGTCCTTCTAGATGTTAGTGGTAATGGGGTTGGAAGGTGCTGTTGAAGGCGCCTTGGTGAATTCCTGCAGTGCATCTTGTAGATGGTACACACTGCTGCTACTGCACATCGGTGGTGGAGGGAGTGAATGTTTGTGGATGTGGTGCCAATCAAGAGGGCTGCTTTGTCCCGGATGGTGTCAAGCTTCTTGAGTGTTGTGGGAGCTGCACTCATCCGGGCAAGTGATGATTATTCCATCACACTCCTGGCTTGTTCCTTGAAGATGGGGGACAGGCTTTGGGGAGTGAGGAGATACGTTTCTCGTCGCACAATTCCTAGCCTTGTAGCCACAGTATTTTTATGGCTAGTCCAGTTCAGTTTCTGGTGAAAGGTAATCCCCAGGATGTTGCTAATGGAGATCAGTGATGGCAATGCCATTGAACATCAAGGGCCGTTGGATGGATTCTCTCTTGTTGCAATTGGCCATTGCCTGACACTTGTGTAGCGTGAGTGTTACTTGCCACTTGTTAGCCCAAGCCAGGATATTGTCCAAGTCTTGCTGCATTTGGCCATGGACTGCTGCAGTGTCTGAGGAGTCGTGAATGGTGCTGAACATCGTGCATCATCAGTTAACATCCCCACTTCTGACCTTATGCTGGAAGGAAGGTCATTGATGAAGCAATTGAGGACACTATCCCGAGGAACTCCCTTGGTGATGTCCTGCAACTGAGATGATTGACCTCCAACAACCACAACCACCTTCCTTCGTTTCTAGTTATGACTCTAACCAGCAGAGTGTTTTCCCCTGATTCCCACTGACTCCAGTTTTGCTAGGGCTCCTTGATGCCAGACTCTCAAATGCGGCCTTGATGTCAAGGACAGTCACTCTCACCTCATCTCGGGGATGCAGCTCTTTTGTCCATGTTTGATCCAAGGCTGTAATGAAGTCAAGAGCTGAGTGGCCCTGTCGGAATCCAAACTGGGCGTCAGTGAGCAGGGTATTGCTAAGCAAGTGCCGCTTGATCGAGCTGCTGATGACCCCTTCCATTACTTTACTGATGATGAAGAGTAGACAGATGGGGCAGTAATTATGCAGGTTGGATTTGTCCTGCTTTTTGTGTACAGGACATACCTGGGAAATTTTCCACATAGCCGGGTAGATGCCAGTGTTGTAGCTGTACTGAAACAACTTGGCTAGGGGTGCGGCAATTTCTGGAGCACAAGTCTTCAGTACTATTGCAGGAATATTGTCAGGCCCCATAGCCTTTGCAGTATCCATCGCCTTCAGCCATTTCTTGCTATCACGTGGAGTGAATCAAATTGGATGAAGACTGGCATCTGTGATGCTGGGGACCTCCGGAGGAGGCCGAGATAGATCATCCACTCAGCACTTCTGGCTGAAGATTGTAGCAGATCCTTCAGCCTTATCTTTTGCACTGATGTGCTGGGCTCCTCCATCATTGAGGATGGGGATATTTGTGGATCCTCCTCCTCCAGTGAGTTGTTTAATTGTCCAGCACAATTTACGACTGGATTTGGCAGGACTGCAGAGCTTAGATCTGATCCGTTGGTTGTGGGATTGCTTTGCTGTTTATCACCTGCTACTTATGCTGTTTGGAGCACAAGTAATCCTGTGTTATAGCTTCACCAGGTTGACACCTCATTTTTAGGTGTGCCTGGTTCTGCTCCTGGCATCTCCTCCGGCACTTTTTATTGAACCAGGGTTGGTCCCCTGGCTTGATGGTAATGGCCGAGTGGGGGATATGCTGGACCATGAGGTTACAGATTGTGTTCGAGTACAATTCTGCTGCTGCTGATGGCCCACAGCGCCTCATGGAGGTCCAGCCTTGATTTGCTACATCTGTTCGAAATCTATCCCATTAAGTACAGTGGTAGTGCCACACAACACGATGGAGGGTATCTTCAATGTGAGGGTGGGACATCATCTCCAGAATGACTGTGCGGTGGCCACTCCCACTGATACTGACGTGGACAGATGCATCTGTGGCCGGCAGGTTTGTGAGGATGAGGTCAAGTATGTTTTTCTCTCTTGTTAACAGGTGGGAAAACTAAATAAACCTCTTTGCTCACGTTCAGTATCTGAATGGGCTTGCACAGGTAAGACTGTGTTGCTGTGTCTGTAAATGGGATGATAGAGTGAATCCCTTTCCATTTCCAGCTCGTGAATGATCTGTTTACAGTGTGAGTTTACCTGTACAGTTTCAGCTCAGGCATGGATCTCAACGCCTTCTGGTAATGGGTTCCACATTCGTAGCACTAAACAGTTAAAGAAAAGCAAAATGCTGCAGATGCTGGATATCTGAAAGAAAAACTGAAAATGCTGGAATTCTCAGCAGATCTGGTAGCTTCTGTGGAGAGAGGAAGTTTTCATTTCAGGTCTGTAACCTTTCATGAGAACTGCACTGCATCTGAACTGTTAATTATGCCTCTCAATCCAAAGATGCTGCCAGATGTGGTCAGGGAACTCAAGATGAAAAAGAAAATCCCTTCGAGGAATGGAATCCAGTGCGAATGAAGGGTGAACTGTCCGACTGACCAGAGACAGTCAAGGTACCTTTCCCTTCTTTAAGACGCTGGAACATTGACTCTGATGTTATCAGTGAAATTAACTGATCTGAGGTTTTGAAAGGACTCTTGTTACTGCACATCAGGAATTCAAACCTAATATCGGCTTCGGGACAATCAGAATACTTGGTAACAGACAAAACACCGAAAGGCTCGAAGGGAGATGGTCTAACAGAACTATTGACATTTGGGTAGTGTCAGTTTGAAGACTTGACTTACTCACACCCTGGTTGGGATACCTTACAGTTGGAACTTGTCTCACTTTATGTGGAACAATTGGTCAGCACATTTGCCTGTTGACTAAAAGGTTGATGGTTCGAAACCATGTAGGGATGCACTTTTCACTGTCCCCCCCCCACCCCCCCCCCATCAGCTTTCAATGTCACACAGTTCTGCTGTCAATGGTTATTTGAGATGCAAGAAAATATCGCCAAAATGTTGTCCGCTCTGCAGTTATCCAATGAGTTCCCACTTGAACACTTTTTAAAAATTAACTTTTCTGTCAAATATAATGTGAATAGATTTGGAACTACTATGCCCCTTCATCTAACCCATTAGAAATCCATGAAATTATTAGATTTAAACAAGCCCATCAATTATTCTCTCTTCCTCAGCTCCACAGTGAGTGAGACAGGGAAAAGCAGAAAAGCAGCAATATTCCGGCCCCGCACTCTCCAATCACCCGCTGCCAGCAGAAAGCGGCGACTGCAGCTTCAATCAGCGGGTTACTGCCCATCCCTGGGACACAAGACCTCCCACCCGGGCCAAACCTCCCAATACACTGAGCACAAGCTCAGGAAAACACAGGTAGATTATATCCCGGTCACTAAACCTCCGAGCAGCATTTACAGAATACCCGAGTGAGAGAGTCACAAATGAAGAAACACCAACTTTCTAAATCCTTTCACTATAAAATTCTCCCATTTTATTGAAAATCTGACTGTTATGAATCTGAAAATGAGCACCATGGGGTTTGTGTTACCGAGTGACTTGTTTTCCATTGTTTCTCCGTCAGGTTTGCAATTCAAATTGTGTTGAATATTGAAGCGTATCTGTTATCAAAATGAG
The DNA here is from genome assembly GCF_964194155.1 of Cetorhinus maximus. Lineage (NCBI taxonomy): Eukaryota > Metazoa > Chordata > Chondrichthyes > Lamniformes > Cetorhinidae > Cetorhinus > Cetorhinus maximus. The sequence continues at coordinate 124,951 of NW_027596299.1, read as the reverse complement.
CTCACAAAGCAGGTAAATATTAAATCCAGGAACAAATCCTGAGGAAAATGGATCAAAATGCTTGGAAGGAGCTGCAGCTAAGTCACAGAAGCTGTGAATGATGTTACTGACGATTGGGTGGAAAGCACTGGGTCCTTGGTCTTCTGGTGGTCATTTCCTTTCCCTCCCAATGCAATCAGAGAGTTATCTCACTGTAGTAAGAGATATGGGTATTGCATTTCTAAATTCTAAATACCTGACCTGCTTAGTTGGTAGTACATGTGTCCCTTAATCTTTTTGAGCCCCATGTTGGGCGCTGTTGTTTTTAAACTTTGTTGCTTTATTGGTCATCCCCAGCTCTCCATTCCCCAGCAGTGTACTGCTCAAACTGAGTCTTTCTCCAGCCCACTTTGTCAATCTCACAGAGATTCAGACAATGCGGGGAGGCCACTCCCTGACCACCCGCCACAGGGTCAGGAACTGGGCGAGTGGCTTCCGGGCCTGAATAAGATCCAACAGGGAGTCCCCTCCTGTGTGCCACTGGACAGCAGCTGGGGTCAGTCTGAGGACCTGAATAAGAGTCACAGGAGCTGGAGGACTGAACCCAGCCAGAGCAGAGGGAGGGAGAAAACTGGGAGTGGAGGAAAAAAATGGTGGAGGTCGTGCGATGGGTTTGGATTTCAGCAGAGTGAAGATGGAGAGTGTGTCGGGTGGAGATTCGCAGCTTTGGGGGAAAAATAGAGGAAAAAAATATTCCACAGCAACGAGAATTCTTTGTTCCGAATTTCTATCCTGTACTGACAGTGCATAATTCTGTAAACTCCATTTGCAGGATATTGAAGGGAGAGGATTTGAGGAGAGGAGACCAAAGGGAGTGGGAGAGAACCACAAAAACATAAAGACAGGTTGTGAAATTGAGCTGAATGAATCTGGGAATTTGTGGGGCCGGCACTAGGAAAAAGTGACATGAAAACTGCCAGATTGTTATAAAAACCCAAATGGTTCACTAATGTCCTTCAGGGAAGGGAACCTGCCACCCGATCTGGGCCTACACTAGATTCTGGTCTATGTGGGAGGAGGGAAAGATGGGGCATGGGAAATGGACGATGTAAATCTGCAACACAACCAGAATGTTGACAGAATCAACCCAACTCACAGCCCACAGCACCCAGAATACAAGGGCAGCTGGTGCATGGGAAAACCATCATCTCCAGGACACACACCAGCAAGTTCACACTGGGGAGAGGCCATTCACCTGCTCCGTGTGTGAAAAGGGATTTAACTGATCAAACAACTGCTGAGAAACCAGTGAGTTCAGTCTGTGAGCTTGACCCTGAGCTTCCGGTCACTTGTCATTTTAATTCTCCGCCCCACTCACACTCTGAACTCTCTGTCCTTGGCCTCTTGCACTGTTCCAATGAAGCTCAATGGGAGGTCGAGGGACAGCAGCTCATTTTCAGTTCGGCACTTTACAACCTTCTGGACTCAACATCGAGTTCAGCAGTTTCTGCACCAACAGAGAGATGTTAGGATCTGGAACACCCTACCTGGAAAGGTGCTGGAACCTGATTCTATCAGGAACTTTTACACAGCTAGTCGTAATAACCCAGAACTCAATGCCAAGGAGGCAAATGGAAGCAGACATGAGTGGTGATTTAAAATAGAACTTGGATGAGGAGGGAAATAAACTTGCAGGGCCTTGGGGATACAGGCGGGGAATGGGCCAGGCTGGATTGCTCTAGAGAGCTTGCTGGACTCAATGAGCTGAATGGCTTCTTTCTGTACTCTAATTACTCGGACTTATTTGTTTACTGTCTCCTCATAATTTAAATTTTGAAGTGCAGGTATCATTCAGGTAAATCTGCACTATCCACTAAATCCAATAGAGTCTATACTTCCTAAGGTGTACTGCCCAGAACTGAACACAGTATTCCTGTTCTGATCAAAGGTCATGTTGAACAGAAATGCTAACTCTGTTTCTCTCCACAGATACTGCCTGACCTGCTGAGTATTATCAGCAGTTTTTATTTTTATTACAGTGGTTCAGGTGCGGTCTAACCTGGATTTTGAATATCTCGGTGCTTTTCCAGTCACATCGATACCTGAAACCGTTTCTGACAAACAGAACAGACAAACCTTTTTCCTTCCACGGTCAAGTTCTGATGAATCCAGTGACTCTGTCAGATGTTAAAGTGACGTTTGGTTTGAATTTTCCGTCTGCAAATCCTTCCCATTGAAAATCCTGTAAAAAGATTATTTAAAAATCCATCTCTGTCAATTATGGATAGAAATTGAAGTGAGACAAACATTTCTCTGGGTTGGAGTTTGCTGTGTGTAAATCCTCCCCTTCTAACCCCCTGTAAAAGGAGTTTCCAAACACTCGGTGTAAACTGGGCTCCGGGAGTTTGTAATCCGGGTTTGGAGTCCTACACCGGGTGTTTGTGAATCCTCCCAGTCCACCCTCCGGCTCCATTCCTCTCCTGCACTCGGCCCTTTCTCACCCGCTGGACTTTCAACCCGACCGCCTTCAGACCGGTTCCCCCCCCGGCACCACGCATGCTCCACTCCCAGCCGGCTGCGCCCCCTCATTCATTCCGATTGGTTGGAGGACCAGCGGCACCCGCTTGGCACTCCAGGCCCGCCCTCCTCTTCCTATTGGTCCGGAGCTGCCGTCAGTCATTCCGAGATGGAGCATGCGCAGTCCGTTGGAACAGACGGTAAGTGAGGTTGAGCGAGCGGAGTTAAAATGCGAGTTTTAGAAAGACCGAGTGCGAATTCAGAGCCGAAAGTAAAACTGTGAACATGGAGAGGGACAATGGGTGGGTTGGGAGGCTTCATAAACTCATGGTGTCGGCCCCAAACCCTCAATAAGGAGCCATCGTTTCCGCGTTTAGATGGACGAAGGCTGAGGCCTATTTTCCGGAAATAGACCCTAGCTAACGGCCGCCATCTTTCTAGGGGGCAATAAGTATCTGTGAGCATGTGCGGCCGCCATCATTGTGAAGGGCAAAGTCCAACAGAGCGCATGCATAGCCGCCATCTTCAAAGAGGCTGCTAACCCGGATGAATGACCTGCAGGAAGGACAATAAATCAGAGATAGAGTTTGGTGTGAAATCAATGGGTTGTTGTAAAACAGGAGATCAGGGGAACAGTCAGAAACAACAACAACTTCTATTAACATCATAAATCATCCCAGTGAGCTTCACAGGGAAATTATCAAACAAAGTGTGACACCCAGACATATAAGGAGATATTAGGGCAGGTGACCAGAAGCTTGGGCAAAGAGTTTGAAGCAGTGTTAAATGGTCGCTTGTTTCAACAGAATTTGATTATTACTGAAAAAAGAGACAAGCTGTAGAAGCTTTTCGACTTGCGCTCATCAGGACAGATGCAAGAATATCAAATTTCAAAGGGAACAACAATTTATAATGTATGAGAAAAGGGATTGGTTGGCCGATCAGCTCTGATTGGTCATTGCCATAGAGAATGCACCTTGGAGTTATTGTCCCCCATGATTTTGTTTAATTCAACACAAGGTGCGATGTCTTTTTCTTGTTGATGGGATGTGCCCATCCCAAATTACCCTTGTTCAGAGGGCATTTAAGAGCCAACCACATTGCTGTGAGTCTGGAGTCACATGTAGACCAGACACATAATGTCGGCAGATTTCTTTCCTGAATGGACATTAGTGAACCAGATGGGTTTTGACAACAATTGGCAATGGTTTCATGGTCATCACCACCATCTGCCATGGTGCGATTCGAACCTGGGTTTCCAGAGCATTACCCTGGGTCTCTGGAATACTCGTCTAGTGAAAATACCACTATGCCTCCCCCTCCCCTTAAAGTATCCTCAAGACAGGTAGTAGTCAAGTCTACAATCTTCGGATCCATAGGCAGACGCATTATCCACTGGCCCTGGTCATGTTCCTTCTGGCTGGAGGGGACAGTTCACTCTGTGTGAGTATATATAGCTTCTAGCAAGTATAAATGAGTCACATTATGAGCCTGACTGATAATCTTTGAAATTTGATGTTCTTGCGTCTGTCCTGATGAGTACAAGATAAAAAGCTGTGACAGAATGTCTCTTTTTTAGCAATATTCAAGTGTCTTAAAGGAGGAAGGTGTAGCAGACAGAGGGAGAGATTTTGAGAGTTTGGGGATGAGGGTACTGAAGGCATGGTCACTAATGGTGGAGTGATTAAAATAGAAAATTCGAGCAGTGCAGACATCCTAGAGGGTTGTGGGGCTGGAGGATATTGCAGAGATAGGGAGAGATGTAGACCATGTAGACTACATCAACTGCACTACCCTCATTTGGGATTTGAAAAGAAGGATGAGAATTTTAAAAACAAGTTGTTTATTGACCGGGAGCCAAGGCAGGTCAGGAAGCAGAGGGGAGTTAGGGGAATGGGAGTCACTGCGAGTGAAAACACAGACAGCAAACGTATGGATGGCTTCAGGTTTACAGAGGGAAGAATGTGGGAGATCCGCGCAATGCAGCTCCCACATTCTCCCCTCCGTAAACCTGAAGCCATCCAAACACCACATGGACTGCAGCAGTTCAAACAGGCAGCTCACCACCACCTTGTCAAGGGCAACACAGGATGGGCAATAAATGCTGGCCCAGCCAGCGAAGCCCACATCCCCGGAATGAATGAAAAAAAGTGTGTTGGAATAGCCGTTTGAGTCTGGTGGTAGCAACAGCAGGGATGAGGGTTTCAGCAGCAGATGCTCTCAGACAGGGTAAGGTCGGGTGATGTTACAGAGGTTGGAACAGGTGATCTTAGTGGTGGCACAGATTTGAGGTCAGAAGCTTACCTTGAGATGAAATGTAACACCGAAGTTGTGAAGAGACTGGCTTAATCCAAGACTGTTCCCAGGGAGAGGGATGGAGTTGGTATGTAGGAAAATGGAGATTGGAGCAGGGACCGGAAAAGTCATAGATGGTCATGGAGTTATACAGCACAGAAACTAGCCCTTTGGCCCATCATGTCCATGCCTGCCACCAAGCACCTATCTATTCTAATCCCATTTTCCAGCACTTGGCCCGTAACCCTGTAAGCTGTGACGTTTCAAGTGCTCATCTAAATACTTCTTAAATGTTGTGAGGCTTCCTGCCTCTATCACCCCCTCAGGCAGTGAGTTCCAGATTCCAGCCACCCTCTGGGTGAAATAATCCCTCCTCAAATCTCTTCTAAACCTCCTGCCCCTTACCTTAAATCTATGCCCCCGGTTATTGACACCTCCGCTAAGGGGAAAACTTTCTTCCTATCTATGCCCCCCTCATAACTTTGTTTACCTCAATCAGGTCCCCTCTCAGCCTTCTCTGCTCTAAGGAAAACAACCCTAGCCTATCCAGTCTCTCTTCGTAGCTGAAACACTCCAGCCCAGGCAACATCCTGGTGAATCTGCTCTGCACCCTCTCCAGTGCAATCACATCCTTCCTATAGTGTGGCAACCAGAACTGCACACACTACTGCAGCTGTGGTCTAACTAGCGTTTTATACAGCTCCAACATAGCCTCCCTGCTCTTATATTCTAAGCCTTGGCTAATAAAGGCAAGTATCCCATCTGCCTTCTTAACCACCTTATCTACCTGTGCTGCTAATTAGGGATCGATGGGCATGTACACCAAGGTCCCTCTGATTCTCCGTACTTCCTAGGGTCCTACCATTCATTGTGTATTCCCTTGCTGTTCCAAAATGCATCACCTCACACTTCTCAGGATTAAATTCCATTTGCCACCTCTCTGGCCATCTTATCAGCCCATCTATATCATCCTGTAATCTAAGGCTTTCCTCTTCACTATTGACGACACAACCAATTTGCGTGTCATTTGCGAACTCCTATGTTCATGTCTAAATCATTAATGTGCACTACAAACAGCAAGGGTCCCAGCACCGATCCCTGCAGCATACCACAAATCACGGGCTTCAAATCGCAAAAGCCATCTTCGACCATCACCCTCTGCCTCCTGACACTGAGCCAATTTTGGATCCAATTTGCCAAATTGCCCTAGATCCCATGGGTTCTTACCTTCTTGACCATTTTCCCATGTGGGACCTTGTCAAAAACCTAACTGAAGTCCATATAGACTACATCAACTACACTATCCTCATCGACACAACTAGACACCCTCGAAAAATTCAATCATATTTATTGGACATGATCTCCCCCTGACAAAGTCATGCTGACTATCCCTGAATAATCGCTGCCTCTCCAAGTGGAGATTAATCCTGTCCCTCAGAATTTTTTCCAATTAAAAGTGTTGTCAGTCTTCTCAGTGTTTAATTGGAGTTAATTAGTCATCAGGAAGAGAAGCAGGAACCGGAATGGGCCATGAGACTGATCCCAGGTTTAACTCAGTTAGCGAGGGAGAGAAGGAAGGAAGGAAATCCTGGGAGGTTTGGAGAAACTACCTTCACAATCACTCATTAAATCTCCACACAGTAAGTTTTGGACACAAGGTTAACATCTGCTATTCTGTATGGTCGGTCAGGGAGTTTCAGATTAATGTTTTGTCACGAGTAATGACTGAAGTGAATGATCAGACATATTGTTATCACCAGTTGCAGGAATTTGTTAAAAAGATACAGAAAGAATTGTCCAAATCTCTGTTTGGATTTCAGCTCAGGGAGCAGGGAGAGTGTGTGGGACGGGGATTTGTAGTTTTGGGGAAACAAGAAAGGAAGAAATGTTCCATGGAAACTAGAATTGTCTGTTCTGAATTTCTATCCTGCACTGACAGTGATGACTTTTGTAAACTCCTTTTACAGAGAATTAGAAGGGGAGAATTTGCAGACGGGAAACTCAAACCAAACATCACATCAAGATCTGATAAAGTCACTCGATTCAGGACCTGAAAATCATCGTCTTTGACTGTGGAAGGAGAAATATTTGTCTATTCTGTCTGTGGGAAAAGATTTCAAACATCAGTGTGACTGGAAAAGCACTGAGACACACACACCCAAGTGAGAATGTTCCAGTGAACTGACTGTGGAAGAGCTTTAAACAGTTACACAGCCTGAAAAAAAATCACACCATTCACAGCGGGGAGAAACTGTACCCGTGTTCTCTGTGTGTGGACGAGTCTTCAATTGATCGCCCAACTTGGAGAGACACAGAGACACTGACACCATGGAGAAACCGTGGAAATGTGGGGACTGTGGGAAGGGATTCAATTGTCCTTCCCATCTGGAAACCCACCGACGCAGTCACACTGGGGAGAGGCCGTTCTCCTGCCCCGAGTGTGGGAAGGGATTCACTCAATCATCCCAACTTCTAACACACCAGCGGTTACACACTGGAGAGAGACCATTCACCTGTTCCGAGTGTGGGAAGCAATTCACACAGTTAACCAGCCTACTGAGACACCAGCCAGTTCACACAGGAAAGAGACCGTTCACCTGCCCTGTATGTGGGAAAGGATTCACTGGGTCCTCTGACCTGCTGAAGCACCAGCGAGTTCACACTGAGGAGAGGCCGTTCAGCTGTACTTCCTGTGGAAAGAGATTCAGGTCTTCATCCAACCTCAATGCACACCAGCGAATTCACACTGGGGAGAGGCCATTCAGTTGCCCTGAGTGTGGGAAGAAATTCACTCAGTCATCTGCACTGCGGACACACCAGCGGGTTCACTCTGGAGAGAGGCAGTTCACCTGCACGGTGTGTGGGAAGGGATTCACTGGGTCCTCTGACCTGCAGCAGCACCAGCAAACTCACACTGAGCAGAGGCCGTTCAGTTGTAACTTCTGTGGAAAGAGATTTGGGTATTTTTGCAACTTGTTGAGACACCAGCGACTTCACACGGGAGAGAAGCCGTTCACCTGCTCCAGGTGTGGGAAGGGATTCACTCAGTTTTCCAACCTGGTGACTCACCAGCGAGTTCACACAGGAGAGAGGCCATTCACCTGCTCCGAGTGTGGGAAGGGATTCACTCAGTCATCTCAGCTGCTGAAACACAAGCGAGTTCACAAGTGACTGCAGGGGTTGGATTCTGCTGTCGTTGCTGCTGTTAATCACATCCAGGATTGAACTATGTTCATTCTGACAGTTGGGGTTTGTTTCTGCTGATGTTACTAATCCCTGTTACTGGTCTGGAGTTTAATATTCTGGATCTATAGCTGATTGTGTTCTCGGAGCTGCAGTGTCCCTTTAAGAACCGCTGTCTCTGATCTTTCACCATAATTCAGGAATTCTCATCAGAAATTACTTTACAACAAGATTCTGAACTTTTACTTCAATCCTAAATTGATCCTTGGTACGAACTCGACAATTCGGTGTCTGAGAGGTTCCACTGATTAACATCTCCAATTAGAAAGTGCTGATTAATCCTTGCTGACAAATCTTACTGACTTGCACATTACTCACAGTGACACCTCCATTATCCACCAGAAAGAAGGGGAATGGGAATTGGTGGAGAATCGAGAGTTCCCAAATGTTACCCCTCCCGCTGGATACAGAAATCCCCTCGGCACAGGAATGGAGACAAGTTCAATCCAAGTAATGGACTGCAAGTAATCACTGTCTAATAACCTTATCAGATCTTCAGAAATTTATGGAATATTACAGAAATAGCTCACTCTCTCTCTTATGAAGAAAGCTTCCATAGCTTGCTAGCTGACAAACACAGGACAGGCCTGTTATCTCTGCCAAGGACATGTCTCTCACACACACCCTGAAACAAGACATTTCTCTTGCAATGAAGGCTAACATACCCTTTGCCTTCCTAATTGCTTGCTGCCCTTGCCTATTTACTTTCATTGACTGGTGCACAAGGACACCCAGATCCCTTTGTACATCCACATTTCCTAATATATCACCATTTAAATAATACTCTGCCTTTCTGTTTTTTCACACCGAAGCGTATAACTTCACCTTTATCCACGTTACACTGCATCTGCCATGTGTTTTCCCATACACACAACTTGTCTAAATCGCCCTGAAGCCTCCTTGCATCCTCTTCACAGCCCCGCCCAGTTTTGTGTCATCAGCAAACTTGGAAATATTGCATTTGGTTCCCTCATCCAAGTCATTTATATATATTGTGAATAGCTGGGGCCCAAGCACTGATCCCTGCGGTACATCACTGCCTGCCACCTGGAAAAAGACCCATTTATTCCCACTCTCTGTTTCTGGTCTGTCAACCAATTCTCAATCCATGCCAGTATATTACCCCCAATCCCATGTACTTTAATTTTGTCCAACGGCCTCTTACGTGGGATCTCATCAAAAGCCTTTTTGAAATCAAAATACACCACATCCACTGGTTCTCCCATATCTATTCTACTAGTTATATCCTCAAAAAACTCCAGTAAATTAGTTAAGCATGATTTCCCTTTCAAAAACCCATGCTGACTTTGTCTAATCCCGTTAATGCTTTCCAAGTGTTCTGTTACCACACCTTTAACAATAGACTGTAGCATTTTCCCCACTACTAATGTTAGGCTAACTGTCTGTAATTCTCTGTTTTTCTCTCCCTCTTTTTTAAATAGTGGGGTTACATTTGCCACCCTCCAATCTGTAGGAACTGCTCCAGAGTCAAAAGAATTTTGGAATATGACCACCAATGCATCCAATATTTCCAGGGCCACTTCCTTTAATGCTCTTGGATGTAGATTATCAGGCCCTGGGGAATTTTCAGCCTTTGACCCCATCAATTTCTCTTGCACCTTGTTTTTTAACTAATACTGATTTTCTTCAATTCCTTCCTCTCACTAGACTCTTGGTTCCCTGACATTTCTGGGAAATTATTTGTGCTTTCTTTGGTGAAGACAGAACAAAAATATGCGTTCAATTCTTCTGCCATTTCTTTGTTCCCCATTATACTTTCCCCAGTTTCTGACTATAAGGGACCTACGTTTGTCTTCGCGAATCTTTTTCTCTTCACATATTTATAGATGCTTTTACAGTCAGTTTTTTATGTTACTTGCAAGTTTACTATCATACTCCATTTTCCCCTTCTCAACCAAACTTTTTGTCCACTTTTGCTGAATTCTGAACTGCTCCCAATCCTCAGACTTGCTGCTTATTCTGGAAATCTTATATGTCTCGTCTTTGGGTCTAATATGATCCATAATTTCTTTTCTAAGCCATGGTTGAGCCACCTTTCCTTTTTTATTTTTGCGCCAGACAGGAATGAATAATTGTTCTAATTCATGCATATGTTACTTAAATATTAGCCATTGCTTATCCACTGCCAACCCTTTTAGTAAGTTTCCCCAATCCATCATTACCAACTCGCACCTCATACCTGGAAGTTCCCTTTGTTTAGATTCAGGACCCTAGTTTCGGATTCAACTTCTTCACCCTCGATCCTAATGAACAATTCTCTCATTTTATGGTCGCTCTTCCCCAAGGGACCCAAACAACAAGATTGTTAATTAATCCATTCTCATTGCACAATACCCAATCTAGGATAGCCTGCTTGTTCGTTGGTTCCTCAATGTATTGGTCTAAAAACCATCTTGCACGCACTCCAGGAAATCGTCCTCCACAGTATTATAGCTAGTTTGGTTTGGCCAATCTATATGTAGATTAAAGTCACCCATGATTACACTTGTACCCTTATTACATGCGTCTCTAATTTCCTGCTTAATGCCTTCCCTTACATCTCCATTACCATTTGGGGGCCTATAGACAACCCCCACCAACGTTGTGTGTCCCTTAGTGTTTCCTGTCTCCATTCAAACAGATTTCACATCATGATTTTCCGTGCCAATATCCTTCCTCACTATTGCATTGATTTAGTCCTTTACTAACAATGCTACCCCACCTCCTTTCCGATTTTTCTGTCCTCCCTAAATGTTGAATACCCTGGATGTTCAGTTCCCATCCTTGGTCACCTTGCAGCCATGTCTCCATAATTGCAACGATATTATAACCGTTTATACCCATTTGCGTTGTTAATTCATCTACCTTATTGCGAATGCTCCGAGTATTAAGATACAATGCCTTTGGACTTGTCTTTTTAACCTTGTTAGTCATCTTAGCTTTATTTTGTACTGTGATCCCATTTGTTTCTCGCCCTTGCGTTTTTTGCCTTCCACTTTTGCTCCTTACTTTTCTGTCTTTTGTTTCTATCCTTGTTTCCCCCTCCTCTGTCTCCCTGCTCAGGTTCCCATTCCCCTGCCATTCTAGTTTAAACCCTCCTCGACCGCACTAGCAAACACCCCCCTGAGGACATTGGTCCCAGTCCTGCCCAGATGCCACCCGTCCTGTTGTACTGGCCCCACCTTCCCCAGAACCTGTCCCAATGTCCCAGGAATCTGACTCCCTCCTCCCCAAACCATTTCTTCAGCCACGTATTCATCTGATAGATCCTGTTATTTCTACTCTCACCAGTACCTTTGAGGTCTGACTTTTTAATTTACGTCCTAATTCCCTATATTCAGCTGGTAGGACCTCATCCCTTTTTTTACCTATGTCGTTGGTACCAATTATGTGCCACTTCCATTGACTGTTCACCCTCCCCCTTCAGAATGCGCTGCAGCCTCTCTGAGACATCCTTGACCCTGGCACCAGGGAGGCAACATGCCATCCTGGAGTCTCTTTTCCAGCCGCAGAAACGCCTGTCTGTTCTCCTTACTACTGAATCCCTTATCTCTATAGCCCTGCCACTCTTCTTCCTCCCCTCTTGTGCAGCAGCGCCACCCGTGATGCCATGGACTTGGCTGCTGCTGCTTTCCCCTGAAAAGTTGTCTCCCCCAACAGTATCTAAAATGTTATATCTGTTAGAAAGGAGGGCAGCCACAGGAGTATCCTGTACTACCTGCATTCCTCTACTCTGCCTAGTGCCCTTCCTGCCAGTTCAGTCTTTCCCAGTGGTGTGACCACCTCACTTCAACGTGCTGTCCACAATAATCGCAGCTCCAGCTCCGAAATGTGGTTAGCCAGTAGCTGCAGCTGAACACACCTCCTGCACACATGGCCACCAGGGACACTGGAAGTGTCCATTACTTTCCGCATAGTACAGGAGGAGCATATCACAAGTGCGAGCTCTGCTGCCATGATTTCTCTTTAGATTAAGCTTGTTAGTTACTCCCTTTGAAGAACACTAACTACGCTAGGGGCCTTATTCTACTGCAAACACTTCCACTCCAGTCCAAAGTCCTCACCTTATTTTGTTTTTGGACTGCAGCAGTTTAATTAGTAGAAAAAGTAGAATAACTCACCTGACCCTACTTAACAATCAGCTGTCCCCTGCATCGTGTCACTTTTTGAATCGTGACCTCCTTGTGCCGCTTTCACCCCTGAGTCTCCCCGGAACTCTCACTCCGTCCTCACACAGCTTTCAGCCCTGAGTCTCCCCGAAACTCTCACTCTGGCCTCACACAGCTTTCAGCCCTGAGCTCAGCTCCCGCTCTTTCTAAATCTCCATTCTGACTCTCAGCTCCCGCTCTTTTTAAATCTCCGCTCTCTCAGCTCCCGCTCTTTTTAAATCTCCGCGCTCTCAGCTCCTGCTCTTTTTAAATCTCCGCGCTCTCAGCTCCCGCTCTTTTTAAATCTCCGCTCTCTCAGCTCCCGCTCTTTTTAAATCTCCGCTCTGACTCTCAGCTCCCGCTCTTTTCAAATCTCTGCTCTGACTCTCAGCTCCCGCTCTTTTCAAATCTCCGTTCTGACTCTCAGCTCCTGCTCTTTTCAAATCTCCGCTCTGACTCTCAGCTCCTGCTCTTTTTAAATCTCCCTCTGACTCTCAGCTCCCGCTCTTTTTAAATCTCCCTCTGACTCTCAGCTCCTGCTCTTTTTAAATCTCCACTTTGACTCTCAGTTCCTGCTCTTTTTAAATCTCCGCTTTGACTCTCAGCTCTCGCTCTTTTAAATCTCCACTCTGACTCTCAGCTCCCGCTCTTTTTAAATCTCCCTCTGACTCTCAGCTCCCGCTCTTTTTAAATCTCCGCTCTGACTCTCAGCTCCCTCTCTTTTTAAATCTCTGCTCTGACTCTCAGCTCCCACTCTTTTTAAATCTCCGCTCTCTCAGCTCCCGCTCTTTTTAAATCTCCGCTCTCTCAGCTGCCGCTCTTTTTAAATCTCCCTCTGACTCTCAGCTCCCACTCTTTTTAAATCTTCGCTCTGACTCTCAGTCCCACACTTTTTAAATCGCCGCTCTGACTCTCAGCTCCTGCTCTTTTTAAATCTCCGCTTTGACTCTCAGATCCCACTTTTTTAAAATCTTCCCAAGGCCATCGCTCTTCTTGCTCTGCCTCCCAGTCTCGCTCTGGAGTGATCACTCTGAAGTGATCCACACTGGCTTCTGCCCAACACCCACACTCTAGCTCACAACAGTTAACCGTTCAGAGGAAACTGCAGCCACCAGCTACAGAGACCAGCACTCACGCTGTGTCATCGCAGAATTTTATCAGCACAGAAGGAGGCCATTCAGCCCATCGTGTCTGCACCGGCTCTCCAAATGAACATTATGATCTAGTGCCATTGCTCTGCCTTTTCCCCGTACCCCTGCACATTGTTTCTATTCAGATAGTCACCTAATGCCCTCTTGAATGCCTCGATTGAACCTGCCTCCACCACACTACCAGGGAGTGCATTCCAGATGCGAACCACTCGTTTTGTGAAAAAGTTTTTTCTCGCTTCACATTTGTTTCTGTTGCAAATCACTTTACATCTGTCCTCTCGTTCTTGATTCTTATAAGAGCAGGAACGGCTTCTCCCTATCTACTCTGTCCAGTCCCCTCATAATTTTGAACATCCCTATCAAATCTTCTCTTCGCCTTCTTCTCTCCAAGGAGAACAGTCCCAACCGTTCCAACCTATCCTCATAGCTGAAGTTTCTCGTCCCTGGAACTGCTCTTGTTAACCTCTTCTGCACTCTCTCCAATATGTCCACATCCTTTCTATAATGTGGCGCCCAGAACTGTACACAGTATTCCAGCTGAGGTCTAATGAGTGACTTATATAAATTCAACATAACCTCCCTTCTCTTGTACTCTATGCCCCTATTAATAAAGCCCAGGATACTATATGCTTTATTAACAATTCTCACCACCTTCAATGATCTAGGCACATATACACCCAGGCCTTTCTGCTCCTGCACCCCTTTAAAGTTTCACCCCTAATTTTATATTATCTGCCCATTTTCTTCCCACCAAAATGCATCACCTCACACTTTTCCGCATTGAACTTCTTCTGTCACTTATCTGCCCACTCCACCAACTTGTTTATACCCTTTTGAAGTTCTACACTGTCCTCCTTGCAGTTTACAACACTTCCAAGCTTTGTACCATCCGCAAACTTTGAAATTGTCCCCTGTACACCAAGATCTAGATCATTAATATATATCAGGAAAAGCAAGGTCCCAATACTGGCCCCTGGGACACTCCACTACAAACCTTCCTCCAGCCTGAAAAATATCCATTGACCATTACTCTCTACTTCCTATTTTACAGCCAATTTTGTATCCATGTTGCCAATGTCTCTTTTATTCCATGAGCAATAACTTTTCTCACAAGTCTGTTGTGTGGCACTGTATCAAATGCCTTTTGAAAGTCCATGTACATCACATCAACAGCATTACCCTCATTGAACTTTTCTGTTACCTCTTCAAAAAACTCCAGCAAGTTGGTTAAACACGATTTCCCCTTTAGAAATCCATGCTGGATCTTCCTTATCAACCCATATTTTGCCATGTGACTACTAATTCTATCCCAAATAATTGTTTCTAGAATCTTGCCCACCACTGAAGTTAAACTAAGATTAAAAACAAAATACTGTGGATTCTGGAAATCTGAAATAAAAACAGAAAATGCTGGAAAAAGTCAGCAGGTCTGACAGCATCTGTGGAGAGAGAAACAGTGTTGGCTTTTCGTGTCCATATGATCCTCCTTCAGAGCTGAAGTTAAACTAACTGGTCTGTAATTGCTGGGCTTATCCTCACAACCTTTTTTGAACAAGGGCATAATGTTTGCAATTCTCCAGTCCTCTGGCACCTCCCCTGAGTCTCGGGAAGACTCGAAAAATTATGGCCAGTCCCCCTGCAATTTCTACTCTCACTTCCTTCAATAACTTTGGATGCATCTCATCCGGTCCCGGTGCCTTGTCAACTTTAAGTACCGATAGTCTATTCAACACTTCCTCCTTATCAATTTTGAACCCTCCTAGTGGTAAAGTTTCCTCATCTGTCACCATGGTCTGGGTAGCATCTACCTCCTTGGTAAAAACGGATACAACGTGTTAATTAAATACCTCAGCAATGGCCCCTTCGCCCATGTGTAAATTCCCTTTTAGGTGCCTAATCGGCCCTGCTCCTCCCTTTACTGCCCTTTTATTATTTCTATGCCTATAGAAGACCTTGGGAATCCCAAATTAATGTTGGCTGCCAGTATTTTCTCATAATTCCTCTTTGTTTCTCTAATATGCTTTTTCACCTCCCCCTGAACCTCATCTTAATTGCGTGGCCGCCATCTTTATAAGGGGCAATGTTTTTGGAATGTTTCTGGGAGTGTGTTAGGATAGTTAAGTCTGGAGGTAACAAAGGAATGGATGAGAGTTTCAGCAGCAGATGAGCTGAGACTGGGGTGGAGTCGGGCGATGTTACTGAGGTGGAAATAGGCGGTCTTGGTGATGATGTGGATATGTGGTTGGAAGCTCATCTTGGGGTGAAACATTTCACCATGGTTGTGAACAGTCTGGTTCAGTCTCAGACAGTTGTCAGGGAGAGGGATTGTCGCGGAAAACAGAGTGAACACTCGGACCCAGGAGGTTTGTCTTGGAAGCCTTTATTGAATCATGATATCACGGAGAGCCCAGCAGCATACAATGGAGCTAGCCGGCACTCTGAGGAAGCATCAGAGTACACACATAGTTATAGCAAAAGCGTACGTGACAGAGGTCATGCAATTTACAAAGTTGCTTGACCCTTAGTAATTAATAACATTGAAAATTTATCTTTGGCATGCATACAATTGTTCTATCTTAGTTTATAATTACACAAAAACTTTGAGTACCCATCTGGCGACTAGTCATCTGGACAGACAACAGATAGCGTGACCAGGCCCTATCTCATGTGCTGATAACAGACATACTAGCTTGGTTTCAAGGACGCTTGATAGTTTGTTCAGTATACTTGTTTTCATTCCTCCACAATAGCTGACAGCGCAGGTTTGTTTACCACTTGATGTACTGGTGCAAGGACACTTCGTTGTAGTATTCCACTATAGTTTAACCACTTAACCCTTTGTTATCCTGTAGATGTATTTTATTCTCCCACAATCCCTCCTTGTTAATCTTCCTTCCAGATTAACACCAATGAGGAAAAGTATCTTCATTCTCATATGGGGGTTCATAACCAAAAGGAGAAGGCTGATCTCTGGCAGGGTAAACCTTTTCTCCCCACCAGTGGGCCTCACTGGGACCAGTGCGCATCATTTGAGGGACAACTGGAGCTCCTCCTAACCCAGTGGTGCCTCCATTCATGGCTCCATTAATACATTGGACACAACAAATTCGCAAAGCAACACATGCACAGCACCCTATAACACATACCATGACCAACCCAATTAAAACATACAGCAGCCAACTTCCCCAACCGGAGAACCACCCCATTACTGTAGCCCACCAGGAATCCTTGTTATAAAAATTACTCAGTCTTTCCCCAACTTTCTTTATTTCTTGCACTTTATCCATAACATGCTGTCCCAGGTTAGTAATGTTCTCAGAAACATCAGGCACATAAGTGCAGCGCTCTGAACCTATCATGGCACAAGTGCCACCTTTTTCAGCTAGGAGGAAATCAAGGGCCATTCTGTTTTGTAAGGCGGTCAGGCGTAGGGCTATCATTTCAGTAGTGGTAGCTGAAATCTGTTTCTGTGTCTCAATCAAAGCATTAGCAAATTTTCCAAGTGCAGCTGCCAGGTTGATAATCTCTCGGGAATTATGAGCAGCTCCATAAGAGGGGATAGCAATCATCCAGAATCGTTCAGATTCCGAGATGTCATGGCGATGTAGACGCCGATGCGTGTGAATATCTAATTTACTTATATAGCGAAGATAGGGATTCAAATCTGCTAGGTAGCAGCAACCACTCCAGGTGGGAGTGGTAGTGCCCTTACCCAAACTTCCGTTATCTTGATTAAAGAAGGAAGATAATTGCGGCATCCCAGGCAGCCAGGGGTATGCTTTTTCCCCACAAACCCAGAATGTACATTTAGAGGATTTTGAGGGTCATAACTGCCAGGGCTAGTAGATATAGTGTTTTTGCAACTACTGATTCCCGGGTTATAGGCACCGGTTGCAAAGTTCGAACACCAACAGGTGGCGTTTATCGGCTCCTGAGGAGGCTTGATTCTTATCCCATGATCTGTATAGTTCCACCCATTAGCAGGTGGAGAGCGACGGAACCATCCCCTGAACAAATTGGATTCTGCATCATCTGACTGGGTGTGGAAATTCGTGAGATCCTTCACTTCTTCCTCAGTCATTGGTTTTGCCTGATAGGTGCTTGACTCACCTCCATGTTGGGGAGTCTGGGCACATATCCAACAGGCGCCCTGTCCTACTTGTCTAGAATAGGCGCGGCATAAAGACAAAAAGGTGTTGGGGTGAGAATCGTTTGGGTACACCCCACAAAATATAGCAAAAAGACAGAATATATCACCTGGCTGAAAGGTGTGTATAGGTGTATCCCCTATGGTTACCTGAGCCTGCCTGACCTCTCATGTAGTTCAGCTGCTGTTTTACAAATTGCTTGGGCATAAGCCAGGGTCTGTTCATCATTCCAAATTAAGGCTAATTTTTCTGCACATACAGGAGGTTGGGCTCCGGTGGTCATGGGGCATCCCGTAAGGGCTTCATGGGGTGTTATTCCAGTAACTCTATTCTTTCTGTTTCGCAAAGCATAGAGCACTACTGGGAGCGCTTCGGGCCATGAGAGATCATTATCCTGACAAACCTCAGATAGGGTGTTTTTTAGTTCCCCATTCACCCTTTCAACCATTCCTGAAGACTGTGGCTGATAAGGAATATGCAGCTTCCACTGAAAACCCATAATCTGTACTAAGTCCTTTACTATCTTCCCAGTAAAGTGAGTTCCTCGGTCACTGTTTACCCCCATAGGTATTCCGTACCTAGGTATCAGTTCTTTCCACAATATCCTCACTACTGTTCGCGCATCATCTCTTCATGTAGGGTAGGCTTCAACCCATCGGGTGAACATATCTACTATTACCAATAGGTACTTATACCCTGAGGCCGGGGGCATATGTACAAAATCAATTCGCAAGTTTTCGAAAGGCATTTTAGGCATTGGTAGGTGATCGTACTTAGCTGCCGCTGTCTCCTTATTATTCTGCTGGCAAATTAGACAAGAACGTGTGATTTTCTGTATAGTTGGAGTGATACCAGGTGCAAACCATTGCTGGTTTATTGCATGTTGCATCCCCTCTTTGCCCATGTGTGCCTGTGCGTACACTAGGCTACACAGGGGCAAAAACAGACTGCGAGGACAAACCAGTCGGCCATCCGAATCAAAGCAAAATCCGTCTTTATAATATCATTGTGCCCTTTCCCATGACCGTTTTTCCTGCATAGTACAGTTTTGTTGGACTTCCTGTAGTTCGACAGACTCTAGAGCAGGCAGGGGAGGGCGATTTGGGACACGGAGCGCTTGTAAAAGAGGTGTTTGCGCAGCTGCAACTTCTTTGGCTGCCTGGTCAGCGAGGGCATTCCCTATAGAGACATCATCAGTCAGTTTAGTATGTGCTTCGCATTTGATGACCGCCAAACGTTTAGGCAATTGAATTGCTTCTAGGAGGTTCAGCACAAGTTGGGAATGTTTAATGGACTGGCCTGCTGACGTAATGAAACCCCGATTTTTCCATATTTGGCTGAAATCATGGACAACGCCAAAGGCGTATCGGGAATCGGTGTAAATATTGGCTGCTCGATCTCTCGCCAGGATACAAGCTCTGGTTAGGGCAAAAAGTTCTGCTGCCTGTGCTGAAGTGCCAGGAGGTAGAGCGCGGCTTCCATGATGTGGTGTTGATTCACAACAGCATAACCGGCGAGGAGCAAATAGTCTCTTGGTCGATGAGAAGAGCCGTCGGTGTAAAAGGTAACATCCGGATCTCGTAGAGGATCCATCTGCAGATCCATTCTGGGAGAAGTGGATTGCTCGACCATGGCAACACAGTCATGTTCCACCTCCTCAGAGAACTCGGGAACAAAAGTGGCGGGATTAATGGCAGGCGATCGGCGATAAGTGTAATTGGGATGCGATAATAAAATCACTTCGTACCCCGTTCGTCGTGAGGCAGTAAAATGTTGTGTAGCAGCGGAGTTTAGTAGCAGCATAACAGCGTGGGGTACCCGTACCTCACAAGGGTGATCAAGGACCATTGTAGCAGCAGCAGCAACAGCACGGAGACACGCAGGCATCCCCAGCACCACAGCGGGAAGAGCCATAGAATAATAAGTGATCGGTCGTCTACCTCCGTTATGGTCTTGAGTAAGCACTCCGGTGGCGAATCCTCTCTTTTCGCAAACGTGCAGCTGAAAAGGACGCTCATAGTTGGGAAACCCCAGAGCTGGGGCCGTGGTTACAGCTGACTTGAGAGCTTTAAATGCTGACTCCTGTTTTGAGGTCCATTGGACAAGCGCTGGCGCCTCCTTCATCGTAGCTGCACGGAGGACAGCATTGTGTAGGCGATAATCGGGAATCCACTGTCTGCAAAAGCCCACTATACCTAGAAAAGAAAGAATCTCTTTCTTTGTTTTAGGGGGTGGTATCCGCAGGATGGCTTGTACTCGTTTGGGTCCTATGTGCCGAGTCCCTGTTTTTAAAGTGAATCCCAGGTACTGAACTAGCGGCTGGCAGAACTGTATTTTAGATCTCGATACTCTATGGCCTCTTGTTGCTAAAAATCGGAGTAATGTTACTGAGTCCTCCACGCAGTCTGCCAGTGAAGGGGAGGCCACTAAAAGGTCATCGGCATAATGTATGAGTGTAGAGTTTCCATTCAAATAGCACTCGTCTAAGTCACGTTTCACGGCAGCTGCATATACGGCAGGACTTTCCCTGTATCCCTGGGGAAGCCTCGTCCAGGTATACTGCTGTCCTTTATATGTAAAAGTGAACAGGTATTGACTGTCGGGATGGAGGGGGATAGAAAAGAAAGCGGAGCACAGGTCTATTACGGTATAGGCTACAGCGGCAGACGGGATAGAGGACAGGATCACATTTACATCGGGTACTACCGGTGCTGTGGGGATCACAATGCAAGTCCTGCACAAAACGCCATTCATTTGGCCGTCCAATTTTAGGTATAGGTAGTATGGGTGTGTTACAGGGGCTAACGGTGGGGTTAAGGACCCCTTGTTGGAGCAGGGCGTTTATGACTGGGGCTATGCCTGTCTCAGCGTCAGGAGTTATTTGGTATTGCTGAACGCAGGGCAGGACGGCATTCTTTCCCAGCACGACACAGTGATCTGGGGCGGAGAGCACTCGGCCGACAGGATTTTTATGCAAAGCCCACAGGTCGTCATCGACTATGTCTAACGCATAAGGACCAACAGAGCCAGGCTGCTCAGGCGGCTGTTGTCGCTGGAATTTGGCTGGGGGGTCAATTATTTGACAGGAAATCCCTGGGAGATAGATTCTACCCTCAGCAGGTCCGAACCATTCAAACGATCCGATGCACTGAGGTAGGGGTCTGCTGCAGCCTCTTGATCATGGGACCTATATGGTCTGCCTGAAAGGGGGGCCGAATAGCAAGGGTCAGATGGGGCACAGAATCAGGGCTCATTTGAAACAGAGACTGCTGCTCCGTGGTCAAATGCACCAGGACCCCAAACCCGCCTCGCCGAAATAAAGATAGGGATCAGGGCAAACGGGGGTCACCTTTCCTGTGAGAGTGCTGACCCTTTGATGATATTCAGGGTCGTCTTTCACTGTAAACCACGCGGTACAGTGTAGGCGAGAGTAATACTGAGCTACCTGTAACAGGCTCTTTAGAGTTTTAACAGGCGGTGAACATAGTAATCTGTCAATTTCCTGCCTTAATCGGCCCATCCTGGCCGCGTAAGGATTATTCTCGAGTTGCCAGCAGTATAAGATTGGTTCAGGCTTAGTCTCAGGGATAAGGAGCAAGGAAGTTAACTGATGAGTCTGGGGTGACGGCACCTCCATATACATGCCTTGTGGCGTGCAGTAAACAGTGGCTCCCAGTTTGCACAAAGTTTGGCGTCCTAGCAGGGGTGAGGGTCCTAGCAGGGGTAAGGGTCCTAGCAGGGGTAAGGCTCCTAGCAGGGGTAAGGGTCCTAGCAGGGGTAAAGGAGTGGTTTTTGAAACTATCAATGTCTCCTCCACACGGTTGTCTTCCAGTGACAAGGCAACCCACTTAGATAGAGGTTCCGACAGGGGAACGCCTGCCACTCCTACAGTTACTACCCTGTTTTGACTAAGGGGTAATCCCAGGGAGGGAGGTACAGAGGTTAAGGTAGCGCCAGTGTCCACCAAGGCTTGTAAATGTGTATCTCCTATTCTAAGGGTTACCATAGGTTGTGCTTCAGAGTCTTGGGAAAGTGATATAACCGCTCCCTGTACCATAACCTCCCCTGGGCCCCGCTAATCTTGTGGAAAAGGGTTATTGTAAGTAGAGGAGGGAATCGCGCGGTCTGCTGACCATAGGACACAGCAGGTTCCTTAGGGGGAGCAGATCGACATTCTCTAGCCCGGTGCCCCTTTTTTCCGCATTTATGACAGGTGTCTTGGGATTTATCTCTCCTCGGGCCTCTTGCCTGTCCCTTACGTGTATCCTGACCTTGATGATAAAATTGGGTCTTTTGTTGTTTGGGGCCCTCTCGGGGATTGACCAATAGTCCTTCCCGGTCCATATTAACCAAAGTAGTGGTAATTTCAGACCATTGCATGGTTTGCCAATTTAGGTTTTGCATTTTGAAAGTCTGGGCATGTTGGGGCAGCATGCAGTTCAGCAGCATCTGTATGGCTAAGGGCCCTTTGCCTTCCAGGGGAACACCCGCGTGCTCCTCCCAAGCATTACAGAATCAGGCGATAAAATCAGGGGCGCTTTCCTCTTTCTTTATTAAGCAACGAGTTACTTCCCCCATGTCCCCGTGCCTTTGCGCTGCTCCCATGTTGGCAGTTCGGCCCCTTTCTCGCAGCCAATGTCCCAAACTTTCATTCCCAGCTTCCGCTTGTTCGTCATCTTTTCGCCAGGCGGCACCTGAATGGTATCCTTCAGCGTGGCCCAGGAGCTACCATAAGCAAATTTTAACAAGTCGCCTGGAAGGGGCTGATAAGTTGCACACATCTGATATAGCCAATTTAGAAAGGCAGCTGGGTGCTTTATGGGGTTGGCCGCTTCGGCTACCATCGCTCGAGCTGCCGCCGGAGTCCACGGTTTGAGTATAGCCGTGTTGCTGATCATTATTTTCGGGTTCTGAAGTACATGAGAGGTAGTGTCAGCCGCTACCTTCCTGGAACTGCTTCGTGTGGTCATTAGTTGCGGTTCTGCATTGCTTGGACTATCGGCTCCCGATTCCCTTGCCTGGGGGTCGGGATCAGGTTGGGCACTAGCTGGGCCATGATTTGATGGTCCCGCTCCCGCCTCTGCACCTTAACCGGCCGCTCTATTGGACTGTCTCCAAGCCGTTGTTATTTCTATGAGTTTGTCCGTTAGGGGATCAGGAGGGGGAGGCCAGTGAGGATCGCCGGACGCCGGGAGTCTTGGGTACAGGGTATAAGGTCCCAATAAGCCAGGGCTAAGGGGATATGGTGGAGGGGCAGACGCTAAAGCGGAAGATGCATCTTTGCGAGCGGTTGCGGGGGTCCCCTCTTGGTCTGTCGGGATTTCATTATCTGCAGCCCGGCTTTCCTTTTTATTCTTTTACTTGGGGTGGTCGGGGGGGTGGGGTTTGGTGGCGTTTCACCACCTCCATCCATTTTTCAAAACAACCTATCATATAATCAAAATCCCAAGTAGGATCTCCGGCCCCATTAGCTACTCCATCCCACCAGGCCTGGATAAGGGGTATTTTAAAACTTCCCCCATACGGCCATTCTCCCTGCGTCCATCCGTACAGGCCACTGCTAAAAGGCACCACATACCGGTCATCGTCCGTTTCTCTTATAACAACGTCGGCTGGCGACCCCGGAGGGACCAGCGGATCTCCTACCTGTTGACGAGCTCTGGTTACCATTATACTTCGTTTTTCCGTTTTCTTACCCATCCTTAAGGTTCCTGTTTTAAGCTCCGGTTTCGGGGGAGTGGCAGAGCCCGCTCTGCTGTTGCAACCTCCCATTTTTCCTACCCTATGCGCTCACCGGTGTTTAAGAGTTCCTCAACAAGTCCTCCAGTTCCTTGGGTCTTTCTTATGGTCGGTAGCTACCCTTTTATCTGCTGTCCCCCTTTCAGCTGGGACGCTAATTCACTGCACTCCCCCTTTCAGCTAGGATGCAGTTCGTACTCTCCCAACTTAGGAGAGTTATTCCTCCCTGTCTCCGCGAGGGTTCTTTTTTAGAGATCCGACGGCCCAGGATTTCAATCACCTCTCCAACTTAAGAGGTTACTGGACTTCAGTCAGATCCCATCCTCGTCGCCAATTTGTCACGTAAAACGGAGTGAACACTCGGACCCAGGAGGTTTGTCTCGGAAGCCTTTATTAAATCGTGATATCACGGAGAGCCCAGCAGCATACAATGTAGCTAGCTGACACTCTGAGGAAGCATCAGAGTACACACATAGTTATCGCAAAAGCATACGTGACAGAGGTCATGCAATTCACAAAGTTGCTTGACCCTTTGTAATTAATAACATTGAAATTTTATCTTTGGCAAGCATACAATTGTTCTATCTTAGTTTATAATTACACAAAAACCTTGAGTAGCCCATCTGGCGATTAGTCATCTGGACAGACAACAGATAGCGTGACTAGGCCCTATCTCATGTGCTGATAACAGACATACTAGCTTGGTTTCAAGGACACTTGATAGTTTGTTCATCATACTTGTTTTCATTCCTCCACAATAGCTGACAGCACAGGTTTGTTTACTACTTGATGTACTGGTGCAAGGACACTTCGTTGTAGTATTCCACTATGGTTTAACCACTTAACCCTTTGTTATCCTGTATATGTATTTTATTCTCCCACAGGGATGGAGTCGGTGTGTAGGGAGTTGAGGTTGTAGCAGAGGCTGAAGACAATGGCTTCAATCTTCCCAATATTTAAATGGAGGAAATTTCTGTTCACCCAGTAATGGTTGTCAGACAAGTCAGGACGGTGTGTGACTTGGAGATGAACTTGGAGATGATGGTGTTCTCATACACCTGCTACCCTGGTCCTTCTGGGTAGTGGAGGTTGAGGGTTTGGGAGATTCTGTCAATGCTCTGGTTGCGTTGTAGATATATGAAATCATGCTCCTTCACCCCTGCTCTCTCTTTCTCTCCCTCACTCGCTTTTTCTCTCTCTCTTTCCTGCCATGGAACCCAGAATCTTGTGTAGGCGCAGACCGAGTGGCAGGGTCCCTTGTGATGTTTTATAATCCTTGCTCCTTATTCTTGGGGATAACAGAGTCGGTTGTATCTCTCAATAAATTTTCTTCAACTTCGGCAAGAGGGAGCTTGACTCAAGGACACATCATTGGGTCCAATGAATCCAACTTGCCATCAGCCAAAGGAAGAAAACCAGTCAAGACTATCCTCCTGATAGTCTAAGTTTCAATAACATATTAACTCAGTTGTAATCTTCCTGAATATTATAAGGGTCTGGGTTCAACTCCTCAGTAAATATTCCCCGACCTTCAGGAGAATAGGAGTTGGGTTCACTGAGTGGTGCAGAAGACGAGGTGAGGCAGGTTAAGTTTTAAGAATATTTTTTAAGAATCTGTCACAGTAAGAAAGCATGTGACCTGGTGATTATGCAAAATAGTATAATTTGCAAGGCTAAGTAAATCTCGAAAAGAAAAGCTAACTAGTTCTGATCTCTATAAGAGAGTCCAAAATGTAATCTTTACTTGTTACAGATATAAGAATTCTTAGAGTAAATAAGGATATCCATCAAATATGAAAGTAATATTTCCGTCATCCCCAGTATGTGAGATCCGCTATGTTCAGAACAATTCTAAAGTCAATCTCAGAGAATCTGATGAATCCCCCGAACAAATCTGAAGATTCAAGTTTGAGTTGAGATGTTTATAATGAATCTTGGGGTTGGATAGTTAATGTTAGCGTGGAAGATGTCCATTTGATCACTAACAGACCATCCCTAATTAGTATCCTATATTTAGATGAAAATTAGGTGAAAGGACCACCTATTATCATGAGGGTGCTCATTCAATTTCTAGGAAATGTTATCTTGAATTTATTCCCGAGGACTGAACTTCCCGTGACAGTCTTGTTGGTCAGTGTTGCTGAGTCAAGATATTGTGTCCAGTGGGATAATAAAACTTGGGGCCGAGTATTTCATTTCTCTGTTTTGGGGTTTTAATTATCAGAGCCAGTATTGTAGCTTGTGTGTTAGTGTCATAGCAAGAACCATGGAATCCCATTTTTTAGGTGTGTGAATTTCTTATCAGTAAACTCACCTTTGTTGTGAGGGGAGTTAACCTCGCTGCTTTTGTGAGCTTGTTTTGACCTCTGTTAAAATATGTTTTACTGTGAATTTACCCAGAGTAGCTTTTAATCAAATGTTCC
This sequence comes from Cetorhinus maximus, assembly GCF_964194155.1. NCBI lineage: Eukaryota > Metazoa > Chordata > Chondrichthyes > Lamniformes > Cetorhinidae > Cetorhinus > Cetorhinus maximus. The sequence goes on along the minus strand of NW_027596299.1, from coordinate 99,308 downwards.
TGTATTAATCCCATGTTATTTGACCATTATTCCCTCACATCTCTCCCTGGTGGGCATTCGTAAACTAGTTGGGTTTTTACATCAGTCCAGCAGCTTTCATGGTCACTTTTTCAAATTCACAGGGGATTCGAAGAGGAGGATTTGCAGTTGGGAAACTGAAACTAAACATCACACCAGGATCTGACAGAGTCGCACAATGTATATCGGAGCCCGAATGTCATCGGATTTTGAACATGGAAGTACAAAGTACCGTTCACAGTGGGGAGAAACCGTTCGTGTGTTCTGTGTGTGGACGAGGCTTCAGCCGATCTTCTGACCTGTCAAAACACAAGCACAGTCACACTGGGGAGAAACCATGGAAATGTGGAGACTGTGGGAAGGGATTTCGTTACCCGTGTGAGCGGGAAGCTCATCAGCACAGTCACACCGGGGAGAGGCCGTTCACCTGCTCCAAGTGTGGGAAGGGATTCACTGACTCAACCCACCTGCAGACACACCAGCGAGTTCACACTGAGGAGAGACCTTTTCAATGCCCAGACTGCGGGAAGTGCTTTAAAAGTTCCTGGAACCTGGTGTCCCATCAACATGTTCACACTGACGAGAGACCATTCAGGTGCTCTCACTGTGGGACTGGGTTCAGGTGGTCATCTCAACTCACTGAGCACTAGCGCAGTCACAGTGGAAAGAGACTGTTCACTTGTACGGAGTGTGGGAAGGGATTCACTCAGTCATCACACCTGTTGACACACCAGCGAGTTCACACTGACAAGAGACCTTATAAATGCCCAGACTGTGGGAAGTGCTTTAAAAGTTCCGGGAACCTGCTGCGCCATCAACGTGTTCACACTGACGGGAGACTGTTCAGGTGCGCTCAGTGTGGAACTGGGTTCAAGACATCATCTGAACTCTCTGTACACCAGCGAATTCTCTCTGGGGAGAGGCCATTCACCTGCTCCAAATGTGGACAGGGATTCAGTCAGTCATCGACCCTGATGACACACCAGCGAGTTCACACTGGGGAGAGGCCATTCACTTGCTCTGAGTGTGGGAAGCGATTCACTCAGTTATCCAATCTGCTGAGACACCAGCAAGTTCACAAGTAACTACAGTGATTGGATTTTGCTGTTCATTAGGGTCTGTTTCTGCTGAAGTTAATAAACTCCAGCCCAGTTATAGGGGTAAATTTTCTGGATTAAGTCAGATAAATCTGCCTTCTATTCAACACACAGTCTGTCGAGTCTTTTTAATTTCTCAAAGACAAGTTAGTTCCTTTTGAAGGTCTCTCCCTCTCCACTGACTCCACCATCCCCACCTCCAAGTGTGAGGAGCTCATGGAGCTTCTTTGTTGCTAAGATCAGCTGCCTCTGCTGCTTTCCTCCCTTCCATTAGCCTCCTGTGACAAACTGTCTCAAAAGCTCCCCCTTGTCTGAGCCCTGAACTCACATCTTTCTTCAGTTTCTCTCCCATCTTCCCTCATGCCTTCTCAGTGCTCATCTTGTCCATGAGACCCACCCCCTGCTCCATTGACCCTATTCCCACTAAACTGCTGATCACCCAACTTCCCCATGTTCACTGATATTGTTAATAGTTCTCTCTCTCCAGGTAGTGTCCCTCTCTCCTAATCTGCCAAAAACAAGTCTTTGATTCCACCGTCCTTGCAATTACTGCCCCATCTGCAACTTCCCGCTCCTCTCCACATTGAATATGCTGTTACATCCCAAATACTGGGATTCTCAGTGTGAACAGGAAGGGATGTGTTTGGAGACAGGATGTCCCAGTTCTCCACCCTGGGATTCTCAGTGTGAACAGGGTGGGATGTGTTTGGAGACAGGATGTCTCAGTTCTCCACCCTGGGATTCTCAGTGTGAACAGGGTGGGATGTGTTTGGAGACAGGATGTCCCAGTTCTCCACCCTGGGATTCTCAGTGTGAACAGGGTGGGATGTGTTTGGAGACAGGATGTCCCAGTTCTCCACCCTGGGATTGTCAGTGTGAACAGGGTGGGATGTATTTGGAGACAGGATGTCCCAGTTTTCCACCTTTAAAGGGACAGGGAGAGGACCAGCTGGGCTGAATGATGCTGCTTTATGACATCACTGCAGTGCCTAGTAACCATTCTCCCTGAGCCCTGCTCATTATGGGCTGGCTTTAGCTCAGTGCTGTTACAGGAAGGGAAACAGGAGGAGGATTCGAGCCGTGTGGAGCTCAGGATTAATGGGGAGAGATATAGGATCAATTTCTACCTTACTGAGTTTGAAATGTCATTGTCCCGGACACTCCCTGTCCCTCAGTATCTGTATCAGGGGGACAGCCTGATGGGTTTACTCTGTATCTAATCCGTGCTGTATTTGACTGGAGAGTGTTTGGTTCTGACAGAAGATGTTCACCTCAATGATGATGAGATAAACCCATCAGCTTCTCCCCCAGACACAGATCCTGAAAGACAAGGAGTATCTGTAATATTTTGGACCATGTCCTTGATCCAGTTTTGAACTTGTTTCTCACATCTCCTCTCATCCTGTTTTATTCTAATGAAAATACCCCCAGTTTCTCCAGTCTCTCCTCATGGGAAAGAAAAGTCGGAACTAAGTTAGAAACTCAAACAGGAGATTCACTGCAGACAGGTCACCATTAGAAAACATATCATTTCATAATCAGTTGTTATTAACCGGAATTCACTGTCTGAAAGTTTGGTGGGAGCAGGTTCAACAGTAACTTTCAAAACATAATTGGAGAAATGCTTGAAGGAAAACATTGACAGGGCCATCGGGAAACAGCAGGGGAGTGGACTATTCAGGTAGCTCATCCAAAGAGCTGGCAAAGGCACGATGAGCCGAATGGCCTCATTTTGCGCTGTAGCCTCTCATCCGTGGTATCACCTCTGAATTTCTCCTGCACCATCCCCATGGCCTTGACATCGTTCCTGTTATAAGATGCCCAGGATTTGATTCAATATTCTAAATACAGCTTAACCAATGATTTACAAATTAATTTTTTAAGAAAAGTGGGGTAACAGGTTCAAACAGCATTTTAAACCTGTCCTTCAAATTTAAAGATTTGTGTATCTGAACCCCTTGCAACATGGCTAAAAGGCATTGAGGTAAGTTGCCTTGTTAAGGGAATACAGTAAGAATTTATTGAAAAGGAATTAGTTAGATGGCAGACAGTGCCATCGAGTGCACTAATAGTTAAGGGTTACCAGATGAACTTTGCACACCCTTAGGGCCTGCAATCACCAGAAAGACCCTAGGAACTGGACTGGAGACAGAGGATGAAAACAAGATGGATTAAGTGTGCTCATCAACAGATTAGGAAAGGACAGATGGTGCCAGTTTAGATAGGGGGAGAAGGCTCTGCCTGGATGAAGGCTGAACAATGTTCTTGTCAGTGATGTATAAATAAGCTGTATGCTTGTAATTTGGTAGAGTGCTACCTCAAGCTGCTTTGAGCTGACCCTCTTTTTGCAATTGCTGGAAAAAGTGATCGTAACCTGTATCTGAGCCTCCTGTGGTTCGTTTGTCAAAGATACCGCAACAGTCTGATATCATGTGTATTATGGGATAGAGAAGTTTAGTCTGAGTTAGAAGCTCAAACAGGCTCTTCACTGCAGACAGGTCACCATGGCAACACTGATAAGACATTCCATTGTACAGAATCACCTCATTGTAAACTCGAATCAGATCAGGGAAAAGGGCAGAGTTTGTCTGTTATTAACCACAATATAAACTGAAACCAGAGTGAGGAATAGAATAGATCAGGTTATAATTGCAATGTTAAATACTTATAATAATGAAACTATCAGAAATAACAGAATTAACAGTGAGCAGGGGAGTTTAGGGAGAATGAGAAAATTCCTGAAGAAAAGTAACTGCTGGGAACCAGGGAATGTGTCCTTGTTAATCACAGATTAGAGAAATTCCAGCTGTCTTATCCTCACTTCCTGCCAAAACCCAGCAGAGAAGACAAAGAAGAGTCAGGGGCCAGAGCTGGATCACTACAGGGTATAAAAGTGAGGGGATACTGATGTAAGGGGGCAGTCGGGACTGGAGACACCAGAGATCAAGCTCGGGGTGACCAAGGTTCCATCCAGCGGGCTGACCTCGTGTAAGTGACTATGGACACACGGGACTTGCATGTTTACTCTGCTTGATGGACTAGTATAAGATACGGTAGAGGGCAGAGAATCTGATTAGCTTGTATTTCTTAAAAAATATTTAAATTGTTGACACCGGACTGTCAAGCCTACTGATTCACTAAGACAAATTGTTAGCTGGAATCACCCATCTCTTTACTGTTCTGACCCTCTAATCCCTTCAAACTGTTCCCGTTCACAAATATCAAGGGGAATTGTTGATTTGATTATGGAGTGCCTGTAAATTGAGAAGAAATTGGAACTGGTCAGGGAGCATCTGTAAATTGCGAGGAAATGTGGACTGGTCAGGGAGCATCTGTAAATGGAGGAGAAATTGTGACGGTTCAAGGAGGGTCTGTAAATGAATAGCAATGTGACTTGTCAGGGAGGGTCTGTAAATGAGCAGCAATGTGACTTTTCAGGGAGGGTCTGTAAATGAACAGCAATGTGACTTGTCAGGGAGGGTCTGTAAATGAACAGCAATGTGACTTGTCAGGGAGGGTCTGTAACTGAACAGCAATGTGACTTGTCAGGGAGAGTCTGTAAATGAGCAGCAATGTGACTTGTCAGGGAGGATCTGTAAATGAACAGCAATGTGACTTGTCAGGGAGGATCTGTAAATGAACAGCAATGTGACTTGTCAGGGAGAGTCTGTAAATGAGCAGCAATGTGACTTGTCAGGGAGGGTCTGTAAATGAACAGCAATGTGACTTGTCAGGGAGGGTCTGTAAACGAGCAGCAATGTGACTTGTCAGGGAGGGTCTGTAAATGAACAGCAATGTGAATTGTCAGGGAGAGTCTGTAAATGAACAGCAATGTGACTTGTCAGGGAGGGTCTGTAAATGAACAGCATTGTAACTTGTCAGGGAGGGTCTGTAAATGAACAGCAATGTGACTTGTCAGGGAGAGTCTGTAAATGAACAGCAATGTGACTTGTCAGGGAGGGTGTGTAAATGAACAGCAATGTGACTTTTCAGGGAGGGTCTGTAAATGAACAGCAAAGTGACTTGTCAGGGAGGGTCTGTAAATGAACAGCAATGTGACTTGTCGGGGAGAGTCTGTAAATGAACAGCAATGTGACTTTTCAGGGAGGGTCTGTAAATGAACAGCAATGTGACTTGTTAGGGAGGGTCTGTAAATTAACAGCAATGTGACTTGTCAGGGAGAGTCTGTAAATGAACAGCAATGTGACTTTTCAGGGAGGGTCTGTAAAGGAACAGCAATGTGACTTGTCAGGGAGGGTCTGTAAATTAACTGCAATGTGACTTGTCAGGGAGGGTGTGTAAATGAACAGCAATGTGACTTTTCAGGGAGGGTCTGTAAATGAACAGCAATGTGACTTGTCAGGTAGGGTCTGTAAATGAGCACAAAATGGTGGTTGGTCAGAGTGTATACAGTGTACAGAAGTAGAATTAGTCACAGAGAGCCCTTTGTTAGATGTGGGAGATATTGCAATACTGGACGTCAATAAGGAACAGAATGAAATGACGCAGAGAGAGAGAGAGACCGAGCTTACTGAAAGAAAGGAAATTAATGATTTGTTTAGTTGAGTGGGAAACAGCAGGAAACAGGTCACTAAGAAATGTGATACTGACAAAAGAGTGACATTGAGAGAAAGTAGAGAAATGAAAGATATCTACAAATCTCAAAAGATGTGAGAATATTATCGAGGGTTAACTAAATTGGGGATAGTGCTGGGAAATATTGCTGAAGTAGAAGATCTGCCATGATCTCACGAAATGGGAGACTGGGCTCAAAGGGCTGAATGGGCTACTCCTGCTCCTATTTCATCTGTTCAATGATACATTGATTTGTTGATGATTCGATGGACTCCTCATTAAGGAAGGTTCTTGAAATGTTAAGGTCAGTGGTTCACAGATTTACTCAGTGTGTATATTGTTTAAAAAGCACACACTGGGCGATGGTGGCTGCGGACTCTAATGTGATCTAGTCCCCAGCTCAGTGTTCAGGTTGATCAGACCCTTCAAATCCAAACTCTCAGCGCAGTTCATATACCTCCCTCCTACCTCAATATGTGATCAACAACTAATGTGGTCTTCAAGTTATTCTCACACTACATCGTGATACCAAAAGTTAACAACTCGTCCAGATAGGCAAAACTACATAGATTCTCTAACTTTAGAATAACTCAATGAATTAAACTGAATTCTTCACAAATACAATGTTTCATCGTTGGCTTAATGGATTCAGTCGAACTTCCTATTTCATTTTCTTATTGCACGTTCCTCTCTTGTCATTTAATCATTATTCTACAAGCAAAACATTTAATGCTGAGTCTTTTACAGAATCAAATACATTCAGGCCCCACTCTCCTTGTTCTAAACTCTTAACTAGAAAGATAATGTTTGTCGTGGAAAACGGAGTGAACACTCAGACCCAGGAGGTTTGTCTTGGAAGTCTTTATTGAATCATGATATCACGGAGAGCCCAGCAGCATACGATGGAGCTAGCCGGCACTCTGAGGAAGCATCAGAGTACACACATAGTTATAGCAAAAGCATATGTGACAGAGGTCATGCAATTTACAAAGCTGCTTGACCTTTAGTAATTAATAACATTGAAATTTTATCTTTGGGATGCATACAATTGTTCTGTCTTAGTTTATAATTACGCAAATACCTTGAGTAGTTACACAAAAACCTTGAGTAGCCCATCTGGCGATTAGTCATCTGGACAGACAACAGATAGCCCTGTCTCATGTGCTGACAACAGACATACTAGCTTGGTTTCAAGGGCGCTTGGTAGTTTGTTCAGTATACTTGTTTTCCTTCCTCCACAATAGCTGACAGCGCAGGTTTGTCTATTACTTGACATACTGGTGCAAAGACACTTCGTTGTAGTATTCCACTATGGTTTAACCACTTTGTTATCCTGTAGATGTATTTTATTCTCCCACAATCCCTCCTTGTTGATCTTCTAGATTAACACCAATGAGGAATAGTATCTTCATTCTCATAAGGGGGTTCATAACCGTAAGGAAAAGGCCGATCTCTGGCAGAGTAAACCTTTTCTCCCCACGAGTGGGCTTCACTGGGGCCAGTGCGCATCATTTGGGGGACAATTGGGGCACCTCCTAATCCAGTAGAGACACTGTTAATAACCTGGGAACAGCACATTCACAGAGAAACACATGCACAGCACCCTATAACACATGCTATGACCAACCCAATTAAAACATTCAGCAGCCCACTTCCCCAACCGGAGAACCACCCCATTATTGTAGCCCACCAGGAATACTTGTTATAAAAATTACTCAGTCTTTCCCTAACTTTCTTTATTTCTTACGCTTTATCCATAACATGCTGTCCCAGGTTAATAATGTTCTCAGAAACATCAGGCACATAAGTGCAGCACTCTGAACCTATCATGGCACAAGTGCCACCTTTTTCAGCTAGGAGGAAATCAAGGGCCATTCTATTTTGTAAGGCGGTCAGGCGTAGGGCTATCATTTCAGTAGTGGTAGCTGAAATCTGTTTCTGTGTCTCAATCAAAGCATTAGCCGTTGAATTAGCAAATTTTTCAAGTGCAGCTGCCAGGTTGATAATCTCTCGGGAATTATGAGCAGCTCCATAAGAGGGGATAGCAATCATCCAGAATCGTTCAGATTCCGAGATGTCACGGCGATGTAGACGCCAATGTGGGTGAATATCTAATTTACTTATATAGCGAAGATAGGGATTCAAATATGCTAGGTAGCAGCAACCACTCCAGGTGAGAGCAGTAGCGCCCTTGCCCAAACGTCCGTTATCTTGATTAAAGAAGGAAGATAACTGCGGCATCCCAGCCAGCCAGGGGTATGCTTTTTCCCCACAAACCCAGAACGTACCATTTAGAGGATTTTGAGGGTCATAACTGCCAGGGCTAGTAGATATGGTGTTTTTGTAACTACTGTTTCCGGGTGAAAGGTACTGGTTGCAAGGTTCGAACACCAACAGGTGGCGTTTATCGGCTCCTGAGGAGGCTTGATTTTTATCCCATGATCTGTATAGTTCCACCCATTAGCAGGTGGAGAGCGACAGAACCATCCCCTAAACACATTGGGTTCTGCATCATCTGACTGGGTGTGGAAATTCATGAGATCCTTCACTTCTTCCTCAGTCATTGGTTTTGCCTGATAGGTGCTTGACTCACCTCCATGTTGGGGAGTCTGGGCACATATCCAACAGGCACCCTGTCCTACTTGTCTAGCATAAGCGCGGCATAAAGACAAAAAGGTGTTGGGGTGAGATAAAACACTTAGATAATTTTTTATCCATACTACTGCTGATGTTTTGATCCCATAGGCTTCAAGTTTGCTAACAAGCTTAATAAGTGGTACTTGATCCATTGTCCATATACACAACATAAACTGCAATGTCCTCAACCACCCTCTCTGTTAAACTTGCCAAAAAACTCATTAAAATTATTTAATAAGTAGTGAGACTTAATTCCCTCAGCATTTTATCAGAAGTTTACAAAGCAAAAGTAAGGATTGTATGAACTATCATTGTCCTTTGGGTAGCAGGAGTGGCCCATTCCTCATTCCTTCTACTCACATTCTGATCTTCACCTGTTTGGATCAGGGTCACACTGAGAGGGACCAACAGAACTTTGGTCATTCCTGTCTCTCTCTTTGCTGACAGCAAAGTCCCCATGTGGGGTAACCCAGAGGCGTATATGAAATGTATCCTAGCCACTCTCTTCCACGCTTCAGAGTTCTGAGACACAGAACAGAAGGCTTCTTTACAACTGCGTTTAAAATCAGGAAGAACAATGGTGAATGCTGGAAACGTGCTGTCAAATCAGAGATTGGTGTAAAACTGTGATCTGTTCCTGACTGAAAGTGAAACGGCAGATTTAAGTTTCCAGGCTGAAAATGACTGTGTTAAGTATTCTGCGAATGAATATTCATAAATGAAAAAAGATTTAATGTATGTGTGATAGTCCTCTGTCTATCATTTTAAGGCAGTTGTTAACCCTGCCAAAGGCAAAAGGCCTGAAACATTACCTCAATCTCTCTCCACAGATGCTGCCTGACCAGCTGAGTATTTCCAACATGTTCTGTTAGATTCTTGGGAAATTAGATTGCTAAAGAAACAACTATATCCATCCGAAATAAAAGGAATATTGCTTTAGAAACAGATATTTCTGTACAGGCTTTTAATCCTTGGTGTGTGAGTGTTGGTAACAAGTCTATTATATCAATTGCCCATTCCCAGTTACCCTTTGCGGAGGTAATGGTGGGTCACCTTTTTCTTGAACAACTGTCCATTGAAGATGCTCCCACAAGGCCATGAGGTAAAATCTGAGTTCCACCATTTTCACTCAACGATGAAGGAGCAGTGAGAATGTGCCCAAGGCAGGATGCTGTGTTACTGAGATGGGAAGCTTGAGGATGAGTGCGTTCCTATGCATCTGCTACCTTTCTCCTTCAATGTGATGAAAACCTTAGAGTTGAGAGGTTCTGTCAGAATTCTGGTTGTTTTGCTGATGTGTGAAATCCTTCGTCTTCACCTTGTCCCGTCTCCCTCTCTCTCTCCTCACATAAGGACACAGACCAGGTAACAGGTTTGCCTCCAGTGCACTTTCTGGCTGTATCAATTGAATTAATAATATTATATGATTGGCGCCAATCATAATCGGAGCATAGAAAATGTCTTTGTATTCTATAACATCATGACTCAATGGCGCTGCGATTACCCAGCATACACTGAGAGGCAGAATAGGCTCTATCCTCACTACGGGAGACCAACGCGCATGCGCAGTGTCAGGCAGTAACCGGAGCATGCGCATTCGGGACTCTGATTGGAGCATGCGCGGTTCCATCACTGGGAAGAGAGGCGTGTTCGCGTTGGATCAGGGAGGAGAGCAGAAGAGTCGAGTGGGCGGGGAAGCTTCATAAACATTCACCGCAGGCCTCAAACCGCAAATAAAAAGTTTCCGGTCCCGCGTTGGTACCGATCTGCCGACTGTGGCGTTTTTCCCTATATAATGCCCGGTTTGACGGTCACCATGTTGAGGACGAAATGCGCATGTGCCGCCGCCATCTTTATAGAGGGCAATGTGCAGCAGTGCTCATGTGCGGACGCCATCTTTATAGGGGGCAATAGGCAACAATTGTGATCAAAGGTGGTGCAATTAAAATTGGGAATTGTCAGGAATCTGGAATTAGACGAAGTGAAGATATCTCGGAGGGTTGTGAGGCTGGAAGAGATTACAGAGATCAGGAGGGACGAGACCATGGAGAGATTTGAAAGGATCAGAAAATCAAAATTTTGGTGCTCCTTGACCCAGAGCCTTTGTAGGTCAGTGAGCACAGGAGTGATGGGTGAACAAGACTTGGTGCGAGTAAGCACACGGGCAGCAGAGTTTTGGATGACCTCAAGCTTACAGGAAGGTTGAATGTAGGACGCTGGCTGGGGGTGCGTTAGGATAGTTAAGTCTAGAGGTAACAAAGGAATGGATGAGAGTTTCAGCAGCAGATGAGCTGAGACTGGGGTGGAAATTGGCGGTCATGGTGGTGATGTGGATATGTGGTTGGAAGCTCATCTTGTGGTGAAATATTTCAACATGTCTGGTACAGTCTCAGACAGTTGTCAGGGAGAGGAATGGAGTCGGTGACTAGGGAGTGAAGTTTGTAGCGGGGACTGAAGACAATGACTTCAATCTTCCCAATATTTAAATGGAGGAAATTTCTGTTCATCCAGTACTGGATGTCAGACAAGTCCGGATGGTGTGTGACTTGCAGGGGAACTCGGAGGTGATGGTGTTCACAAACACCTGTTACCATAGTCCTTCTGGGTGCTGGAGGATGAGGGTTTAGGAGAATCTGTCAAATTTCTTGTTGAGCTGTCGATATATAAAATGCTTCTCCTTTGCCCCTGACTCTCTCATATATCTCTCTATCTCTCTCTGCCTCTTTCTTTCTCTCCCTCTTGTAGATGCCAGAGTCTCATAAGGTCCGGACTGTGTCGCAGGTTCCATTCCCTGAAGGACATTAATCAATCATTTGGGATTTTAGGATAACTTGGAACCTTTCATGATCACTTTTTCCTGATGCCAGCCCTACATATTACAAGATTCATTCAGCTCAATTTTACATCCTGCCTTTGTGTTTTTGTGGGTTCCCTCTCGTTCCCTTTTTCCTGTTTAAATCAATTTCACAGGGTACTAAAAGGGGAGGATTTCCAGTCGGGAAACTGAAACCAAATATCACGTGAGGGTGGTAGGGAGTCACCCAATCTATCACAACCTGAATATCATCAGATTTTGAACATGGAAGGAAAAAGCACCGTTCACAGTGGGGAGAAACCGTTCACGTGTTCTGTGTATGGACGAGGCTTCAGCCGATCATCTGGCCTGTCAGAACATAAATGCAGTCACAACGGGAAGAAACCTTGGAAATGTGGGGATTGTGGGAAGGGATTTAATTACCAAGTTCAGCTGGAAACTCATCGGTGCAGCCACACTGGGGAGAGGCCGTTCACCTGCTCCGAGTGTGGGAAGGGATCCAATTACCCATCTGAACTGCAAACTCATCGCCACAGTCACGCTGGGGAGAGACCGTTCACCTGCTCCACTTGTGGGAAAGGATTTACTGATTCATCGAACCTCCTGAAGCACTAGCCAGTTCACACTGGGGAGAGGCCATTCACCTGCTCTGAGTGTGGGAAGGGATTCGCTCAGTTATCCCACCTGCTGACACACCAGCGAGTTCACACTGGGGAGGGATCATTTACCTGCTCCAAATGTGGGTTGAGATTTACTGATTCATCCACCCTGCTGAAACACCAGCTAATTCACACTGCGAAGAGAGCATTTAAATGCCCAGATTGTGGGAAGTGCAATAAAAGCTCCTGGAAACTGATGCCCCATCACCATGTTCACATTGAGGAGAGACCATTCAGATATTCTCAATGCGGGAAAGGCTTCAGGTGGTCATCACAACTCACCGCACACCAGTGAATTCACACTGGGGAGAAGCCGTTCACCTGCTCTGAGTGTGGGAAGGAATTGACTCAGTTATCCTACCTGCTGACACACCAGCGAGTTCACACTGGGGAGAGGCCATTCATCTGCTCTGAGTGTGGGAAGAGATTCACTCAGTCATCCCACCTGCTGACACACCAGCGAGTTCACAAGTAACTACAGTGATTGGATTTTGCTGTTCATCACATCCAGGACTGAACCATGTTCACTGGGGTCTGTTTCTGTTGATGTTAGTAAACTGCAGACCAGTTATGGAGGTTACTATTTTGGAGTATTGCTTGCAGTGTTGATCTCCCTACCTTAGAAGGGATATACTTGCCATAGGGGGAGTGCAGCAAAGGTTCACTAGGCTAATACCAGGAATGGCAAAACTGTGGAAGAGGAGAGATTGGTTCAACTGGACCTGTATTCACTAGAGTTTAGAAGAATGAGAGGGGATCTGATTGAAACATATAAAATTCTAACGGGGCTAGACAGATTAGATAAAGGGAGTATGTTTCCCCTGCTGGGGAGTCTAGAACCAGGGGCCACAGTCTCAGGATATGGAGCAGACCATTTAGGACCGAGATGAGGAAAGATTTCTTCACTCAGAGGATGGTCAGCCTGTGGAATTCTCTACCACAGAAGGCTGTGGAGGCTGGGTCACTGAGTATATTCAAGAATGATTTTTTTTTGGATATTAGGGGCATCAAGGGGTATGGAAAGAAAGCAGGAATATGGCATTGAGATAGAGGATCAGCCAAGATCATATTGAATGGCACAGCAATCTCAAAGGGCCGAATGGCCTACTCCTGCTTCTAGCTTCTATGAATAATGTCATTAATCACTTCTGTTAAAAACACTGTGTCAATTCTTTTTAATATCCCCAACATAAGTTAGTTCCCTTTGAAGTGCTCTCCCTCTCCCCTGTCTCCTCCATCTTCACCTCCAACCATAAATGTGAGGAACTCATGGAGCTTCTTTATCATTAAGACTGAGAGTCTGATCAGCAGCCTCTGCTGCTTCCCTCCCTTCCACTAGACCACCAGGACAACATTCTGGGGGTTACCGTTGACCAGAAACTGAACTGGATTAGCCATATAAATAGTGTGGCTACAAGAGAGTGTCAGAGGCTAGGAATCCTGCAATGAGTAACTCACCTCCTGACTCCCCAAAGCCTGCCCACCATCTACAAGGCACAAGTCAAAAGTGTGATGGAATACTTTCCACTTGCCTGGATGAGTGCAGCTCGCACAACACTCAAGAAGCTCGACACCATCCCGAACAAAGCAGTCTGCTTGATTGGCACCACATCCACAAGCATTCACTCCCTCCACCATAGACGCACAGTAGCAGCAGTGTGTACCATCTACAAGATGCACTGCAGGAATTCACCAAGGCTCCTTAGACAGCACCTTCCAAACCCACGATCACTACCATCTAGAAGGACAATGGTAACAGATAGATGGGAACACCACCAACTGAAAGTTCCCCTCCAAGTCACTCAGCATCCTGACTTGGAAATATATTGGTGTTCCTTCACTATCACTGGGTCAAAACCCTGGAAGTCCCTCCCTAACAGCATTATGGGTGTACTTACACCACACGGACTTCAGCAGCTCAAGAAGGCAGCTCACCATCACCTTTCCAAGGGCAACTAGGGATGGGCAATAAATACTGGCCCAAGCAGCGAAGCCCACATCCCATGAATTATTTAAAACAAAGTTCTGGGCCCCATACTTATGGATGTGGAGTCATTGGAGGCATACAGAGGAGATGGGGGCAGCGTGTCAGGAATTGTGGGCAGTGAGTCGGCAGATGGGGGCAGAGTGTCGGGAGGTGGGGGCAGCGTGTCGGGAGATGGGGCAGCGTGTCGGGAGATGGGGGAAGAGTGTCGGGAGATGGGGGCAGAGTGTCGGGAGATGGGGGCAGAGTTTCGGGAGATGGGGGCAGAGTGTCGGGAGATGGAGGCAGTGTGTCGGGAGATGGGGGCAGAGTGTCGGGAGATGGGGGCAGAGTGTCGGGAGATGGGGGCAGAGTGTCGGGAGATGGAGGCAGAGTGTCGGGAGATGGGGCAGAGTGTCGGGAGATGGGGGCAGAGTGTCGGGAGATGGGGGCAGAGTGTCGGGAGATGGGGGCAGAGTGTCGGGAGATGGGGGCAGAGTGTCGGGAGATGGGGGCAGAGTGTCGGGAGATGGGGGCAGAGTGTCGGGAGATGGGGCAGAGTGTCGGGAGACGGGGGCAGTGCGTCAGAAGATGGAGGCAGCGTGTGGAGACTTGGGAATGTTAGGGGGAATACAGTAAGAATTTATTGAAAGGGAATTACTTAGATGGCAGACAGCGTCATCGAGTGCACTAATAGTTAAAGGTTACCAGATGAACTTTGCACACCCTTGGGGCCTGCAATCACCAGAAAGACCTTAGTAACTGGACTGGAGACCGAGGATGAAAACAACATGGAGTAAGTGTGCTCGTCAACAGATAAGGAGAGGACAGACGGTCCCAGCTTAGATAGGGGGAGAAGGCTCTGCCTGGGTGACCAGAGATATCTGTTTAATATAAACCAATATGCGGACAAGATTGGAATTTGAACAATGTTCTTGTACGTGATCTGTGATGTATAAATAAGCTGTATGCTTGTAATTGGGTAGAGTGTTACCTCAAGTTGCTTTGAGGTGGTTCTCTCCTTGCAATTGCTCGAGTAAATGATTGTAACCTGTACCTGATCCTCCTGTGGTTCGTTTGTCAAAGATACCACAACAACTGGCGTCGTCGACTGGATACTGGGATCGGATCCTCGGGACGGCTGTGCAAAGTGGTTGAATATAATTTATTTACCACCCATAGTTAGTGCAGTAAGCCTACCCGAGAATGGTCTGGTCGAGTATCAAAAGAATCGGGAGGAGGACTAAGGGCAGGAGGTGCCGGGGTAGGAGGCGGAGCCGTGCTGGTGGGCTAGCAGTGCCGGAGCCACACAGGGAGGCCGGACCACTACCCTGAGAGGAGGCAGAGTCGCACTGGCAGGCTACGGTTTGAAATAGAACCATAGTTGAAGCTGCGCAGGGGCCAGACCCCTGGGGAAAACAAAAAAGATCACAAGTAACTAAGTTGTCAGGGCCGCGCAAACTAACTGCACAGAGATAGACGGAATGGAAGAATAGAATACCATCAGGAAAACAGGAAATTGCTATGGAACTCGACTGGGCAGCCGCGGACTCCATCACAAGGTTCATCGCGGAACAACAGTCAAAATTAATCAAGAAAATGTGGAAGGATGATTGGAACCCAAAAGGTCCCCTAGTGTCTTTTCTGTAACTTAAAAAAATGAATTGTTCTAAGTTACAAGAGCTGTTTGCGCTGAAGAGAAAGAGAGCGAGAAAAAGGGGGTACCCCTAGGGGAGGTAATGAGCAGTGACAGGCAGGAGCAGAGGAAATGGGATCTTCAGTCATTTTGATTGTCCAGATAGGTGGAGCCTCCAAGGTTCCTTTATTCCCCCCGCTGCTACTTGAAGTTTCGTTTAGAGTATGAGAGTTTTAAATCGTTATGTTCAATGTTATAGGGATATAAATACATACCTTTATATATGTGTGTGTTTGTGTGCAAGGAAGCACTTGTATGTGAGCTTTAATGTGTTTTATTCCCTAAAATGTCATTTGTGTGTGAAGTTCAGCACTTTAGAGTCGAAAGCCCCGAATTAGATTAAAGGAAAAAAATACTCAAACTTTCCAAAGTTCTGAGCATAAGGTTTGAGTTGAGATTTCTGGCAAAAACCACAGTTTGAATTTATTGTAAAGATAAAACAGCCTTTGTTTGAGATGAACCAACCTTGCAGACTAGTAGAGGGTAACCCTTATCACCAGCTTCCAAGCTGATTGGGATTGATACATAAGAGTTACATTAGCTCATACGAGTTGGTATTCTAAAATTCTGAGGGAAAAAAAAATACCTGAAATTCAAAAGGATTCTAGCAAAACTAAAAGTCATAAACACACGGCCTAGGTGGTTCCAATGGATTTGAAGAGTTAATTTAAATATGAAAGGAAATCTGCATCCCAACAGCACTGTTATTTGAATTTGGGACAATCTTGAGATGTAAAGTGCAGTGTAATTTACAAAGTTACTTTTGAATAACTAGGATGCTATCCAAGATAAAGAGTGTGTCGATAAACGAATGGGACTTTTAATCTGGATATAAATCATTACGCATGAGAAAGAGGTAGTTTTAATTTTGATAGTGTAAATTACAGTTCTTACAAAGTTTTTAAAAAATTGCAGTTTGGTTTCCAATAAACTTCTCAAAAGGGATTTTTTTTATTTTTAAAGGTTTTACAACAATTGACACGAATTCAAATGCTGCAAGCTTTTTGTCATTGTCAGTATGTTCCCCAAATATAAAGTTAAGCTCAAGACCTTGACGAAGTTTGACAGAAATCCAATTTTTGACCGAGTTAATTAATCTGGGGCAATTCTAAAAAAAGGATCGGACACAATTTAGTGGGTTACATTTGAGACAATAAAATGTTGTTTGAGAGGAAGATAAGGAAGCAAAACATGTCGATGCTTTAAAACTGTTATGAGAATACTTTATTAGACTGTAAAGTCTCTCCAGGCAACCTGAACAAGATAAGCTATTGCATGTGTAAAATGGTATCAGGAAAGGATTAAGGTAGGAGAAAGAGTTAGGGAAAGGGGATACAATATACAAACTGTTTTAAGGGGACTGAATTTGATAATCTGGCCACATCATGAGCAGTGAATACACAATACTAAATAGCAAGAAGTACAAGTAAATCAGTACTGTGGCAGGGACAGAAACCTGATTGGAGGAATTCAAACATGGAGTTCTTGGAAAGTTGGACATGATTTTGGGAGGTGACAACACGTTCAAGGAGTTTCAGAAGAAGGGAGGTTGCAGATGGGGCAGTCGCTGCAAGGACGGTGAAATCAAAGGCTTGTTTTTTGAGGAGGGGTGATAATGGCAGATTCGAAGGAGAGAGGGACACTACCTGAAGAGAGAGAACGATTAACAATATCAGTGAACATGGGGAAGTTGGGGGATCAGCAGTTTAGTGGGAATAGGGTCAATGGAGCAGGAGGTGGGTCTCATGGTCAAGATGAGCACTGAAAGGGCATGAGGGAAGATGGGAGAGAAACTGGAGGAAGATGTGGGTTCAGGGCTCGGACAAGGGGGAATCTTTAGAGACAGTTTGTCCCGGTGGGTTAGTGGAAGGGAGGGAAGCAGCAGAGGCAGCTGATCGGATTGTCTCAATCTTAGTGACAAAGAAGCTCCATGAGCTCCTCACACTTGTTGTTGGAGGTGAGAATGGAGGAGACAGGGGAGATGGAGAGCCCATCAAAAGGAACTAACTTGTGTTAGAGATATTAAAAAGATTCAACAAACCGTGTTTATCACAAAGCTGATTTATTTGACTTTTATCTAGAATATTAACCTCTATAACTGGGCTGGATTTTATTACCAGGAGCAGAAACAGACACCAAAGAACCTGGTTCAGTCTGGATATGATTAACAGCAAAATCCAATCAGTGTAGTTACTTGTGAACTCGCTGGTGTCTCAGCTGATGGGATGACTCATTGAGTCCCTTCCCACACTTGGAGCAGGTGAACGGCTTCTCTACTTTGAATGTGTTCGTGTTTAAACAAGTTGGATGAATGAGTAAATCCATTTTCAAACACAGTGCCGGTGAATGGCCTCTCCACATTGTGAGTATGCTGGTGCCTCAGCAGATTGGAGAAGTGAGTGAATCCCTTCCCACACTCAGAGCAGGTGAACAGTCTCTCTCCAGTGTGAATTCGCTGGTGTAGTGTGAGGTCATATGAACGTCTGAACCCAGTCCCACAGTGTTCACACTGACGAGAATGGTCTCTCGTCAGTGTGAACACGTTGATGGGATATCAGGTTCTGGGGAATTTTAAAGCATTTCCCGCAGTCTGGGCATTAAAAAGGTCTCTCATCAGTGTGAACTTGTTGATGTCTCAGCAGGGTGGATAACTGAGTAAATCCTGTCCCACACTTGGAGCATGTGAATGGCCTCTCCCTGGTGTGAACTCGCTGGTGTGTCAGCAGGTTGGATGACCGATTAAATCCCTTCCCACAGTCAGAGCAGGTGAACAGCCTCTCCCCAGTGTGAGTGGGCTGGTGTTCAGTGAGTTGAGATGATCCTATGAACCCAGTCCCACAGTGAGAGCACCTGAACGGTCTTTCATCAATGTGGACACGTTGATGGGACATCAGTTCCCCAGAACTTTTATAGCACTTCCCACAGTCCAGACATTTAAATGGTTTCTCCCCAGTGTGAACTCGCTGGTGTCTCTGCAGGTTGGATGACTGAGTGAATCCCTTCCCACACTCAGAGCAGGTGAAGGGTCTCTCCCCATTGTCAGTGTGCTAGTGCCTCAGCAGGTTGGAGAAGTGAGTGAATCCCTTCCCACACATGGAGCAGGTGAACGGTCTCTCTCCAGTGTGAATTTGCTGGTGTAGTGTGAGGTTATATGATCATCTGAACCCAGTCTCACAGTGAGAGCACCTGAATGGTCTCTCGTCAGTGTGAACACATTGATGGGACATCAGGTTCCTGGAGCTTTTAAAGCATTTCCCACAGTCTGGGCATTTAAGAGGTCTCTCCCCACTGTGATATTGCTAGTGTTTAAGCAGGTGCAATGACCATGTGAATCCCTTCCCACACTCGGAGCAGGTGAACAGTCTCTTTCCAGTGTGACTGCGCCGATGAATTTCCAGCTGGGATGAGTAACCAAATCCCTTCCCACAATCCCCACATTTCCATGGTTTCTCCCCATTGTAACTGCATTTATGTTCTGACAGGCCAGATGATTGGCTGAAGCCTTGTCCACACACAGAACACGTGTACGGTTTGTCCCCACTGTGAACGGTGCTTTTTCCTTCCATATTCAAGATCCAATAATACTCAGGTTATGATAAACTGGGTGATTCCATCAGATCCTGATGTGATGTTTGGATTGAGTTTCCCGACTGAAAATCCTCCCATTCTAATACCCTGTGAAATTGATTTAAAACAGAAAAAAGGGAGTGAGAGAGAACCCACAAAAACACAAAGGCAGGTTGTGAAACTGAGCTGAATGAATCTGAGAATTTGTGGGGCCGGCACTAGGAAAAAGTGACCATGAAAACTGCTGGACTGACAACTGGTTCACTGATGTCCTTTAGGTAAGGGAACCTGCCACCTGATCTGATTGAATCTAAGGAAGGAGGGAGAGAAGGAGACAGAGATGGGAGAGGCAGGCGGAAAAGGAGAGGGAATTTTATATCTACAACTCGACTAGAACATTGACAAAACCACTGAAACTCTCAACCACCACCACCTAGAAGGACCAGGGTAGCAGGTGTATGTGAAAACCATCACCTCCAAATTCCCCTCCAGGCCACACACTGTCCTGACTTGTCTGACATCCAGCACTGGGTGAACATAAATTTCCTCCATGTAAATATTATTTTCCACACAATGTGACTGCAGATTTTCAATATTTGCTGGTCTTGTTAGTGAAAAGACAGGGGAGTGGGACTAGCTGATTGGCTCTTGCAGAGAGCCAGCATGGGCACAATGGGCTGAATAGCCTCCGTCTGTATTGTCATCATTCAATGATTCTATTACTCGATGAAAAAGAACCTACACTGGAGGCCAGGGACCAACTTCTGTAACCAACACCCACCCTGATACAAACCGGCTCTTAATTGGTCCGTCTGTGTTTCTAGACTCGGTTCTGCAAGCAACGCCTGCAATAGAATAATAGCAAAATACTGCAGCTGCTGGAACTCTGAAATAAAAAGAGAAAATGCTGGAAATACTCAGCATGTCAGGCAGTATTTGCGGAGAGAGAAACAGAGTTAACGTTTCAGTGTGTGCAGAATGAGTTACAGGGAATAAAAATGGTGCAGAACTTGATGGTCAGTATAGCTCAGAAGTGGAAGAGGAATGGACTATAGCACAGGAAAAACAGTTCCTGACTATGAAAGATACTATGGGAAGATAAAGCTGGTGAGACAGCAGCACATGGTGGGCGGATGGGCAGCAATGGAAACCTCATTTAGATACAGTCGGCAAAAGCAACAGTAAAATACTCAACATCATTAAAATACACCCAGTATTAGAGGCAGAGGAAGTTACAGAGTGGCAGAGAGATGATCAGGGAGGGCAGAGGGTGAAATAGAGCATCACATGGACATGGATTCAGATCCACAGTGAAGGAGTCACATCAGCCCCACAGCAATGGAACATCACACAGGTAACAGTCTCCAGTCTTACAGTAAGTTTAGTTTGGAGAAACTGGGGTTGTTCTCCTTGGAGCAAAGCAGATCGAAGGGAGATTTGATATAGATGTACAGTGTATGATTGGTTTAGATAAAGTAGACAAAGAAATGCTGCTCCCATTAGCTGACTGTAAAAGGAGTAAGGGACACAGATTTAAGATTATAAGAACATAAGAAATAGGAGCAGGAGTCGGCCATTCAGCCCTGAAGCCTGCCCTGCCATTCAAAAAGATCATGGCTGATCTGCCCAAGGCCTCAAATTACCTGTCGTGCCAGCTCCTCATTGCCCTCAATTCCCTGACATTTCAAAAAACTATCTACATCCTCTTTAAATACTTGCAGCGGTCTAGCCTCCACAACTCTCTGGGGTCAAGAATTCCAGACATTTACCACCCTCTGAGAGAAGAAATTCCTTCGCATCTCAGTTCCAAATGAGTGCCCTCTTATTCTGTAACTATGTCCCCTAGTTCGAGATTCCCCCACTAGTGGAAGCATCTTCTCAGCATCTACCCTGTCAAGCCCCCTCAATATCTTGTACATTTCAATAAGATCACCCCTCATTCTTCTAAACTGTAATAAATAAAGGCCTAACCTTTTTAGCCGCTCTTGATACATCAACCCCCTCATCCTAGGGTTCAGCCTAGTGAACCTCTTTTGAACTGCCTGCAATGCCAGTGTATCCTTTTTTAAATACGGGGACAAAAATTGTACACAGTACTCCAGGTGCAGCCTCACCAAAACCCTGTACAGTTGTAACAAGACTTCCCTCTGTTTAAACTCCAACCCCCTATTAATACAGACCAAAATTCCATTTGCCTTCTTAATTACTTGCTGCACCTGCATGCTAACCTATTGTGTTTAATGCACAAGAACACCCAGATCCCTCTGTGCTGCATTTTTTTGGAGTCTCTATCGGCAAGATATACGAGGTGGGGATGTGTGGAAGAACTTGTTTTTCGCATATAGCGTGGTAATGACTTCAACAGCTGATAATATCCAGGTCCTGGCGAATCGAGTGACAATATTAGGTTTTGAAGTGATGTTTGGTTTGAGTTTGCTGTGTGTAAATCCTCCCCTTCTGACTCTCCGGAAAGGGAGTTTCCAAAATCCATCCCTGTCAGTCCAGGATAGAAATTCACAAAATTTTCTCCTCCTGCTACCTGGACCAGGATGGCCGCGCATGCGCCCTGCTGCACATTGCCCCCTATAAAGATGGCGGACTGATTTCTTCTCCGCCGATGCTGCCAGACTTGCTGACTTTTTCCAGGTAATTCTGCTTTTGTTTTGTTTTGGATTTCCAGCAGTAGCTTTTAGCTTTTTATTAACCAAGGTCTGATCGCGGCAAAAGCGCCACAGCTTTTCCTCCGCTCTTACAACCGACGACGGTAGCCTCTAATTCTGGAGTCTGCAGCTTACACAACATACTTACAAAGCTTTCCTAGCCAAGTGCAAGATCCATCGCTCCCTCCGTTTCCTTTTTCACGAACTATTTTTGGACCCGATGAAGAAGCAGCTTCCGATCGCCATTACTCTCACTGCGCATGCGCCAACGCGGCGGCACTACGCCTGCGCATTGCTCTCCAGTGGTGCAGATAGGGAACGTCCATCATCTTGGGGAATGCTGGGTAAATACCCCGCCATTCAAAGTTCAAATTTGTTAACAGTGATTTGTTTTGCTGTTATGCGGTGGAGTCTGGGACAGGTGGATCCAATATTAAAATTAGGAAAAAAATTATAATGAAGGGCATTTGCATGGGTCATCCATTATTCACCAGAAAGAAGGAGGATGGGAATTGGTGGAGAATTGGCAGACCCAAAAACAGCAGAATCCAATCCCTGCAGTCACATGTGAACTCACTGGTGTCCCAGAATGAGTGAATTGCTGCCATACACAGAACATTTAAGCAGCCTCTCTTTGATATGAATGAACTGCTCATGCATCAAATTCTTTGAACTTCAAAGTTTCTGGTTTGGGAGATGGAGAAACTGAATAAATCCTTTGCAGTCGATAAATATCTGAGCAGTCTCTCTCCAGCGTAACTGGGCATATTTTCAGAAAAACCGGTCTGATTACTTCCCATATTTTGCCTTGCAGCACCATTTCTTTTGTCAGTTAATCTCCCATGCCTTACATCTTATCACTGCTCATCTCTTTTTTTTAACTTTAATTCCCGAGATCCACCTCTGTACTCATTCTGGATCTGTTGATGTCTAATATTTCCATCTCATCTCTGATCTCTATTCTTCACTCTACTTATAATGGTAGATCCGCTTTTGTTTTGTTTGGTTTTGAGTCAGTAAGTAACTCATCTAAGTTATGAAATTTCACAAAACAGCAACAAAGCTTCATTCCAACCAGGAATCAAACACATTCCGTGGTAATAAGAGCACCAAATCCTAACCACTAGACAACTGTGGAATCCACGTGAAAGTTGGCTGATCCACAATAATTTTGCAATGTCTTCACTTCAGAGCACTTTCACTAGAGGCAAGTTCCTCTGCCAAAATGGCATGTTTACATAGAACACAAATGACTTGTTCAGCCAATGACAACATTGAATGCTGTTGACAGGTACATGAAATTGACAGGGAAGGGTAATAGTCCAAGAGGCTGTGGATGTGCAATCTTCAACTTCTAAAACCCACTAACTTAATCATTGTGGTTCCTGTGAAACTTACAAGGCAATGCACTGCAGATACTCAACATTAAAAGCAACTGACACATGTCAAGTTCTAAACACTGTCATGTCACATCTCTTCCTGCTTCTGTCTCCGCCTCGCCCCCTGCTCCCTCTGTTTGTACAGCTCTGAGATCAATTAGCTGTTTCATGCAGACACTGTCAGTTCGGGAACCCAATCTACACCTGGAAAGCAGGGACAGGGAATGGATGACACAAGGCATTGAGAAGAGATGGGTTTGAAGATGACATGGTAAAGAAAAGCAGGAATTCATCTCCCTGATTATCCCACATACTGATTACAGGAATGTGCACAGTGCCAATTATCCACAGTTTCATTCTCGTTCCAGCCTTGTGTACGTTGTTAAGTTTTGAAGTTTATATCTTCGGACAGATTTTCAATGTGGAGAGAGCGGAGCGAGGATGAGCTTATGTTGTTCAGACGATGTACTATAAGAAGGTACATAACAGGCTGATGATAACAGTGCCTGTTTTCAAACAGTGAGAGACAGTGGAAGATTGGCACCAATAAAAGTGTCCTTCAACTAGTCCGGTTCCAAATCTCGTTCTAGAAATGACAAGAAAACACAATGAATTTACTCTGTGTCTTGACTTCAAATGAACAGGATGCAAGGTAAGAAAGTATATTTCGCGAGATTGGGTTGTAAAATGGCAAAGTGGGCGTGAAAAAATAACCGTGGTGTTTGGAAACATAGAATTATAGGAAGTTACACTTTTCGATTTGGCATGCTGCTTTGAAATAGCAGCTGTGATTGTTTGATCAGGAGTGATATTTCTGCCAGTTTGAACATCAGGCAGAAAAGCCTTCCCCTTTACCACCCACATTTAGCCTCGCAGCATCATCCCTTTAGTCAGTTCATCCCTCATGCCTTGCATCTTATCACTGTCCATCAGTAACAGAAACGGAATGAGGACAACTGCAATTATTGTGGCAACAGTCTGAATCTTCAGCTTGTTAATACCAGCTTTAGGGTATCTTGCAACTCACCTTGGTACATGTTCCTGTGGTGTAATTGGTTACTACATGCAACAATTATATGAGGGTTTTTTAGATCGAGCACAACCTAATATTGTTCACGTTTTACCCCCTTTGGTATTGGCTGCCACACAGTTCCAGGTTTTTTCTTTTCGTGTCCTTTCACTGCCAGAAAAATATTCCCCAAAATTTGCCAATTCTGCTGTTATCCATTAACTCTTCAACTAAACAATACCTTGTTTTTTTCCCAAATGGGATATGGAGAATATGCGGTTGTGATGATACAAACCCATGTTCAAATTTAGAAATGTGAAAATACAGTTCAATTCATAGACCGAATAATCTGTGGTTGTTCTTCTTAAAGCCGAGAAGGGTAAGAGGAATTGTGTTTCAGCTGATTAAAATCATGAAAAGTTCAGATAGAGAAATTAAAGAGAAAATGCTTCAAATGGATGAAGGGTCGATAACAGATGATAACCAATTTAAGAAGAGTGTCTGAAGTATCAGGTAACAAGATGAAAAGTGTTGTTTTTCTAAAACAATCATTTGGCATTTGGAAATCACTGCCTAATAGGATGATGCAAACAGAATGAATTGCAGTCTTGAAAAGGGGAAACGAGAAGGAGGACATTCTGCAGCAACGTGAGGAAAGGGTGGGGAAGTAGGACTGACTGCGCTGCTAGTGTAGACACAATGGGTCAAACTGCCTCCTGTGTGGGGAAAGGGTGGGGAAATGGGATTGACTACACTGCTAGTGCAGACACAGTGAGTCAAGTTGCTTCCGTCTGTGTTGTACTTTCCTGTGACTCCGCAATTCGACCCACTTCTGAAAAATGGATCAGACCATTTCAGAAATTTACAGCCAATTCACTATTCAGCTCTCAGCAGCAATTTCATCTCACCATCATCTTTCATTCACTTTGAGCTGCCGAGGCTCCAAATGATGGAATTCGCTCCCTCAAACTCTCTGCCTCTGTCACTCTCTCCCCTCCTTTAAGATGCTGCTTAAAACTTACCCCTTTTATCAAGCTCCTGGCCACCCATCCTAATATCTCCTTCTGGGTGGGTCACAATCAAACTTTGGGAATGCTTCCTGTCAAGTGCTTTGCGGTGTTTTATTGGGTTAAATGTCAATCAGTGAAAATTGTTGTTGTTCAGCTCCACACGGTAGGAATGGAGCTGAGGGGACAGAAAGGATCCAGCTCAGTCAGTGACATTCTGCCTCGTGTGTGGAAGTACAGCTAGGGAGAGACACTTGAACATTTGGTCTCTATTCCTGAGCTGGATGAGCTGTTTACTACATGGAGACTATGAAATGTATTAACGGAGTCAGTGATTGAAGCAGAGACCAAGGAAACATAGAAGAACAGGTTAAGAAGGTGAGTGAATGACAGGGGGAGAAAGATCGTGGTGGTTTGGCGGGCCTGTGAGATTAGGACTAATTCTGTTGGGGAATCTAAACACCAACGTGGACTTGTTGGAGGTGACAGTCTGATTCTATTTGATAATATTTCTGAAACTTTTGGATGTCAAAAATGCATCAATGCATAAATGGCAGCATGAAATATTGTGCACAGTACATGAAGCTTCATGAATAAATTAGTTTCCCGTTGCTCTGAGAATCCATTTATCATTCATATGGATTGGGACAGACTTTGGTAAGCTGGGATGTCATGGGAATGTGTTCATTATTAACAGGTTAACATCACACACAGTGATTCCAGGTTAAATTACCATCAGAAAATCAGTTGCTCTGAGCACTTTTTCGTATCCTTATTTTATTTATCTTATTTATTCAAGAGAGCATTAGATGATTATTTGAATAGTAACAATGTGCAAGGGTACAGGGAAAATGCAGGTCACTGGCACTGGTCATAATGCTCATTTGGAGAGCTGGTGCAGACACGATGGCCCGAATGTCCTCCTTTTGTGCCGTTCAGATTCTGTGGTTATCAGTCACATGTAGGTCAGACCAGATAAAGATGACAGATTTCCTTCCCTAAAGGGCATGTGTAATCAGATGTATTTTTACGAAAACCGATGATAGTCTCATTGTTAACTAGCTGGTGATTACAGATTTATTAATTGAATTTAGATTCCACCAGCTTCCATGGTGGGTTTTGAACCCGTGTCCTCAGAGCATTAGCCTGGGCCTCTGGATTACTCGTACGGTTGTCCCAGATTTACAAAAACAGCATATCCTGAAAACAGCCCTACCTTTCCATTCAAAATAAGAAATCGAACACTATGTGGTCATTGCACCTCTCATTATAAAACAGACCAGTATTTAACTTTACAAATATGCATAAATTATTGGACCAGTGTCCATACGTTACACGTCAAACATCACACAATGAATGTCACAATGTGTTACTCATACAAAATCTTAAAATAACAATTCCAGCTACTGACCTGGAGCCTAATATTTACAAACAGCTACAACTGTCACCTTATTTGGATTTCACCATTTACAGCAGTGATTTTAAACTCAGAGGCCAGTTTAACAGTTAAATGTTACAAATGTTCTTCAGCCTTCAGAGGACACGTGAACAATAATTAAGGATATCCAGTTAAGATGGGATGGAAGTCACCTCCATTTAATAAAATGTCTTCCTTTGGATTTTGTGAAGTTTATGTAGCACAGCAAAAAAAAACTCACCTGGTGCTGAAAGGGGGTGAATATAAAATTCAAGGTTGCTGATTTAAATTTGATTGCTGTCTTTGGTCATCTGGCGTCTTCAAAAGATGGGTTGGAGAACACAGGTGGAGCAGCACACGCAGGTTAATAAATCAATTAAACAAAAGCGTATTGTTTAACATCACCACATGAATAACTATCTTGTTTCAGTACCCTTTGAGTAACATATTGCTTTAATTTCTTTGAACCAGGTTTAATTATTGGCTCTGAAAGGTTCTATAATAATTAAGCAAATTAATTTGTATCATAATTAAGTCCTCTCTAACAGCACTGTGTGTACACCTATACCACATGGACTGCAGCGGTTCAAGAAGGCTGGTCACCACCACCTTCTCAAAGGCAATTAGTGATGGACAATAAATGCTGTCTCACATTCCATCTATGAATACATAAAACAAAAAAAAGTATTAATCACCTTGAAAACAAGGCTGGAATCAATTAAAATACGGGTCTGTAAAAATGATAATTGCAGAAGATGAATTTTGAAATTTAAAAGTAAAAAACAAAGTTGGAAGTACACAGCAGCATCAGCAGCTGGGGGTGCATGATTCATCAGGACTGCTCTGTCCCGTTCCCAACAATGTGTCAACATGAAGCAGGAAACTCTCTTCTCCCTGCGCTTCCCCCTCCCTCCCTCACCGCCCACCCCCTTCACTGAGTCTGAACTGGGTACAATGCGTCAACATGAAACAGAAAACTCTCTTCTCCCTGCTCCCACTCCCCTTCACTGACTCTGAATTGCGTCCAATGCACAAGGAGCTACTACTGTGTCCAGAGTTTTGTAAAATTATTTTTTATAAATAATGTTCAAAATAGTGTTACTTTTAGTTATGTTAGAGTGGGTTAACACAAACGTTTAAACTACCCACAGGGGAGCTCGGACACCTGCTCCCTGTAGACAGGACATCATTTCACTTCACAAGGTATCATAGGGAAGATTAATATATTCCCATCCCACAATTCTTTCCTTCTCATTTCAACATTCAGGCTGATAAATAATGCTTCAATCTGCTGATGTAATTTTAGCAAATAATTTATAACTGATAAACTCAATCTCAGGTGAGAATGTGCAATGTACTGAAATCAATTCACTTTACTCACCACAAGTGTGAACAGTTTGTGTTTGATAGACCACCAGTTGTCCGGGGAAGCTTTGTTCACTTTGCGCAGTGATAGTATTGCAGCCAATGGGGTTTAACTGAGGTGTGATTATTGCTTTTTGAAAAATTTTCCCAATAGCCCGCTATGGTGACTTGCAACAAAGTCAGCATTAGCAATTTTTGGTAATCTCTTCGGAGACTGTTTATGGATGTTAAACGATAGTGAAGTAAACTGAGCTGATATTCAGCAGGGAAGGTAGTATCAGTGAAGAGGTGAGTTTTCAATATTTATTTGTCTTGTTGATTGAAGTCTGTTGGTGGTGGGGTTCCTAATATAAAAGCAAAATACTGCAGATGCTAGAAATCTGAAACAAAAACAAAATGCTGGAAAACCTCAGCAGGTCTGACGGCATCTGTAGAGAGAGAAATAGAGTTGACGTTTCGAGTCCATATGACCCTTCTTCAGAACTGAAGGGAAGTAGAAATGTAATTAAATTTATACTGTTTAAGGTGGGAGGGAACAGGTGAAGCTGGGTAGAAGGCCAGCGACAGCTTGTGGCAATGGAGGGTTGGAAAAAGATGTCATGAACAAAAGGATAAAGGGAATGTTAATGGTAGTGGTAAGGGCTAAAAAGGTGCATAAGGTGGCATTAAGGTAAGAAAACATAATGTGATAATGACAGGACAAGGCTAAGCACTCTGAAAAGAACAATATGAGCAAGGAACAGATGGCCCTTATGGGGGTAGGGTGGGGGAAAAGGGATCGAAAATGGGGTAAGAAGGGGGTTGAAAAGGGGATAAAACAATGAACAAATGAATGAAAATAAAAATGAATCAAAATAAAAATAACTAACACTCCTTTCAGGTGAAGCAGCGCTTCACTTGCCTCTCCATCGATTTGGTCCACTCTATTCGCTGCTCCCAATGTGGACTCCTCTACACTGGAGACACCAAACGCAGACTGGGTGATTGCTTTGCAGAACACATCCGGTCTGTCACAAGCATGAACCAGGCCTTCCTGTCGCTTGCCACTTCAACACACCATCCTGCTCTCATGCCCACATTTCCATCCTTGACCTGCTGCAATGTTCCAGTGAACCCCAACGCAAACTGGACGAACCTCATCTTCCAATTAGGCACATTACAGCCTTCCGGACTTAACATTGAGTTCAACAACTTCAGAACATGAACTCTTTCCTTACTTTTATAGCTTGACCCCATGACTCCAATCGTCATTGGATGATAAAGCCTAATTTTGCATGCAAGACTATCGCCTTCCAATGGCGGACCTCTCACCCAGCATTCAGATCGGGACAGAATGTGCCCTAAACATTGCGCCAGTGCTATACGCATGCGCAAAGCGGAGTGTGATTGGCACGCGCATTGCGGTCTCCCGCCTGAGCATGTGCGGTGCTGTCCTGTGACCGGCGCCACAGAGAGCGGTTAGGAAAATGGCGACTGCAGCAGAAAAACAGAGTTAGTGGGTGGGCGGCAGGAATGGAGGCTTCATAAACACTCGATAAAGGCTGCATACCCTGAATAAGAAACTAACGGCTCTGCGTTTGCATCGAACAGACCGGAAATGGCTGGATCTCTCCCTCTGCACGGCCTGGGGGAAGCGGCTGTGCAGCAGGGCGCAGGCGCGGTTATCCTGGTCCAGTAGCAGGAGGAGAGTATGTTGTGCATTTCTATCCTGGGCTGACAGGGATGGATGTTTCTATAATCTCCTTTTCACAGGATATTAAATGGGAAGGATTTGCAGACGAAGAAAACTTAAATAAAACATCACATCAAGATCTGACAGAGTCACTCAATTCGTCGTAACCTGGATATTATCGGTCTCAGAACGTCAGTATTGAGTTCCAGGTCATTAACACTCACTGTGTAAAATTTCTTCCTCACTTCTCCCCTGTAGATCTTGCCCCAAACCTTAAATCTGTGTCCTGTAATCCTTGTACGATAAAATAATGTGAACAGTTTTTCTTTAGCTACCTTAACTACACCAATCATAAACTTGTACTCCTCTATCAAATCTCTCCTCAATCCACTTTGCTTCAAGGGGAATAACCACAGTTTCTCCAACTTAACCTGAAAACTAAAATCCCTCATCCCTCGACCCATTCTGGTAAATCTTCCTCCGCACCCTCTCAAGGACCCTCACATCCTTCATAATGTGTGGTGATCACTGGTTTGCACAGACCCAGATGTTCTGTGTCTGTGTGTGTGACATCATCACACATCAACAATTACACTGTGACATCATCGCACATCGACAATTACATGGTGACATCACCCTGCTCCCCGGGTATTTCCTCAACTGGGAGATTTTTCTCTGACTCCAGTACTTCTGATATCTTTCCAGTTGCAGGATCCAGCAGGAGATTTTAAATTTAAAAACTGAAATTGTTTCAGGTTGAGTATTTTTGATTATTCATTTACAATTTAAAGTTTTTAGTTCTACGCTCTGTTATCTGGGAGAGATTTCACGACTCTGGGGCTGGTGTGATTCCTTTACAGTGGATCTGAATCCATGTCCATCTATTGCTCTGTTTCACCTCTACCCTCCCTGATCACCTCTCTGCCATTGTCTAACTTTCTCTGTCACTAATTACGAGTGTATTTTAACTATGTTTAGGATTTTAATGGTTCCTTCTGCCAACTGTGTCTAAATGAGGTTTCCACTGCTGCCCATCCCCTGACCATGTGCTGCTGGCTCACCAGCTTTATCTTCCCACAGTATCTTTCAGGAATTGTTTTTCCTGAGCTATAGTCCATTTCTGTTCCACTTTGGCACCTATATTGACCATCAGATTCTGCCCACCCTGAAATGGTAATTAATTAATTCTATTATGTAATGGAACATACCAAGGTGTTTCACAGGAAAGTTAGAAAGCAACATTTGACACCGAGCCACATGGGGAGATATCAGGGCAGATGAACAAAGGTTTACTAAACGAGGTAGGTTTTAAGAATTATCTTAAAGGAGGAAAGTGAGGTGGAGAAGTTTAGGGAGGAAATTCCAGA
Source organism: Cetorhinus maximus (assembly GCF_964194155.1). NCBI lineage: Eukaryota > Metazoa > Chordata > Chondrichthyes > Lamniformes > Cetorhinidae > Cetorhinus > Cetorhinus maximus. Next base: position 68,405 of record NW_027596299.1, on the reverse strand, counting down.
GCTTGTGGCCTTGGAAACTGAAGGGGAGACACCAAATGTGGAGCAGTTAAAATCAGGAATGCTGAGCAGGTCGGAATTAGAGAAGTGTAGATATCTCGGAAGGTTGTTAGGCTGGAGGAGATTACAGAGGTAGGCAGGGAGAGACCATGGAGGGATTTGAAAACAATTATGAGCAATTTAAATTTGAGGTTCTCCTTAACCCAGAGCCTTTGTATTCAGTGAGTACAGGGGTAATGGGTGAACAAGACTTGGTGCGAGTAAGCAGAGTTTTGGATTACAGGGAAGCTGAATGTGAAGGTGTTAGGATAGTTAAGCCTAGAGGGAACAAAGAAATGGATGACAGGTTGAGCAATTACATAAGGATATATGTGGATAATGTGGGAAAAATACTTTGATCGCAGAGGAGGCTCGATGGGCTGTATGGCCTGTTCTTGTTCCTATGAACAGTCTGGTTCAGCCTCAGATAGTTGGTAGGGAGAGAGATAGAGCTGATGGTCAGGGAGTGGCGTTTATAGAGGAGATTAAAGACAATGACTTCAGTCTTCCCGATATTGAAATTGAGGAAATTTCTGTTCATCCAGACAAGTCAAGATGGTGTGTGACTTGGAGGGGAAATTGGAGGTGATGGTGTTCACATACACCTGCCACCCTGGTCCTTCTAGGTGGTGGAGGTTGAAGTATCTAGAGATTTTGTCAAAGTTCTTGTGTTTAGATATCCCCTCACCCCCTGCCTCTCCCACCTTTCCCTCCATCTCCACCCTTGTAGGCCAGAGATTGTGTAGGCTGAGACCAGTTGGCAGGTCCCCTTCCCTGAAGGACATAAGTGAAGCAGTTGTATTTTTATGACAATCTGGCAGCTTTTATGGTCACTTTTAGCTAGTGCCAGCCCCACAAATTCCCAGATTCATCCAGCTCAATTTCACAACCTGTCTTTGTGTTTTTGTGGGTTCTCTCTCACTCCCTTTTTTCTGTTTTAAATCAATTTCACAGGGCATTAGAAGGGGAATATTTTCATTCAGGAAACTGAAACCAAACATCACATCAGGATCTGACCGAGTCGCCTAATTTATTGTCACCTGAATATCATCGGATTTTGAACATGGAAGGAAAAAGCACCATTCACATTGGGGAGACACGGTGGAAATGTGGAGATTGTGGGAAGGGATTCAGATACCCATCTCAGCTGGAAACTCATCAACGCAGTCACACTGGGGAGAGGCCGTTCACCTGCTCTGAGTGTGGGAAGAGATTCCGTCAGTCATCCAACCTGCAGACACACCAGCGAGTCCACACTGATAAGAGACCTTTTAAATGCCCAGACTGTGGGAGGTGTTTTAAAAGTTCTGGTGAACTGATGTGCCATCAACGTGTTCACACTGATGAGAGACCGTTCAGCTGCTCTCACTGTGGGACTGGGTTCAGGTGGTCATCTCACTTCATTGAACACCAGCGGATCCACACTGGGGTCTCTTTCTGCTGATGTTAATAAACTCCAGGTCAGTTATATAGGTTGATAATCTGGATAAAAGTCAAATAAATCAGCTTTGTGTTAAACTCACCATGTGTCAAGACCCTTTAATCTCTCTAATACAAGCTAGTTCCTTTTGAAGGGCTCTCCCTCTCCCTGTTTCCTCCATCATCACCTCCAACAACAAGTGTGAGGAGGTCATGGAGCTTTTTTGTCACTAAGATTGAGACAATCCGATCAGCTGCCTCTGCTGCTTCCCTCCTTTCAACTAGCCGACTGGGACAAACTGTCTCTAAGGTTCCCCCTTGTCTGAGCCCTGAACCCACATCTTTCTCCAGTTTCTCCGCAATCTCCCCTCATGCCCTCTCAGTGCTCATCTTGTCCATGAGACCCACCTCCTGCCCCCTTGACCCTATTCTCACTAAATTTCTGACCATCCAACTTCTCCATGTTAGTTGAGATGGTTAATGGTTCTCTCTCCCTTCTGGTACTGTCCCTCTCACCTTTAAATCCACCATCCTGACCCATCCTAAAAGAAAGGATCTTTCCTTGCCCCTGCTCTTTCTCATCCTCATTCTGCCACTAGGTGACATCATCCAAATGCACCGCGTTCGTTTTCACATGTACACTGACAACACCCAGCCCTACCTCACCACCATTCCTCCCCACTGTTGCTAAATTATCAAACTGCTTATCCCACATCCAGTACTGGATGAGCACAAATTTCCTCCCATTAAAAATTGGAGGATCAAAGCCCTTGTCTTCAGTCACCACTACAAATTCTGTTCTGTAACTACTGAGTCCATTCCTATGAGGTAACATTGGGATGTATTGTCCTATGTTTGTCAAGCCAGGAAGCTTTGTACCTAAGCGAGAGGGAGAAAGATATTCCTATAATATTCAATGCATTTCCGAAGTTTTTATGAGGTTATTAGACAGTGTTTTCTCACAGATCTCCCCACCTTGAGAAGGGAATATCCTTATTGACTTCTCACAACTGATTTCTGACTAACCTCACTATTTCTAAGCTCCGAGCTTGTTTTCCTAGTTTCTTAATGACAAACTGTTCATAACATACTAAAGCAACTAGAATGATCAGAATCAGCAACTCAAACCCTTGAGCTGCCACCTAGAGTAAATGTCAAAACTTTTCCACTAAAATATGATAACTATCATCTTAGATTCATCCTCCCCACTTGCCGATCATCTCACACAATCTATGTTATTGGCATGTTATAAATACACCTGGTTCAAACAAAATTTCATGCACGGACTTTAAAGATTCTCCAGCTCTCTGTTCACCTGCATTCTCCTTGTGGATATTTTCTAAATACAGCTTCTATTTCTCTCTTCACATTAATTTTACTCCCTCTCATAGGTACCAGTGTGTTTAATTCTGTCTAGATTGTTTGAAACTCAGTTTCTGTATGGTGTATATTTCGATGTCTTGATAATTTAAAATGTTGTCTCATTCTACTGGCCACAATAATCAGGCATGTTCTGTTGTCAAGTAGCTGAGCATGTCTGGGGCCTGTTCTTCCGTGCAGGGTCACTATGGATCTCCAGATGTTAGTTACACCGCATGTAACTTATCACATCTGCATACTCACACCGCTTTCCCAATAGCATGCCCCATGTACCATCTGATACAGCCCACTCTTGGACTTTCAAGTGATCTTATCATAAGATCAAGCTGGTGCCTTCCTGAAGATCTTTGCTTATCTCTTCCTGCATGGTTCTGATGCCTTCAGGTAGTGGGCAGACTATCAGATTCAGCATTTTTTTAAAGTTCAGAAGCAAGGATACAAGAGAAAACTCTCGATGTACTCGTCTCATCTCCACTTTTCTGACTTTCATTAGAATGTACGTGATCCAGATCATCTATTCCCTTGAACAAACCCAGAGTGACAGATTCCAATTTCCAATCGGTGGTGCGATTTTCTCTGTCTTTTATTCTAATTTGGACATCCCATTAATTACAATTTAATTTCATTTAAGAGCATTGGAGGAACTTTACTGTCAACTTTAAAATTCAGATAATATGGTGTTTGTAGATCAGAGACAGAATTACATATAAATGTAATCAGAATGCAGATATCTCTCATATCTCCCGTTCACAGACACTTTGTCCTGAATGACAACAAATGGAATGAAGGCCAGTCTTTAAAAAGCAAAGCCTTTAGTTTAAATTGTCACCAGGCTGTCAGTGGAAAGGGTTAACTTCTCAGCTTGTTAGCAAAGGGGCTGAAGAAACATTCTCAAAATGTGCACACTTGTGTAAACTTTATGTAACTTCATTTTCAGATCAAGGATGAACCAAACCCCATTTCAATCTTTGATTTTTCAATTCTCTTGGCATTTTTCTCAGCTTTTCCCAAATGTGTTCTTTATTCTTTCTTCAGACGCCTTTCCAAATGACTGTAATTAAACTGAAGGAGAAAAAAACTAAAAAGTTACCTTTCACAGGTAAACAAAAGCTTCGACCTTCTGAGAACAGAAGAGTTAAAGAGGGTGGAGCTTCCCACAGCTTGTGAGCTCTGAAACATAACCTCAAAGCTGAAGCTTATCTTTAAGGAATCAAACTTATCGATGCCCTTTACAATTGTACAAGTTCATTGTAATTCATACTTAAAGGTTTACTTTCACTCAGTAATTATAAACTTTCACTTTTCTCAGCACAGAAGCTGGCAGCATTTTAGATTAAATCCCAATTGTACACTTCTCTTGTAACTGGTGTATGGATAAGATAATGTCCACTGTAGATCTGCCAGCACAGAAACGGCACTGTGCTTCTGGATACACTCAGTGTGCAAGTAGATGGAGTCTTTTGATCAGGACCCTTCCCTATTGTGCTGAGGTGTGAGGTAGCCCTGTAGTTGTGGAAATCTCCTTTGTCACCTTTCTTTTATTATATTGTTATCATTCTTCAATCATTCATTTCCTGTGGAAAGGATCCTACCTTCCAACAGAGAAGGAGGAGCTCATGAAGCTGTGACAGTAGATGGGACTTTCTGGGTTTGAGCAGTTCAGCTGGAATTCCATCCTTGCCGGGTGCCTTTCTGCTTGCTAAACAATCAATGGCTTTTTCGAGCTCAACTGATGAGGGTTCCTCGCCCAACTCAACCGTGGCAGGAAGCTGCAGGACAGTGTCAAGCAGAGACTGGGAGTTGTCTGTCTCGTGGGAGTACAGCTCACAGTTGTGTTAACCCCTGCGGGACATTTGTTTACTTCTGTCGATGAGAACTTCACCATCTGCTGATTTCAGGGGGCAACTTTGATGATGGTCGGACCAAGCGCCCTCCTGATCCCATCATACACAACAGGTAGATTTCCATTGTCACAGGCAGTTTGGGTTTTTGACGTGGGCTGTTCCAGTGTTTATTTACACAGTATTTCCCTGCCTTTTACACAACTGTCTTGGCTACTTTCAAGTTACACCATGTTCTAGCTCACAGTATCAAAGAAACATAGAATCTTTACAGTGCAGAAGGAGGCCATTCGGCCCACAGAGTCTGCACTGGCTCACTGAAATAGCATTCCACCTAGTCCCACTCCCCTGCCATATCCCAGTAATCTTGCACATTCTCTCTTTTCAGATAGCCATCCAATTCCCCTTTGAATACATCGATTGTACCTGCCTTCAAAACCCTTTCAGGAAGTTTGTTCCAGACTCCAACCGCCCTCTGGGGGAAAAAGAAATCCTCACATCACATTTACTCCTTTTGTCAATCATTTTGTATCTGTGCCCTCTAGTTCTTGATGTTCTCTTGAGTGCGAGCAGTTTCTCACTATTTATCCTGTCCATACCCCTCTGGATCTTGAATGCCTCTATCAAACCTCCTCTCAGCCTCCTTTTCTCCAAGGAAAACAGTCCCAGCCTCTTAACGCTATCCTCATAGCTTCAGTTATTCATCCTGAGAATCATTCTGGTTGAATATCCTGTGTACCCTCTCCAATGCGTTCATGCCCTTCCTCAAGTATGGCGCACAGAATTAGACACAGTACTTCAGATGAGGCCTAACAAGTGTCTTATACACGTTCAACATGAACTCCTTACTCTTGTACTGAATGCCCCTATTAATAAAGCCTAAGATACTATATGCTTTATCAACTAGTCTCTCAGCATGCCCTGCCATCTTCAATTACCTATGTATTTATACATTGAGGTCCCTCTGTTTCTGCACCTCCTTTAGAAGCTCTCCCTTTATTTTATACTCTCCCACCACATATTTCCTGCCAAAAGGAATCACCTCACACTTCTCTGCATTGAACTTCATCTGCTACTTGTCTGCCCAATTCACCAACATGTCTATGTCCTTTTGAAGCTCAAGACTATCGACTATCCTCATCACAGTTAAGAACATTTCCAATCTCCATATCATCTGCAAATTTTGAAATTATACCCTGCACACCACAGTCTAGGTCATTAATATATATCAGGAAGTGCAAGGGTCCCAACACTGACTTTGGGGAACTCCACTACAAACCTTCCTTCAATCTGAAAAACAATCATTTATCTCTACTCTGTTTCCTGTCACTCAGCAAATTCTTATTTTCTTATCCAAGTGCCTACTTTCTCTTTTATTCCATGACCCAGAATTTTGCTCACAAGTCTGTCGTGTGGCACTGTATCAAATGCATTCTTAAAATCCATATACAGCACATCAACATCGTTTCCATTATCAACCTTCTCTATCACCTTCTTAAAAAACTCCAGAAACTTAGCTAAACATGATTTTCCCTTAATGAATCCATGCTGCCTTTCCTTAATTACCCTGTACTTATCTAAGTGACTATTGATTTTATCCCATACTTAGTTTGCAGAAGTTTCCCTACCACTGAGGTGAAACTGACTCGTCGGTAGATGTCAGCTTTATCTTTGCACCCCTTTTTGAACAAGGGTGTACAAATCACAATTCTCCAGTCCTCTAGCATCTCCCCTGTCTATGTAAGACTGGAATATTATCACCAGTGCCTCTGCAATTTCCACTCTCACTTCCCTCAGTACCCTTGGATGCATCTCATCCAGTCCTGATACATTATGTATTTTAAGTAAAGACAGCCATTCCAACACCTCCTTCCTCTCAATTTTAAGTTCTTCTTGTGTACCAGTTACCTCCTCTCTCACTGTGGCATGGGTAGCAAATTCTTCCTTTGTAAAGACAGATGTAAAGTACTCATTCAAAACCGCTGCTATTTTTCCAGCCTTCGCATGCAAGTGTAATTTTTTGGCCTGTTAAGTTGAGGTTGTGCATCAGGTAGGCTTTGATTTTTGCTTCAATGACAGATTCATCTCTGCTGAGTGGGTCTCAAACCAGTCTTTGTTGTGGGTTCCACCTTTCCCAAATGTTGCTGCTCCTGTGTCAGAAATTATTGAACTCAGCGACTTCCAAGATTCAGCAATATCAATGTTGGTTGATGAAGCTTTTATTGATGTAACTGTAAAATATTTCACTATTTTGTTTACGTTCCTTGATAATTTACTTTCATCGTGGAGGTGTCATTGTGAAGAATGTACAAGTGAGTAAGATTTGTCAGCAAGAATTAATCAGCACTTCCTAATTGGAGACGTTAATCAGGCACTGAATTGTAGATTTTGCACGAAAGATCAGTTTATGATTGAAGTAAAAGTTCATAATTTTATTCAAATCGAATTCCTATCAAGAATTTTTCAATTAAGGGGAAAGATCACAGATAGTGTTTTTAAAAAGGAGCTGTCCAGGAACTATCTGAAGCAGAGGCAGATTGTATTCCAGATTGTTACCTGTGTCAGGTGAACCATGAAAGACAAGGTTTAGTGGGCCTTACAGGATTGAAAGGAGACTGACTGAAGTAAGCTATTATACTCCAAATAGAAGAAAGAAGCAGAGGGTGTGTCATGTAAATCTGCTTAAACAGTCCTTTAACCGGGAAGATAACCAAAAGGAGGTATTAGTAGTGATAGATAAGAGAAAGAGGTAAAAATGAAGGATTCTGAAATTGACTTTCTTCTACTCAAATTGGACAATGAGGAGGTAATTAAAAATGTAAATGTTAAATTCAGTTACCTTCCAGACAAGTGTCAAAGTGATTCAGAAAAGCGATTGCAGCCACATATAAATTGGGGAAAACAAATTTAGCTACACATGACGTAGATTTGGGAGATTCAGTTTCAATGAGGCAACACCCATATAGATTGAAAACAGTAAAATTAGCTCAAGTGCAGAAAGAAATCGAATTCATGCTTCAGAATGACATCACAGAGTCTAGTTGCAGTAATTGGATTTCACCTATTGTGATGGTGCTGAAAACAGATGGAACACAAAGACTGTGTGTGGATTAAAACTAAATGCAGTGACAAAAGCAAATTCATATCCTATTCCATGGTTGGAAAATTGTATTGATAAAGTGGGACAGTTAGAGTTTATCATAAAAGTTGGGCTTGCAGTGAACATATTGGAAAGTACTGTTATCGAAAAGAGCAAAACAGGTATCGGCTTTTGTAACGCCAGATAGACTATATCAGTTTAAAGTCATGCCATTTGGTATGAAGAATGCACCAGCAACATTTCAGAGACTGACAAAGTAATTGCAGGACTGAGCAATTATGCTGTTTATATTGACGACTTGGTAGTTTTCAGTCAAATGTGGGAGGAGCATTTAAAACATCCAAAAGGACTGTTTGATCGACTTCAAGAGGCTAATTTGGTGGTGAATTTGGCTAAGAGTGAATTTGTAAAAGCGGAAGTTACATAACTAGGCCATACCATTGGACATGGTCAGGTGGACCCCATGTGATATGAATGTAAATGCCATCGAGAATTTCCAAGTGCCTCTAACAAAATGGGATTCCTGGGCATGGGTCGATTTTACCGGACGTTTGTACCAAATTTTAGCAGAGTGGTTGCTCCGTTGAGTGAACTACTAAAAAAGAACAAGAAATTCCAATGTACACAGAAGTGTCAGAATGCATTTGACAGTATGAAAACTGTTTTGACGACTACACTAGTTTTGGAAGCATCTAATTATGCCAAGAAGTTTAAGTTGGCAATTGATGGAAGTGATTTGGGTATTGGTGCTGCGTTGTTACAAGAATATGAAACAGGAATTGAAAAGCAGGTAGGATATTTTTCATGGGAGAGGAATGTACATCAGAAAAGATACTCAACCATCCAAAAAGAGACTCTAGGTCTGGTGTAAGAATTGCACCATTTCTAGGTTTATGTTTCAAGCAATTATTCGGAAAATATTGTTTATACAGACCACAAATCTTAAACATTTCTGGACAAATTTCGCGACCGAAGTGGAAGACTGTTCAGATGGAGTTTATTACTGCAACCTTTTAATTTACAGATTATACATGTGACTGGGCGAGGAAATTTAATTGCGGATGCATTGTCAAGAGTTAAAAGTTCAAAGGAAATTGGACATTTGATGCGTGGACACTGGACTCTGTTGATTCAAATGATTTGTATATGTTGTCATGTACATGCACGTAATAGTTCCGTGCATATAGATAAGTATAGTAAGCAATGTAAGGTGGGTTGAGAAAATGAAAACTTCTTCTAAAATTATGATGGTTCATTTTCCCATAAAGATTGAGGTGCCAAAGTACCAGCATTATTTTTCCTAATATCACTGTCGGATAATTCAAAGCAGGCTTCTGTTTGCACGTCTGTATGGTTCTGTGTGTGTGGCTAACTTAATTAAACTAGGGACGATTAGACAGCAAGGTTAAAATGATCAAAGAAGATAGGTGTAAAACAAGCATTTCAAATGGAGATGAGTAAAACGAGGGTGAGGTCAGCAGGTACAATGTGAATGAAATTTGCATTTTTAGGTAAGTGGAGAAGTGCTGGATTTTCAAAGGGATATGGAAGATGTTCACAACTGGCAAGTGGCAAGATAAATAAGGCAAGGTCCTTACGTTGATTTTTCTCCAAAAGTGCTGGCCATAATGATAACATGAAAGATTTTTTTATATTCTAGGAAAAGTAACTTCTGAAGACAAGTGGAAACAACGGGATTTACAAATCAAGAGGAAGAAACATATTTAAAGAAGGATGGAAGGCTGTGTGAGGTGTGGCTGTGTGAGATATTGAAAGATAACTGTGTGAAACAGGCTTGGGGGGTGGGGGGGATGGGGGGGGGGGGTGGAGGGTGGAAGCCTCTAGCCACCCCGCAGAAGTTTGCTGCTCCAGTAACCAAAGTTGTTTTAAAAGCCTGTGGAAGTCCATTGTCCAGTGAATGCTTGTGGTCATTATGGTGGATGACTCAATAAATTTGGAATCTACTTGGACTTTTGCCTTAAAGGATATGTATAGTTGGGAGATTGGTTAAGTAGAAATTTTGGGATCTGTTATAACTGTAACTGTAATCTTGTGTGTATGTTTAAGTTTTTCTTCTTTTGTTAATTAAATATAAATCGCAAAATCGTTTCCCTTGTGCATTTGGTCAGCCTGGCAAATAACACCTGCCGTATCATAATAGGGCACACATCCCTGAACATCAGCGACAGGTCCAGAATATTAAACTCTAACCGCTTATAAGGTTGTTAATATAAGCAGAAAATAAACTAAATATTGTCAGCTGGTCAATCCTGGACACAATTAACAGCAGCAATAACAGCAGAACACAGCTCCTGCAGCCACTTGTGAATTCTCTGGTGTTTTGGTAGATATTGTGACCGAGTGAATCCCTTCCCACACACCTAACAGGTGATTGGCCTCTCCCCAGTCTGAGTGCATTAATGTGCAGAACGTTTGAACCCCTTTCCACTGGGTGTGCAGCTGAAGGGCCTTTCCTCAGTGTGAATTCACGAGTGTAACATGAGTCTGACTAAATGAGTGAATCCCTTCCCATACACAGAGCAACTGAACGGTCTCCCCTCTGTGTGAACTTGCTGGTGTAGCATGAGGCTGGCAGGCTTCGCAAATCCCTTCCCACACATGGAACAGATGTGCGGCTTCTCCCCAGTGTGGCTGTGGCAATGGATTTACAGCAGATGTCGATAATTGAATCCTTTCCCACAGTCCTCACATTTCCATGGGTTCTTCATGGTACTGGTGTCCTTCTGTCTCCGCAGGTTGGACAATCAATTGAATCCTCATCCATGCAGAGAACACATGCACAGTTTCTCCCCGATGTGAATGGTGTGATGTTTGTTTTCAAACTGTGCAACTAATTAAAGCCCTTTCCAGCCACTACACTGGAACATTCTCAAGTGTATGTCTGTAGGTGTGTGTGTGTCTCAATGCTTTTCCAGTCGCACTGACATTTGAAATCTTTTCCCACAGACAGACCAACCACACATTTCCCCTTCCACATTCAAAGGTGGATGATAATTATGTTCTGAATAATCAAGTGAGCCGACCAAGGTATTTATTTTTGAGTTTCACATCTGAAAATCCTCCCCAAATACCCAATAAAAACAGTTTACAGAATTAATCACTGTAAATTCAGGATAAAAATTCAACCCATCACACCATCTCCACCATTTCTTTCCTCCACTCCCTGTTTTCTCCCTCCCTCAACTCTGGCTGCGTTCAGTTCTCCAGCCACTATGCGCAGAGTGAGAATAAAATCAATGAATCAATCATTTTCTCCCTTGGTCACTGGAAGTCTGAAGCTCCGCCCACCTCCTGTTGTTTCCCCAATATGCCTGCACATGAAGCAAAAAGCCCCAGAGCTGTAACACAGAAGCTGCAGCTTCTTATCGGGGGATTGCGGCCTCCAACAAGTGTTTCTGAATCCTCCCCGCCCATCTTCAAGGGTTTCCGCACTGCACAGGCTAACAATGCCCGTGAAGTGATTGACGGCAGCTCCGCACCAATAGGAAGAGGGGGGGAGGGACTGGAGAACCACGTAGTTGTGGCTGGTCCTCTAAACAATGGGAGCAAAATAAAAGCTCAACCTCAAATGTTCCAGGAACGGATAGGTTATAATCACCAGGAAAGGCTGAGCAGCCTGAAACTCTTTTCTCTAGAAAAGAGAAGGCTGAGAGATGACCTGATAGAAACGGGATGCTTTGTGCCTGTTTCGTCAGGGATTCGAGGTGATATTTATTCATTCAGCTGCAGATTTACATCCTCTGAATCGGCATCAAACAAACAATGAAATGTTTAGATATATAGAAAGAAAGGTTCTACATTGAGATGGATTTCTTAAGATCGGATTTTGTCATCTACTGAATCAGCATTTTTATCAAACTTTCCCTGCTTTTAGACTACAACAGTGACTACGCTTCAGAAAGATTTCATTGGCTCTAAAGCGCCACCCGTTGCCCTCAGTTGGTGAAAGGCTTTATTAAATGTAAGTCTTTCTTTCTCTTCTTTCTTTCTGTTTGTCAATCAAAGTTAACAATCATATGGAATGGTGAAGTGTATCTGTTCCTTTCCGTGTCTACCCCACTGTCTTTATCTGTCTCTCTTTGTCACTGTATATCTGCCTCGCTCTCTTTCACTCTCTCAGTCTCTCTGTCTGTGTCTCTATCTCTGTTGACTCTTGTGGTCTTTGTTCCCTCCATTCACCCGCTATCTGTGTGCAACCAAGGTTCAATGGATTGATTCCTGAGTGACAGTGAACATGCTGAGAGGCTGTTTCCCTCTGGCTGGAGCGTCTAGAACTGGGCTCACATTCTCTGGATAAGGCGCCAGTCATTTAGGACTGAGGTGAGGAGACATTCCTTCACTCAAAGTCTTGTGAACCTTTGGAATTATGTAGCCCAGAACTCTGTGGATCCTCAGTCGATGAGCATATTGAAGGTTAAGGTGGATAAATTTTTGGGCTTTAAGGGAATGAAGGGCTATCGGGATTAGGTGGGAAATTGATGTTGAGGTTAGGGATCTGATATAGTCTTATTAAGTGGTGGGGGAGGCTCGAGGGGGCTTATGGTCAATTCCTGCTCCTTTTTTGATGTTTTTAATATTCGATTTCAGTGGAAATACCATCAAGGCGACGGGAAACAGCAGGTTGAGGGAGGTAACCTGGCCGAACGGCCTCAGGCGCTGGATTCAAGTTCCAGTCTCTGTGGAACCGCTGCCAAAGTTATAGGTGGTTCACCTGTGGGTCACTTTCAATGCTCTGTTCTCACAAAAAAGTGCCAGCTCAAAGTGAATGCGGGTGTGTATTGGGTTTCATTTTAACTGGGAGAAGGAAGAGAGGCAATACAAATATTAATTGCTTTTGAGAGAACGCACGGCAGTTGAGTTGTTCCTCCAGACAGCCAGCATGGAGAAGATGGGCCGAATGCTCGTCTTCTCTGCTGCAGCCATCTTATATACCAACAACATTAACTGGCAATCGGGTCAGCTGCAGTGGCCGAGTGGATCTAATGATGGAGTTCAAATCCATCGGGATTTCCCCCTTCAAATTATTCCTGGTTTTAACTCTGTCTCTCGGTTAAAATGAATCCAAGCACTCGGGGGTTTTCCTCTTTCCGTTCATTCACGAAAACATTCATGAAACTTATAGTCACAGTAGAACAAAAACAGAGCCAGGTTGGTGTCAGGCTTGCTTTCTGGGTGTTTGTCGCTCCTTAGAAACAATCCCTTGCCCTCTGCCACTCTCGGTGTATATGTCTGTGTGTGTTCCTCTGTGTGTGTCAATGTGGTTCAGTTCCCCGAGGGGTTGAATACATTTTTACCATCACAAACATTATTCACATTAGATGTGCAGTTTCATATCAAAATGTTGCAGAGAAAAATATCAGGATGGAAGATGCAGGAGGAGTTTGCAATGTTTGGAAGGAGGTGCAGCTCAGAAGTGGAAGATTCAGCGAGGAGTTTTCTTCCATTTCACATGAGATTTGGAACCAGACCTGGGAGATATTTGTGTCAGTGTAAACAGTAAAATCTCCCCTATTACCCCTACATTTTCCCTTGCACTACCGTCTCGATAGTCAATGTTTTGCAGCCTATCACAGCCATTCTCTCAATCCCTATCTTCCCCTCTGTGTTTGTTCCCGAACGCTTGCGACCGGATGACATTTCCAACTCTGATGCAAAACTCGAGCGCTCACGCCACTGATTCTGGAAGAGGTGATCTGCATTTCTCGCTTTTAATCAGGAAATTATTCAGACTCATTTAAAAAGTTTGCACGAGGTCAATAAATTATCATTCCCTCACCAGGAATCGAACCCAGGCCACGGTGGTGAAAGCACCGAATCCTAATCATGAAATTACCTGGGGAGCTGCTCAGAAGATTCACAACCTGGCTTATCTCTGTTACCTGTGCCTTTTATTTTTATTTCCGACCCCTTTCACCAGAGACACGTTTCAAACTAACATAAGACCGTAAGAAAAAGGAGGAGGAGTCGACCATTCGGCCCCTCAAGCCTGCCCTGCCATTCAAAAAGATCATGGCTGATCTGCCCCAGCTCTTTTGTGCCAGCCCTTCATAGCCCTCAACTCCCCGATATTTAAAAAATCTATCTACCACCTTTTTAAATACGCACAGTGATCTAGCCTCCACAACTCTCTGGGGCCGAGAATTCCAGGCATTCACTACCCTCTGAGAGAAGAAATTCCTTCACATCTCAGTTTTAAATGAGTGCCCCCTTATTCTGCAACTATGCCCCCTAGTTCGAGATTCCCCCACTTGTAGAAACATCTTCTCGACATTAACCTGTCAAGCCTAATCAGAATCTTGTACGTTTCAATAAGATCACCTCTGATTCTTCTAAATTCTAATGAATAAAGGCTTAATCTGTTTTGCCGTCCTTGATAAGCCAGCGCCTTCATCCCAAAAATAAGGCTACTGAATCTCTTTTGAACTGCCTCCAATGCCAGTATACCATTTCTTAAATACAGAGACCAATACTGTGCACAGTACTCCAGATGTGGCCTCACCATCACCCTGTACAGTTGTAACACGACTTCCCTATTTTTAAACGCCAGCCCCCGAGCAATACAGGCCAAAATTCCATTTGCTTCTTAATTACTTGCTGCACTTGCCTGCTAACTTTTGTGTTTCATACACGAAACACCCAGATCCCTCTATGCTGCACTTTTTCAGAGTCTCTCTCCATGTAAAAGTCTGCTTTTTGATTCTTCCTACCAAAGTGCATGACCTCACACTTTCCTACATTAAACTCCATCTGCCAAGTTTTTGCCCAATCACTCAACCGATCTACACCCCCTTGCAGATTCCTTATGTACTCATCACAACCTGTCCTCCCACCTACTTTTGCATCGTCAGCAAATTTGGATAAATTACACTCTGCCCTTCCTCCATGTCATTAATATAGCTAAGAAATAATTGAGGCCCTAGACTGATCCTTGTGGCACTCCATTAGTTACGTATTTCCAACCTAAAAAATCCCAACTCTGTCTTCTGTGTGTTAAATTGGGCTCTTTACATTGCAGGGTAATAGGGATCACGGTCTCTCACACACGGGAAGTTTCCCCGCTACATTGCAGGGTTTGTGTAGGGTAATAGGGATGACGGTCTCTCACACACGGAAAGTTTCCCCGCTCGAAAAGGTATAGAAGCATTAACAGAATTAAGTGTGAGGAAAGGTTGTATCGTTCCCGTTTGTTGTTAAATAGTAACTGGATGCATCATCTCAAAACCATGTGACATTTATACTTCTCCAGGTTTTGAATGATATTCTGAAAAATGCATGGCTCGGAAAAAAGAGGGAAAGATGGGGGCGGATTTGCTGTAAGTTGTTCGCACATGTGTGAAGTGTTGAATGAGCTGCTGATGTGCTGTGTCATCTGATGATTCTAATGTTAGATCAATTTCTCTGTCGCGTGGCTCAGGTTTTCAGCCGAATTGGACTTCCACAAAACAAGGTTCTGAAGTGCACTAAGACAGCACAGTTTGATATTCCAGGTGGTTCTGCAAGGAGCTGCGTGTAGCTTTTGTAGCCTAGTGGTTATCACATTTGCTTCACACGCCGAGAATTCCCTGAATCGAAACACATTGAAGAACAGTGGAACTGGCAGCATTTGTGGAAAATATTCTTGCTGCCATTCACAACCCGGATCTGTGTAACACTGAATGTTGATGGGGGAAAACCAACGGCTTCATCTCCGAACCACCAAACTTAACAGTTAACAGCCGAACGCGCTGACCAATTGTGCTGCAGAGACTGATGCAACTTTCTGTGCTCTTTGTACAGGCACAGCCAAGTCACTTTGAACATCAGCACAACTTTCTCACCTCTTCAAACATGATCTGCTTTGTTGTTTTTTAAAATTATTCTTACGACCAAGTGAGTAGCTTCAGACTTCGTGGCATTTTTCTCCGCCTGGTATTTTGTTAGCCAGTCACTTCTTATATATTACAGAAACAGGAAATGCTGGGAAAACTCAGCAGGTCTAACAGACTCGGTGGAGAGGGAAACAGAGTTAAAGTTTCGAGTCCCTATGACTTCTTCAGAGCTGAAGAAAGCAGAAAGTGAAGGAATTTATACTGCTGAAGCGGGGCAGGGAGAGTAGAGCAGGTGATGCTGGATAGAAGGTCAGCGATAGGTGGGAACTAAGGGGAGATTGACAAAGGTGTCATGGACACAAGGCAAATGGGCTGTTAATGGTAGTGGTGAGGGCTGAAGAAGGTGCTGATAGTGGCATAAAAATAAGAAAGCAGAATGTGTGAATAGCAGAACAAGAGTCAGCACTTTGTGAAAAACCAGCATGGAAGGAGTAACAGATGGCCCTTTGAGGGTGGGGTAGGGGGGAAGGGCGGTGCTTGGGGGAAAAATGATAGAAAAGGGGTTTAAAAGGGGGGATGAAATAATGAATAAATGAATAAAAATAAGAAAATAAAAATACATTTTTATAAAAGGATTTTAAAAAGGGTCAAAATGGAGGAGAGAGTTCATGGTCTGAAGTTGTTGAACTCAATGTTAAGTCCGGAATGCAGTAAAATGCGTAGTCGGAAGATGAGGTGCTGTTCCTCCAGTTTGCGTTGAGCTTCACTGGAACAATGCAGCAGGCCAAGGATGGACATGTGGGCATGAGAGCAGGGTGGAGTGTTGAAATGGCAAGCGACAGGGAGGTCTGGGTAATGCTTGCGGACAGACCAAAGATGTTCCGCAAAGCGGTCACCCAGTCTGCGTTTGGTCTCTCCTGTGTAGAGGAGACTGCATTGGGAGCAGCGAATGCAGTAGACTAAATTGAGGGAAGTGCAAGTGAAGAGGTGCGTCACCTGAAAGGAGTGTTTGGGCCCTTGGAAGGTGAGGAGGGAGGCCCCTAAAGGGCCATCTGTCATTTGCTCTACGTTGTTCTTTCATAGAGTGCTGATCCTTGTTCTGTATTAACACATTCTGCTTTCTTACCTTTAAGTCACAATCGGCACCTGTTTTTTATCCCTTTCCACTACCATTAACATTCCCTTTGTCTTGTGCCCCTGCCATCATCGTCAATCCCCCCTTAGCCCCCACCTATCGCTGATCTTCCCACTTGCTTCCCCCCACCCCATCGCAAACAGTATAACTTTCATCACGTTTCTGCTTCTCTTCAGCTCTGAAGAACAGTTACATTGACTCTGTTTCTCTCTCCACAGATGCTGAACTTTTACAGCATTTTCTGTTTTTAATACAGATTTCCAGCATCTGCAGTATTTTAACTTAAAAGCAAAATGCTTCTCCGCAGCATTTTATTTTTTCTTCTTATGCAGTCTCTCAGATTTCCACGTTATTTGGTATTCTCAGCTGAAGGATAAACATAGACCTCAGCAAAGATTGAACGCATGACCCCTGGTTTACAAGGCCAGCAATCCAAACGCTGAGCTTTGGAGACACCTACTAGCTACAACGTACGGAAAATGGACCATATTCAGTAGAACGAGGTACAGGTTGAAGTCCCGAGTGGATGACATTTGATAGACCTGGAAATGTCTGAGATGGAGAACAGGGAGTTAAAAGATGCAACATGAAAGCGGCAGAATTTGATGTGTGTCAGTTACTGTCAGTGATGAATTTCTGCCGTGTGTCGCCTTGTCAGTTTCACAGGAGCCGCAGGGATGAGGTTGGCGGCACCTGATTAAAATGAGGAATAATGGGAACTGTAGTCATCAGGATTCAAACCTACAGGGGGAAACCCCAATGGATTTCAAATCCGTCACCTTAAACATTCAGCCACGACTAACAGCAGCTTCCGAGATCAAATGTGTTCTTATCAAATCAGAGATGGCTGCAAAATAAGTCACTCGGCCCATCGTTTCTGTGCTGGCTCTCTGGAAGAGCAACTCAACCAATTCCACACACCCCGCTTTCCTCCCAACAATTTATATTTGCATGGCCTCTCCGCATTTTTCCAAACAAAATAAAAGAACAAAGATCAAAGAAAAGTACAGCACAGGAACAGGCCCTTCGGCCCTCCAAGCCTGCGCCGATCATGGCCCGTCAACTAAAATAATTTGCACTTCCGGGGTCCGTATCCCTCTATTCCCATCCTATTCATGTATTTGTCAAGCTGCCTCTTAAACACCACTATCGTACCTGCTTCCACCACCTCCTCTGGCAGCGAATTCCAGACACTCACTACCCTCTGCGTAAAAAACTTGCCCCGCACATCTCCTCTATAGTTTTCTCCTCTCACCTTAAATCTATGTCCCCCTAGTAATTGACTCTTCCACCCTGGGAAAAAGCTTCTGACTATCTACTCTGTCCATGCCACTCATAATTTTGTAAACTTCTATCAAGTCGCCACTCAATCTCCGTCGCTCTAGTGAGAACAATCCCAATCAGAGTTTCTCCAACCTCTGCTCATAGCTAATAATCTCCTGACCAGGCAGCATCCTTGTAAACCTCCTCTGCATCCTCCCCAACGCCTCCATAGCCTTCTGGTAATGTGGTGACCAGAATTGCACGCAATATTGGAAGTGTGGCCTAACCAAGGTTCCATACAGCTGCAGCATGACTTCCCAGCTTTTATACTCAATACCCCTGCCAATAAAGGCAAGCACGCCATATTCCTTCCTGACTACCTTATCCACCTGCGTTGCCACTTTCAGTGACCTGTAGACCTGTACACCCAGATCCCTCTGCCAGTCGATGCACTTAAGGGTTCTGCCATTTACTGTATAATTCCTGACTGTAGTAAACCTTCAAAAATGCATTACCTCGCATTTGTCCAGATTAAAATCCATCTGCCATTTCTCCTCCCAAGTCTCCAACCGATTTATATCCCGTTCTATCCATTGACAATCCTCTTCACTATCTGCAACTCCTCCAACCTTAGTGTAGTCTGCAAACTGACTAATTAGCCCAGTTACATTTTCCTCCAAATCATTTATGTATACTACAAACAGCAAAGGTCCCAGCACTGATCCCTGTGGAACTCCACTAGTCACAGCTCTCCATTCAGAAAAGCACCCTTCCACTGCTACCCTTTGTCTTCTATGACCAAGCCAATTCTGTATCCATCTTGCCAGCTCACCTCTGATCCCGTGCGACTTTACCTTCTGTACCAGTCTGCCATGAGGGACCTTGTCAAAGGCCTTACTGAAATGCATGTATATAACATCCACTGTCCTTCCATCGTCGATCATCTTTCTCACTTCCTCGAAAAAATCGATCAAGTTAGTGAGACACGACTTCCCCTTGACAAAACCATGCTGCCCCTCACTAACACGCCCATTTGCTTCCAAATGTAGTAAATACTGTCACGAAGAATCTTCTCCAATAATTTCCCTACCACTGACGTAATGCTCACCGGCCTGTATTTCCTGGATTATCCCTGCTACCCTTCTTAAACAGTGGAACAACATTGGCCATTCTCCAGTCCTCTGGGACCTCATCCGTAGCCAGTGAGGATACGAAGATTTCTGTCAAGGCCTCAGCAATCTCCTCCCTTGCCTCCCTCAGTACTCTGGGGTAGATCCCATCTGGCCCTGGGGACTTATCCACCTTAATATTCTTCAATACGCCTAACACCTCCTCTTTTTTGATCTCAACATGATCCAGGCTATCTACACACTCTTCCCTAGACAAATCGACCGCTAAGTCCTTCTCTTTGGTGAATACTGATGGGAAGTAGTCAATTAGTATCTCTCCCCTTTCTTCTGGCTCCACACACAGATTCCCATCTCTGTCCCTGAGTGGGCCTATCCTTTCCCTGGCTACCCTCTTGCTTTTTACATATGTATAAAAGGCCTTGGGATTTTCCTTAATCCTGGTTGCCAGTGAGTTTTCATGACCCCTTTTAGCCATCCTGACTCCTTGCTTAAGTTTCTTCCTACTTTCTTTGTATTCTCCACGGGCTTCTTCTGTTCCCAGCCTTCTAGCCCTTACAAATGCTTCCATTTTCTTTTTGACTAATCTAATAAGTAACTCCATAGGCACCTTATCAAAATCAGGAATGAGGAGAACTGGAGCTGGTAGGATTTGGAAGTCTGTGAGGAGACCCCACAGGATTCCAACCCCATCCCCTTATCCACTCCACCGTGAACACAGGACCTGCACTGACGTCACTGATGTTTGTATAAAATCATAGGCGGCTACATCAGACGGTCATTCAGCATGTCGTTCACAAGCCGACTCTCTGGAAGAGGAACTCAACTACTATAATTCCACACCCTACCTTTTCCCCGCAGCAACTCATATTTATATTGTCTCTCCTCTTTCTTCTTGACAAAATGCAGCACAGGACGCTCAATTTTCGGTGGTGTGTGTTTGTCCAAATGGGGCTGCTAAATGTTTGACAGCGGTGGGATTCGAACCCACGCCTCCGTAGAGACTGGAGCCTAAATCCAGCGCCTTAGACCGCTCGGCCACGCTACCACATCGGTGCAAATTATTAATCATCTCCTTCATTAGCATTGCCACTGAAATAGAACAAAAGCAATGAAGTAGGAATTGACCATTCGGAATCGGGATCCAGCTCCGTCAGTTAATCAGATCATCCTGCACTTTGTAACAAATAGAAATCATCTCCACTCAAAAACACAGTGAGCCGCAGTGAAGGGTTGGCACCATTTAAACTGTCATTCAACTGGTCTGGTTCCGAATCTCCTGCTAGAAATGGCAAGAAAACCTCTCACTGAATTCATTCCGGGTCTTGACTTCAGAAGGACAGGACACAAGGTAACAAAGTACATTTCGGTAAATTGGGTTATAATATGGCAGAATCACCTGGAAAGAGCATCCGTGGTATTGGGAAACATAAAATTATAGAAAGTTACGGCAAGTAAGAGGCCATTCGGCCTGGCGTGCTGCTGTCAAAGAGCAGTTGTGATTGGTTGATCAGGAGTGGTCAATTACGCTTCCATTTCCAATTGCGAATTTAGGGAATGTTTGCAGATGAACGGGAATAAGAAACACGGGGGTATTTGGACGGTTGTTATTCCAATTAACCGACAAGTAATTCTACAGACCGTCAGTTAAAATCACTTGGCCACAACTATTTAGTGAAATCGAACTGTTGTTTGTATAAAATAATAGAATGGATACAGGGAGTAACAGAGAAAAAGGATTTTCAGTCCCTGCCATTAACCCAACTTCGACTGCCCCTCCCCATCCTCCCAACCAAAATGCAACACTGCACAGATTAGCCCGCCGCACGGAGCATTTTTAGGAAGTGTCTCAAAAGAAAACCACCGGAAAGTTTAATAACCGCGGGAGTGGAGCCCAAATCACAGGAACCTTGACCAGCAGCTCAGTGTACTCGGCCACTCAACCACAGTCAGAGCAGAAACAACCATTACGTTGGCCGGCATTGGCACTGAATGAGAATATATAATCATCCTCCGTTTTGTCACGTCCGGGCATTTAGTAGCTGAACAGCCTGCACTCAAAAAGAAACAGAAATAAATGTCCTCTTGCATCATTTAAAACAGCGCTTCTGTTTTCTCTGGACCATCTTAATATGAAGCCGCAGGAATAAGGTGAATAATGTTTGGATGGTAAAAATGAGGAACTGAACCACACACAGAGGAACACACACAGACAAAGACACCGAGAGTGACAGAGGGCAAGCGGTTGTTTCTAAGAAGAGACAAAACACCCAGAAAGCATGCCTGACACCAACCTGGCTCCGTTTCTGTTCCATTTCCGATTGCAAGATTCGTGAATGTTTTCAGGAGTGAACGGAAATAGGATAACTCCCGAGTTTCTGGATGGACTTGATTCAATGTAACCGATAATTAACTCTGTAGAAACAGAGTTTAAGCAGGAATAATGAAAAGCGGAAAAACCCAATGGGTTTGGACTCCATCGCCTTACCCACTCGGCTATGGCGAACGGCCCTATGCACAAGTTAATATGGTCGGTATAAAATTATAGATGATTACAGCAGAGAAGTACATTCAGCCCATCATGTCCATGCCATCTCTCTGAAGAGCCATTTAACTAATTCCAAAATATCGCCTGTTCCCCACAGCAATTTATATTGATGCTGTCTCTCCTCACCCTTCCTGTTAAAATGAAACACCACACACAAACCCAAACATTCAATCTGAACTGGCACTTGTTCGACCTGCTGTTCAAGCTGCTCATGTGCAACTTTCAATTTCCAAAACCCACCAACCTCATCACTGCGGCTCCTGTGAAACTGACAAGGGAACACAGGGCAGAAATTCATCACTGAAAGTAACTGAAACACATCAAATTCCAAACACTGTCATGTCACATCTGTTTCTGCTTCTGTCCCTGCCTCACCTCCCAAGCTCCCAAGTCAATTAGTTGCTTGATGCAGACACAGTAAGTCCATGAACTCAATATTTCCCTGGGAAGCAGGGACAGGGAAGGAAGACACGAGAATTTGAGAAGGGAAGGGTTTACAGGATCTCATTTTCCTGATTGTCCGAGATGCTGATAACAGGAATATGCACAGTGTGAATTATCCACAGCCACATTCTCCTTCCAGTCTTGTGCACGTTGTTAAGCTTTGAAATTGTTCATATTTTCACACTGGATTTCACTATGAAGAAAGCGGAGCTGGGATGAGCTTATGTTGTTTAGCAGATGCACTGCAAGAAGCAACAAAACAGGTTCATTTTGAAGGGGTGAACGGTTGAGACTACTTAATTGCCGTTGAACGAGTCAGGTGTCAAATTCAGTGATAGAAATGACAAGAAAACCCACTGAATTTGCTCATTGTCTTGAATTCAAAGCGTCGGATAGAAGGGCAGGGATTACATCTCGATGGATTGAGTTAGAAAATGGCAGTAAAATTTAGAGAGATACAACTGGGGTGTTGGGAAACACAAAATGGCAGAAAGTTACAGCAAAGAAATTGGCCAATCGGCCATGTGTTCTGCTTTGACAGAGCAGTGTGATTGGTTGATCTGAATATTCAAGAGCAATCGTCATTTAAGAAGGATGGGCAAAAAGGAAAAGGAGGTGGGTTAGTGCTGTTAATAAGGGACCAGATCCGCACATTAGTGGGAGAGGATCTTAGATTGAAGAATAAGTTTGGGTGGAGCTAATAAATAG
The DNA here is from genome assembly GCF_964194155.1 of Cetorhinus maximus. Taxonomy (NCBI): domain Eukaryota; kingdom Metazoa; phylum Chordata; class Chondrichthyes; order Lamniformes; family Cetorhinidae; genus Cetorhinus; species Cetorhinus maximus. The sequence goes on along the minus strand of NW_027596299.1, from coordinate 45,575 downwards.
TAAGAGGCATCAAACATTAGTGGGAGTTGTTTATATACCACCAAACTGTAGTGGGAATGTTGGGAATGGGATAAATAAGGAAATTAGAATTGAAGGTAACATGGGTAATACAGGAATAATATTTTGCCTCGCATCACCAGCTCTACAGTCAGTGCTTTGTTACCTATCACAGCCCTTCTCTTTTATTTTCACTTCCTCACTCCGACTCTGGATTTATTCTCGACTTGTTGCACGTGAGACATTTCAGTTCTGATGTGAAACTTCAACTCTCATTGCCCTGAATGTGACAGAACTGTGCTGTGTTGTTTTCAGCCAGGAAGACAATAATGTTGGCTTTAGCAGTTCGCCCAAGAGCAGAAAATCTCAATTCCCTGACAGGGAATCAAACCCGGGGTGATGCAGTGAAAGTGCTGAACCCGAACCAGTCGGCCATCAGGAAGCTGCTAACCAGTTTGGAAATTCGGCTCATGGAGGCTACTTTTGGAATTTTTTCTTTCCCGATCTCTTTCACCAGTCAACTTTCTCCGGCTCAATGGTCTGTTCAGGTTGAACACAAGTGGCTTCTTCAGCCAATGAGAACAACCATTGCTGTTGGCTGGAACATGAAATCGATACTTTCCTCCTTTAAGAAAGTTCTTAAAGCCTCCCCCTTTGACAGAGCTTTTAGTCAGCTGACCGATTATGAGGCTCAGCGTCACACTTTGTTATATAATGACCATGGGCGTCGCCTTGTGACGTTTCAACAGGTTAAAGGCGCTTTCTAAATGTAAGTTGTTGTAGTATGCTGTAGTATTATAAAAACTTGCCCTTTTAAGTGAGAGAAAAGCTGCCTTGTTCCTGTTTGTTGTTGGATATTAACTGAACGCATTATCTTACAAGCTTCTTATATTCGCTCTTCACCATTTCACAAAATAAACACTCAGCAAAGCGACTGTATCTTTCTGCTGGCAGCGGGTGATTGGAGAGTGCGGGGCCAGAATGTTGCTGCTTTTCTGCTTTTCCCTGTCTCACTCACTGTGGAGCTGAAGAAGAGAGAATAAGTAATGGGGTTATTTGAATCCAATAGCTTCATAGATTTCGAATGTGTTATTTGGAGGTGCATGGTTGGTCAGATTATAAATTATATTTGAAATTAATATTCAGATAAAAATATCATTACTGTTGGGACTCGTTGGGCACAGGAGAGTTGGATTTTTTTCTCATTGTCGCTTAAGAACCCAATAACAACCCGTGGCTGTGTGACAATGGATGTTGATTGTGTTTTATATAAACGTGTCATTTTGGGGAGAAACGTTTCTCTAATGAAAGAGGCCTGAAATTACAATAAAAGGCACAGGTAATATGGATTAGCCAATGCGAATAAAGTTTGTGATGGTAAAAATGTATTCAACTCCTCAGGGGACTGAACCACATTGACACACACAGACATATGCACCGAGAGTAACAGAGGCCGAAGGAGAGACAAAGACCCAGAAAGCAAGGATGTCACCAACTTGACCAATTATCGTTCCTTTTCAGACTGCAAATTTATGAATGCTTGCAACTGAAATAACGTTTAGTAACACGGATAAGAAGAATTATGATCCTGAATGGAGATGAACGGAAGTAAGAAGGAAGGGGGTGTTTGGTTGGTTTTAATTTTATTTAGCCAATGATTAATTCTGCAGACAGTTTGCAATTTATTCTCGGGATGTGGGGTTCGCTGGCTGGGCCAGCATTTATTGCCTATCCCTAGTTGCCCTTGAGAAGGTGGTGCTGAGCTTCCTTCTTGAAATGCAACTGTCCATGTGGTGTAGGTACACCCAAAGTGCTTTTAGGAAGGGAATTCCAGGATATTGAACCAGCGACAGTGAAGAAACAGCGACATATTTCCAAGTCAGAATGGTGAGTGACTTGGAGGGGAAATTCCAGGTGGCAGTGTTCCCATCTATTTGCTGCCCTTGTCTTTCCAGATAGTAATGGTTATGGTTTTGGAAGGTGGTGTCTAAGGAGGCTTGGTGATTTCGTGCACATGTGATAACCAGTTCACTACAGAACAATACCTAACAAAGCCAGAGGCACCTGCACCTCATGTTAAACTGTGAGGTCCTGCAGCAGCACTTTGGGTCCTTGTTTTACAGAAATAAGATTCGGGTGGCAGATTTAGAAATGCTGTCGTCAAATTAACCTGGTAATGTCATCATAAAACGGCAGACCGCTTGAGGAGACCATTCAATCATCATATCATTATCAGCTTTTTACAATTTTCTTTCAATTAGACTCAATTTCCTTTCCTTTCTCCATAACTCTGATTTTTTTCTTCCTTCCAAGTCATTGTCCAATTCCCTTTTGAAAACTCTGAGTTAAGAAAAACAAAACTGAAAGAGATGCAGGAGCTTCTGCCGTGTCCATGCTCAGTGTGTGAAAATTAACAAAGTTTCCCTGACCCGATGACACAGAGATGTGGGCTGGGGATTCTTATACAGGTTTCGAAACAATCAAGTTCATTTCAAATGGAATTTGAAAAGGAATTTTATTCTGATGAAGCATCTCCATATTTTTCTTATTCGATCTATACAATCTAATTCCCCTTGCTGTATACCCTGTAACAGAGGCTGTTATAGTAAAGAGGGAAAGGTTTGCTACAGCTATGCAAAGCCCTGGTTAGATCACACCTGGAGGACTGTGTATAGTTCTGGGAACGGCACCTTATAAAGGATCAATATTTGCCTCGAAATGTTCAGAGGAGCTGCATTGATGAGGTTGGTGGGTTTTGGAAATTGGGAGCTGTACATCCGCAGCTTGTAGCACTATTTCACCTCGCTGTTCACTTCATGTTCATGTCTAACACACTCGATGCTGTTATTGACTGAACAAGTCTTCTGTGTTTGAACTAAACACACTCCCACTCTTGGCCCTCCTCAGGGAATGTTGTTTTCTTGTTGCTATGTGAACTGTCACAATGAACTGTTCCTGGAGTCTCTTTCCCCTGGGATCTACAAATCCCGTCACTTCTCTTCCTCTTTCATTCTCACGCTTTCATTCCCAGTTTGGGAGGGAGAACGAGGAGGGACAATATAAATTGCAGGGTTCCGGGGAAAAGGTCGGGTTGTGACAGTGACAAAGCGGGCAGAAGACCCTCTTTCTCTGCTGTAACTATTGTATGATTTCATATAAATAATACAGGCCTTCCGCCAAAGTCTTTAGTCGTGGCCGAGTGGTTAAGGCGATGGATTTGAAATCCATTGGGTGTTACCCCGCACAGCTTCGAATCCTGCCGACTAAGTTTTCCATTATTTCTGATTTTAACCAGTGATCTCAGAAACAGTAAATGTAATCGACATTTTCACAACACCTGCAATAGCGAAGTTTGACCAGTGGTTGGCAGTGAAATCGTGATTGCTCACATCACATGAAGCAGGCGGTGTCTGAATTATTACTGCATTTGGCACTGTCTCTGTTCAAATTAAATTAGAGGTGTCAGTTGTGGCTCAGTTCATAGCACCCTCGCCTTTGAATCAGAAGGTTGTGGGTTCATGTCCCACTCCCGGAAACCAAGAACTGTGATTGTACTCGAAAAGAGTTGCAATCTGTGACTGTTGATAACTCGAAAGAGTTTCATATTAAATTAGACGCTGTTTCTATTACACTAGGATACGACTCTGGTCATATTAGAGAAGGTCATCTCTCAATTGTGCCTGTAATTGGCTCAGTCACAGTTGTTTATGTACAGAACTAGGGCCACAATACACTTGGCACTATCTCAGTCATGACTGCACTGAAGCAGGTTTTGGCTAAAGTTACATTAAGCCATGCCCCAGTTGGCACTGCACTAGAGCTTGTCTCTGGTTATAGAAAACTAGAACATGTTTTTAGTTGCATTTCACAAGACCCTGTCTCAGCAATTACTCCAGTAGAACCTGCCACGTGTCTATGAAACTAGGCCCTGTCTCAGGTAATGCTGCACCAAAACACCATTCATCTCACACAATTTCCTGTTTCTGTTGTTATTGTCCTAAGCCATTATTCTCATTTCTGTACTTGTCCATGTCTCTGTTTGTATTAATCTCGTGTCTTTGGCGGTATTTAAATCACCAGACACTGCGTCAGTTTATATTACAAAGAGACCTGAATTATGTGAAGCTCCACTAGACCCTGTATCAGTTTACTTATAATGGATCCGGTCTGTGTTATTACTACACTAGGCAGGTTCGTATTACACGAGGTCCTGTCTCAATTATTACTGCACTCGGCACTGCCTCACTTATGTTCCACTAGATCACGGCACTGCTTATAACACACTGAATAATGTCTGCACTTATATTCCGCTAGACCATTTCAGAACAATTTACACTAGACTCTATATTAGCCTGTATCACGTTCGACTTGTCCGTCTTTTCAATTAAAATGGATCCTGTCTTTGCAGAGGCTTTGTCTTTCTACCTCTGTCTCTGCTTCTATTCAACTCTCCCTGTCTCTGTTTTTACTCCACGAGATCATGTCTGTCTCTCTTACACTGGAGGCAATCTCCGTTATTACGGCCTTAGACACTCTGGGAAACAATTACTCTATGCATTGTGCCTGTAATAACTGCCCTATTTCACTTGATGTTGATCCAGGCCCTGTATCAGTAACTACTGTACTAGCCCCGTCTCCCATATTGCAGCAGTAGACCCTGTCTATGTTAATATAGCACTCGTCCCCATCCCTGTTATTCGTGCACTAGGTCACGTCTTTGCTTAAGTAAGATTAGATGCTTTCTCTATTATTACTGCACTAGTAATTTCCCTGCTTAAATTGCACTAGGCCCTGTCTCAGTAATTACCACGCCAGGCTCTGTCTCTGTTGTTACTACACTATTCTATGTCTCTTTAAGGTGGACGTTTAGTTACAAATGGGCCTCTGACTTTGGCCTAAAACTAGAGGTTTTGTTTGTTTGACTGTTTGTTCCGCAGAGCTCCTGATATTCATTTTCATTACAGCCAACAGAATTACATATGAGACATCGCCTGTTCTGTGTGTGTGTGTGAAAAAAAATCATGCTGCATCATTCCACAAAGATTTACCTTCAGCAGAATGTTTCAGCTTTGTTTATTTTCTCTTAAACTACAGATCGTCTAATAACGCAAATATTTATTGATAGTATATTCTGTTGTGTGGTCTTGTTAAAAATTCATGTCATGCCAACCATTTCTTTGGTAAGACGGGCACGTTTGTCGCCACATTCATTGAACGTCTGTCATCTCTCCACCTGAGACAGCGTCTAACTCACTGAAACTTATTGCTCTCTCACTCTCTCTCTCTCTGTCTCTGAGAAATTGCCCATTCATTTAAATCTCCGGTTTTCTAATAACGCTTTTTTGCAAAAATGAACTTAATAAAGAATAATCCCCGACATTAACCTGAATGATAACCTTCAGCCCATCTCCACCCTCAGGGAATGTGTTAAATCCCAAACAGTTCCTGCATTTTAATTGCAAATAGTTTAATATTGCCACTATTTATTGATAACTATTCGGTTGTTTTCCATTGTTTATAAAGTGATGTAAGACTGACCATTTCACTTCCAAGAATCGACTTTTCTGTTCCCAAAGATCATTTGGAAAAATATTATTTATTATTTCACGGGACGTGGGCGTCGTTGGTTAGTCCAACATTTTTATGCCCATCCCTAATTGCCCTTGAGAAGTTGGTGGTGAGCTGCCTTCTTGAACCGCTGCAGTCCATGTGGTGTAGGTACACCCACAGTGCTGTTAGGAAGGGAGCTCCAGGATTTTGACCCAGTGACAGTGGAGGAACGGCGATACATTTATAAGTCAGGATGGTGAGTGACTTGGATGGGAACTCCCAGGTGGTGGTGCTTCCATCTTTCTGCTGTCCTTGCCCTTTTAACTAGTAGTGGTCATGGGCTTGGAACGTGCTGTCGAAGGAGTTTTGATGAGTTCCTGCAGTGCATCTTGTAGATGGAACACACTGATGCCACTGGGCATCATTGGTGGAGGGAGTGAATGATGAAGGTGGTAGGTGAGGTGTCAACAAGTGGGCTACTTTGTGCTGGATGGTGTCGAGCTTCTAGTGTGTTACTGACGCCGCGCTCAGCCAAGCGAGTGGAGAGTATTCCATCACACTCCTGACTTGAGTCTTGTAGGTGCTGGGCGAGTTTGGGGGTTCAAGAGGTGAATTACTCTCCACAGCATTCTCAGCCTCTGATCTGCTCTTGTCGTCACAGTATTTACATTGCTGGTGCAGTTCAGTTTCTGCTCAATGGTAACGCCCACAACGTTGATAGTCGGGGATTCAGTGATACTAATTCCTCTTTAAATGTCAAGGGGAAGTGGTTCAATTTTCTCTTGTTGGAAATGATCATTACCGGGCATTTGTGTGGCGCGAATGTAGCTTGATACTTATCAGCCCAAGCCTGTATGTTGTCCAAGTCTTGCTGCTTTTGGACATGGTCTGTTTCAGAATGTGTGGAATCATGACTGGTGCTGAACATTGTGTAATCATCGATGAACAATCCCTCTTCTGACCTGATGATGGAGGGAAGGACATTGATGAAGCAGCGGAAGATGCTTGGGCCTCGGACACAATCCTGAGGAACTCAGGGATTAGAATCATATCGAGAATGACGAGCATCTTAATGGAAAATGATCACTGCCGCATCTCACAGAAACTCCTGATATTTACCTCAAATGTCTGATGATGTACGCAAGCGACGGAAAAAATGATCCTGTACGTTTACCTGACATGATATTCACACACCTGAAATTATCCGATTTATTATTCCAATTGTTGGAAAGGATTGAAACTCTCGTTGTTCTCTTTCTACGGTTTTTAACTGTGAGCTTTAAAATTTCCACCCCGACCGTTGTAATCATTTTTGGATTGGTTTGTCTGTCTAGTTAATTTGTATAATCTATGGAATCTTATCTGAAATGACTCAGGGTCTGGTGTAGCATAAAAGGATAAACGACCTGGTGCAATATAAAGAGACATATGGGCTAGTGCAGCAATAACAGAGGCGGGCTCTACTGTAACAGTAACTGAGATATCAGCTAGTGCAGTCATAATAGAGACATTACTTGTTAAGTATTAACAGAGACATTGATCTCGTGTAATATAAATAGAGATATGGGCTAGTGAATTAATAATAGAGACAGGATTTGATGTAATATAGATAGAAATATGGACCAGTACAGTCATACCAGTAACTGGGGCTGGTACGTTATTAACATAGATATGGGCTACTTCGGTGATTGGAGAGGCAGGACCTGCTGTAACACAAACAGAGGTATGGGTTTGTGCAGCGAGGACACTAACTGTCCCTGGATTTAATATACAAATGTGATATGGGCTAGTTTGGGGAGAAGAGGGACAGGTCCTGATGATACATTCAAAGATGTAAGTCTTTGTATCAGCAAAATGGAAAATAATTGCTTTGTATTATAAAACATGAAGAGCCCTCATTGAAGCAACTAACAGCAGCAGCGTCAACTTCAGCAATAAAAGATAAAAGTTCCTATTGAAAACTGACAGGCGCAAGGTTTCCACTAATAATAACGATAGAAGTTTCCATTAGAAATTGAATGATAGGTGGCCCCTTAATGCAACCATTGCAACGATTACACCTCAAGAAACAGGATGCCAGTGTCTATTGGCTCATGATACCACCTGAAAGATACTGGGTGACATTTTCCTCAGTGCTACAGAGCCACCCAGGTCGTCAAGATGGGAATATTAATTTGAAATGCGGTTTTTCCGGCGTTAGAGCAAGATGGCATATTGGCGTGTGTGTGCGTGTTCGTGTGTGTGGTTATGTGTATGTGCATGTGTCTGCGTGTGTGTCTTTGTGCGTGTGTGCATTTTTGTATGTGTGCGTCTGTGTATCTGTGTCTGTTTTTTTGACTGTATGTATCTGTGTGTGCATGTATGTCTGCCTATATGTATCAGTGTGTGTCTGTAAATGTAATTATATGTGTATGTGTGTGAATGTGCATGTGCGTCTGTGTGCGTTTGTGTGTGTGTTTGTTTCAGCGTCTGTGTTTGTGTGTGTGTGTATGTATGTATGTGTGTGTGTGTGTGTCTGTTTCTGTGGGTGTATGTGTGTGTGTGTGTGTGAGAGAGTGTGTATGTGTGTGAGAGAGAGAGTGTATGTGTGTGTGTGTGTCACTGTGTGTCAGTGTGTGTGGTGTGTGCGTGTGTGTCTCTGTGTGTGCATGTGTGTGTGTGTTTTTGCATGTGTGCGTTTGTGTCCGTGTGTTTGTGCTCTTGTGTGTGTTTCTTTATGTGTCTTTCTGTGTTTCTGTGTGTGAGCGTGCGTTTATATGTGTGTGTCTGTGTATGTGCGTGTGTTTGTGTGTGTGTATTTGTGCATGTGTGCCTGTATGTCTGTGTGCACCTGTGTACGTCTGTGTTTGTGTGTGCATGTGTGTGTGTGTCTGTGTCTGCGCGTGCGTGTTTGACTATCTATATGTATTGATGCGTGCTTGTGTATGTGTTTATGTGTGTGTATGTGTGTGTGTGCAAATGTATCTCTGTGTGTCTGGCTGTGTTCGTGTGTGTGTATGTGTGTGTTTGTGTGTGAAACACGTCATATTTTTTGCAAATGAATTTCACAATGATCTTCGTCATCCTTCCATTCATGAAAGATGACGGACACACATCAAACAAATCTATTTCAGATGGGTTGTCTCCATATGCTGCACAGTTTCTGATGGCTGAGGAGGTCAATCCTTGAGGGGCAGTTTCCATCACAAGTGCCTCACATGAAGCTAAAAGCAATGTTATGGGTTGTTGTTTCTAGTCTTGGCGCCTGTTGCCAAGCCGCTGTAGCAAATGGGCATCATGGTGATGCACAACAGCTCACAGGAAGTGCCGCCATCTTCCCCTGTAGTCATCGAGTGAAATTCATGTCTGATAATCGCTAATTAGGGCCTCCATGTCACGCTTGTGAGTGTCATACAAGCAGAGCTTTGGACGTCTCACTTGCCGCCTGGCCCTTAGCTATGTGACCACCTTCCATCCTGTAAACGGGCCCGAGCCATCCAACCTCCCTCTGTTTGAGGAGCCTAACAGACTTGGGAGCTCTGTCTTTGAGAGGACTGCCGCTTCCTGATTGTGTCCCGCCAGGAGATTCCCAATAACCACCGCACACAGTGCAGATGGAAATTGCGGAGCTTCTTTTCTTGATAGCTGTAAGTCGTCCATGTTTCACAGCCAGACAACAAGGTACTGAGGACACAGGCCTAATACACCATCAGCTTGGTGCCAAAGGTCAGCTTGATGTTATGCGCGTTTCATGAGTCAGGTGATATCTGCTTTCCCCGTGCGTGTATCAGGAACTGCATCAAGGAGCAGACTGTCTGTCACCGTGGAAACTGGGGAGCAGTTTTAACTAACCACCTCCAGCCGGGTGTTATCTTGTGTGATCAGTGGTGGAAATGCAACACTTTAAACATGATTTTCTTAACGTTTTTTGTCAAATATTACAAGTTACAAGCATGCGGGAGCTGGTAAATGATTCATTGTTCATCTTCCTGTACAACACCTCTGTGTAACAGAATTTAATAAACCCGTACAGGGTGCGCATATGCCCTGTTATTGCAATGCTGCCGGCTGAAAACCGTGCCATTAATTCAGGAATCTAGGATCCAAATGTAGTTCCACATATATTAGCTCCAATAAAACTTCCGCTCCTGGTGAGGCTCGAACTCACAACCTCGGCATAGCCCACTGATCGCACTGCTCTATAAGTACCGCGCGCTAACCGATTGCGCCACTGGAGCGCCCGCTAGTGGCTGCATTTGATCTGGTTACATTTTTCACAGATCACTGGGGTCAGACATGATTCCTTGGTGGCAGATTGGTCAATGGGATCTCAATAAATTTTAATGATATTATATGAACTGCAATATATTTTGAATAAAATAAAATGCCGACAATGGGGCAGGTAAACTTTGTTAATTTTCACGCACTGTACAAAGACACTGCCGGAGCTCCTGCGCCTTTTTCAACATTGTTTTCCTTAACTCCGAGTTTTCAAAAGGGAATTGGACAAATATTTGAAATGGAAAAGCTGCTGGGTTATGAAGATAGAGAAAGATATTGAGACTAAATGGGCAGCTCTTTGTAAAAACCTGGCGAGGGCACGATGGGTCCCAATGAGAGATTCTATTGCTCGATCAATATCTCTACGCTGTTCCTAAATATCCCAGCCCAATCCTATTTCTGCAAAGCATAATCCAGAACTGCAGCATGAGGACACAGTTTGAAATTCTATACAAGTCCCTCTGGCTAACTCGCTGTGCGGGGTTTCTGTCGTGTCAGCCATGATCTTATTGAATGGCGGAGCAGCATCAAAAAGCTGAATGGTCGATGTTCCTCTGTCACGGTCTGAATGGCCTCAAGATTGTTACCTTGGCTCTGATTTTATAGAACTGTGAGGGGCTCGAGCGACAAAATGGTCTATTTCTGCTGCTACTTAAGTTCTTACTCAGCACCAATACCACTCAAGGCAATAGTTACTATCACATTGCCAGCAGTAGTGTGTTTGAGTGTTTGCAAGACTTTGAATTGAGACTGCAGCCTCGATCGAGTCGTGGATTTGAATCTCATCACTGCCAAAGTTTCAGTTGGTTCATCTTTTCAGACGTTTCATCAAATCCCTTAGAATAGGATCGGGGCATTTGACACATGACGTGGTTCGTCTTGGTAGGAAGAACAAGGGAGGCTGTAGGAATTGTAGGGTGAGTGGGAATAGGTGGGGCTGAATACTCTCAGACTCTGCTGTAACCATTCCATGGTTTTACATGAACAAGATTTACACCAGTGTAAGGTCTCTAGCCATGGCTGAGTGATTAAGGCGATGGATTAGAACTCCACTGGGATCTGCCCCCGCACATTCGCGTCCTGCCGGTTGCACTGCTCAGCGTTCTGTCCTTTTGGAAACTCCAGGGTTAATTATTGGCTAAATGGAGTCAGAACCTTCCAAACGCTCCCGTCTGTTTTTCCTGTTTCACTTCTGTGTTCCGTCTTTCCTGTTTATCCATAAGCATTCACAGAATTTGCAGTCAGAAATGGAACAAAGCTGAGTTAAATTGGTGACATCCTTGCTTTCTGAGAGTTTGCCTCTCCTCAGAGACAAAACCTAGCCCGCTGTGACTCTCGGTGCTTCTGTCTGTGTGTGTTCATGTGTGTGTGTCAATGTGGTTCAGTTCCCCGAGAGATGAACACATTTTTAACATCGCAAAACTTTATTCACTTGTATTATATATCTTCATGGTAAATGGTACAGAGAATAACAACAGCTATAAAAGTTGCAAGAGGAGATTGACGCTTTCTGTGTTTATTTAAGTGGAGGCTGCTTATTGATTCAGTGTCCATACGCTACACAGCGGAGGAAGATTAAAATTTTCACTGAGCAACATTTGAACAGACAGTGGATTCACTCGGTGTGATGGTGTGTTCCAGTTCGGTATATGCAATCAGAGAATCAATTTCTATTCGTTGCTTTGAACCCAATCTTTCTAATAGGATGGATGTTATGCACATGTTTCCCCCATTTTCTCGCTTTATTTGAAATGAATATTCATAAATCTATTTGTGTGGGAACTAACTGATTAACAGTAGAACTGGGAAACTTTGGGAAAGATTTCCTTGCAGCCAAAGGACACAAAGCAGAACTATGTAGGTAATATAAGTAGAAGCAGGAAGAGAGGGAGTCTACTTGACCCTCGGTGGTCTTAACCCATTAAACCTTCAGTTGGAAGCTAATTTCGTTCAAAGGTATGCTATAAAAACACCCTAATGGTTCAGATTCGATGCTTTCACCGACTGGGTTCCATTCCCTGTCTCAGTGTTGTGCAAAATGTCGTAACTAGGACCCAATTTATGGTTTGGAAAAGAGTCATGTTAAACATGAAACCTTCACTCTGTTTCTCCCTTCATATTTGCTGTCAGACCTGCTGAGAACTTCCAGCACTTTCTGTTTTTATTATAACATGAATTATTGTCTTTATCATACACATGAGCACAAGAAATATGAGCAGGAGTAGACCACATGGCCCATCGAACCTTCTGCATCATTCAATTCAATCATGGCTGACCTTGGGCTTCAACTCCATTATCCTGCCCATTCCCCATATCCGTTAGTTCCCCAAGAGAGCAAAAACCTGTCCATCCCAGCCTTAAATGTATTCAATGATGGAGCATCCACAACCCTCTGGGTAGAGAATTCAAAGATTCACAACCCTTTGTGTGAAGTAATTTCCCCTCATCTCAGCCCCAAACTATCGGCCCTTTACCCTGAGACTGTGCCCCAGTGTTTTAGACTCCCTGACCAGTGGAAACAATCTCTGTGTCCACCCTATCAAGCCCCCTCAGAATTTTACAGGTTTCAATGAGATTGCCTTTCATTCTTCTAAACTCCAGAGAATAGAAGCACAATTTATTCAGCCTCTCATCATAGGACAATCACTTCATCCCAGAGACCAATTTAGTGAACCTTCTCTTTACTGTCTCCATAGACAGTATATCCTATTATCAATGTGGAGATGAAAACAGCACACGGGATTCTCGATGCCGTCTCACCAAAACCCTTCTTTAAAGATTTCTTAATTCTTGCTCTCCAATCCCCTTGTAATAAAGGCCATTGAGCTTCCTAATTTCTTGCTGACCCTGCATGCTAACTTTCTACATTGCTTGTACAAGGACACCAAGGTCTCTTTGAAAATCACCACATTCACTTTCTCACATTTTAAAAGCATTCTGCTGTTCCAATGTTTACAACAAAGTGAACATATTCGCACCTTCTGACATTATATGCCACCTGCCATCTTGCTGCCCACTCACATGACCTTTCGATATATTTTTAGAAGTGCTGTCCTCTAAGGTTACCTTGCCACCAAATTTCAGCTATAGGCCCCAGTGAGAATTGAACTCACGACCACTGGTTTACAAGACCAGTGCTCTAACCACTGAGCCATGGAGCCACTGGCTATATCCCACTCACAGTAAGTCTCCTCGTGGAACGAGGAACAGAGCAAAGTTCTGCATGGATGATATTTGATAGACCAGGAAATGTCTGAGATGGAGAACAGATAATTAAAAGATGCGACATGAAAACGGCAGAATTTGATGTGTGTGAGTTGATTTCACTGATGAATGTTTGCCGTGGTAATGTGGTAATGATTTTACTGCCGACTGTTTACACTGACACAAATATCGCTCCTGACCAATCAATCGCAACTGCTCTTTGAAAGCAGCACACCAGGCCGAATGGCCTCTTTCTTTGCTGTAACTGTCTATAATTTTATGTCTTCCAGCATCATTTCCCAGTGATTCCGACATTTTGTTACATTCTATGGGAACGTACTTTCTTACATCCTCGCTTTTGAAGTCAAAGCACTGAGCAAACTCAAAATTTTTCTTTAATTCCAGCACAGGGTTTGGAACCAGACCAGTTGAACCACACTTTATTGGTGCCAACCCTTCGCTGCAGCTCACCCATTAAAAACAGTGGCTGTCATTGCCCGAAGATGTCATTTATGATAAAATTCTGTAGCAGAAACTTATCTCTGGTGAAAGTATCTGAAAAAGGACAAATGCGGCGTTGATAAAGCATGTTGCAAAGTTATAGATAGCTTTCCTCTTAATTTAGAGGTGAGGATTCGGCCCTTTCACTGTGGATTCGATTCCCGGCCAGGCTGTGAAGGTTTATTGATCTGGTACAAACTGTTAAAAGTGGACTGATTTACTTATTGATTGAAAACCGAAACACACAACAGCTCCGCCCGAATCAGTGGAGTGAGAGTTGAAGTTTCACATCAGAGCTGCAAATGTCACACGTGGAACAGCTTCGAGAAGAAATACAGTTCCTAATATCCGAGGGATATCAGTTTGGACTTTTTGCATTTACACATTCATTCTCTCGATGTGTCCATTGACTTAACCACTCGACCACAAGGACTCGATGTCTGGCTGTTTAAATGTTGCTCAGTGAAGATTTCAATCACCCTCCTCTTTGTAGCGTGCAGACACTTAGTAGCTGAATAGTCTCCACCCAAAAATGCAGAAACAAAATTTCTCTTGAACCTTTTAAGCCTGTTTTTATTTTCTCTCTACGATTTTAATATGAAGCCACAAAACTAAGGTGAATAAAGTGTGGATGGTGAAAATGAGGAACCGAAGCATACTGACACACACAGCGGAACACTCACTGACATGTACACCGAGAGTGAGAGAGGCCTAAGGAGAGACAAACACCCAGAAAGAAAGGATGTCACCAAACCGGCTAAGTTTTGTTCCATTTCCGTCTGCAGATTTCGCAAATCCTTGCAGATGAATGGAAATAAGAAAGCGCGGGAGTTATGTTTGATTCTATTTAATCGATAACTAATCCTGTTGGCACCTGGTTAAAACCAGGAACAACGAGAACCGCAGTCAGTAAACCAACGTTGGGGAAACCCCGATGGATGTCAGAAACATCGTCCTCAACTCTCGTCCACGACTAACAGCACTTCCTTGGGTAAAACATCTTCATATTAAACCAGAGGCGGCTATAAAGTAAGTCTTTCGGCCCGTCGTATCTGTGCTGGCTCTCAGGAAGAGCAACTAAACCAATTCCACACTGCCGCCTTTCTCCCACAGCAATTTCTATTTACATTGTCTCTCTCCGTTCACCCTGTCAAGATAAAGGACCACAACCCACCTCACTCCCCGTATTAAACTGGACTTGTCTCTTGCTCACCCAAAGAGAGTTCCTAATGTCCCCGAAAGTGGGAAGCAGCTGAAAATTTGGGAGCGGTGGGATTCGGACCCACTCCTCCAGAGACTGGAACCTGAATCCAGCTCTCCCGTTTGTAGAGAAAATGGAATTAGATTGTAGACAGCAGCTCAGAAATAATGATGACCGGCTTGATCAGGATAAAGTTCTTTTGTAATTCGATATGAAATCAATTGCATAAATAAATAATGTTTGTATCGAAAACTGTTTGAGGAATCCTAGTCCAACTCTTCATGTCAATGGGTCAGGGAAACTTTGTTAACGAAGGCAAACTGCGCATGGATTCTGCAGAAACTCCTTCTTCAAGCGAGAAATGGACAATGATTGAAAGGGGGAAAACTCAGGTTTAAGTAAAGACAGAAGGAATTTGAGGCGAATTGGTTAGCTCTTTGAAAATAGCTGGCACAGATACGATGGGGTGAAGGGCTTTTTGTTAAAGTAAAAACAGAAAATGCTGGAAAAACTCAGCAGGTCTGGCAACATCTGTGGAGAGAGAAGCAGAGTTAATGTTTCGAGTCGGCCTGACTCTGAAGAAGAGACTTACGGACTTGAAACATTAACTCAGCTTCTCTCCCCACAAATGTTGCCAGACCTGATGAGTTTTTCCCAGCACTTTTTGTTTTTACTTCAGATTTCCAGCATCTACAATGTTTTGCTTCCATCTTAGGGCCTCTTACTGCGCTGTGCCATTTGATGATGACATTGTTGATCAGTCTGTCTCCAGCATTCCTAATGAGAACAGCCGAATTCCATTTCTTCAAAACAAAGACCCAAAGTGCTGCTGCATGACGTCACCGTTTAACATTCCAGACATCTCCATTGGGATCTTTACAGCGCAGGGTTTGTGCAGGGAAGTGGGGGGTCACGGTCATTTCACATGTGGCAGAGCAGTGGTTTGAAACCTGGTAAGAGCATCATCCAAGCTTGTTTATTTAATTGTGAGTGAATGTTCAATAATTTACATTTGTTGTTTAAAATGAACACATGGGTTCGAACCCTGCCGCCTGAGGATTTATCATTCTAAATAGGAGAAAACCCACCCAACCACACCCGTATTTTCTTGTTCATATGTCAGCATTCAGGAGGTGGCGTAGTGGCATTGTCAATGGGCTAAAAATCCAGAGATAAAAGCAAAATACTGTGAATGCGGGAAATCTGAAATAAAAACAGAAAATGCTGGAAAAATTCAGTATGTCTGGCAGCATCTCTGGAGAAAGAAACAGAATTAATGTTTCGATTCAGCGTGACTCTTCTTCAGAGTTCTTTGAGCAGCACACAGGACCGAATGGCCTCTTTCTTTGCTATAACTTTCTATAATCTTATGTTTCCCAACACCACGGCTACTTCTTGCACAGTCATTCTGACATTTTATAATCCCTCTTGCGAGTGGATTCAAAGGTTAACAATGTGCACAATACTGGAAGGAATCTGCGACTGTGGATAATCAGCACTGTGCACATTCCTGTAATCGGTATTTGGGAGAATCAGGAAGATGAGATCCCAGATTATCTTTACTATGTCATTTGCAAACTCATTCTTTCTAAAATCCTTGGGTCCCACATTCCCTGACCCTGCTTTCTAGGGGAAGCTTGGTTTCATGAACTGACTGTGTCTGCATCGAGCAGCTAATTGACCTGGGAGCTAGACGGGCAGAGGGTGCTGGAGGCGAGGCAGGGACAGAAGCAGAAAAAGATGCAACATGAAAGTGTTTAGGATTTGATGTGTCAGTTGCTTTCAGTGATGAATGTCTGCCGTGTGTTCTCTTGACAGTTTCACAGGAGCCGCAGTAATGATGTTGGTGGGTTTTGGAAATTGACAGTTACACATGAGCAGCTTGTGGGGCTATTTCACCTCACTGTCAATTCCATGTCCCAGCTCACAGCAACTGTTGTTGTCATTGACTGAAGAATTCGTTCCATTTAAAATGGAAAATTCTTAAAAGCAGCGTCGATAAACCAAACTGATAAAAGCTTCACCGCTTCCCTGGTGGTCATGCAGTCAGAATTCAGTGCTCTTATTGCCGCTGCCTGGGTTCGATTCCTGGTCAGGGAATTCAGATTTTTGATCTTGTTAAAATGGGTATTAAGTACTTTTTGATTGAAAACATTTCGCAGCTCCATCAGAATCTTTGGGGTGACAGTTGAAGTTTTGCCTCCGAGCTGGAAATATCACACTTGGAACAGGTCGGGAACAGAGATAAAGGCGGAGTGAATGAATGAATGAAAGGAGGACAAGAGAAGGGCTGGGTGCAAAGCACTGACCACAGAGATGGTGGCGCGAGGCAAAATATGGTTGGGGGAAGGACGAATTTTGGTCCCTACTGTTTGCACTGACAAAGATATCACTCCTGATGGGTCAATCACAACTGGTCTTTAAACGCAGCACATCAGCTCATCGAGGCCGAATGGCCTCTTTTTATGCTGTAACTTTCTGTAATTTTATGTTTCCCAACAGCGCGGGTGCTTCTTTCACAGTCATTCTGCCATTTTATAACCCACTCTAGCGAGATGTACTTTCTAACCTTCCATTCGGCTCTTTTGAAACCAAAATACGGAGCAAATTCAGCGAGTTTTCTTCTCATTTCTAGCACGAGATTTGTCACGAGACTTATTGAACAACACATTAATGGTGCCAATCCTTCACTGGAGCTCACCGAGTCCAAAGAGCACTTTTATCATCAGCCTGTTATGTACCTTCGTACAGTACATCTGCTGAACATTATAAGCTTATCACAGCTCTGCTTTCTTCACATTGAAATCCAGTGCGAAAATATGAACAATTTCAAAGCTTAACAACGTATGCAAGACTGGAAGGAGAGTGTAGCGGTGGATAATCGGCACTGTGCATATTCCTGTAATCAGTACCTGGGAGAATCAGGAAATTCCCTGGTGTCTCTTTGCCTTGTTATCTGTAAACTGATCACGTTGTGTTTTATGTTCACACGAACTGACTGAGATTGGTTAAGTAGCTCCTGGAAGAGCAGAGAGAGCTGGAGATGAGGCAGAAAGAGATGTGACGTGAAAGTGCTTAGAAATTTTTGTGCATCAAGTACTTTCAGTGGTGAATATCCAACATGTGCAAATTTCACAAGAACCGCAGTGATGAGGTTGGTGAATTATTTGTTTCGAAGAAGCTGTGCCCGCCGTGGGGCGAACCCAAGGCCCTGGCATTCCGAGCCTTCGCTCTACCGACTGAGCTAGACACAAAGTTAAAACCGGGAATAATGAGAAGAGGGAAACCCCAATGGATATTGACTCCATCGCCTTAACCACTCGGCCACGACGACTGGCTCTATGCACAGGTTAGTGTCATTGGCATAAAATCATAGGCGGCTACAGGAGGAGGACATTCTGCCCATTGTATAAATTCTGGCTCATGGAAGAGGAATTCAGCTAATTCAAAAACCCCACCTTTTCTCCACAGCCATTTATATTTTTATTGTCTTTCCTCGTTCTTCCTGTTAAAGTGAAACACCGCATATACCTGCTTTAACTGTGAGCTGGCACTTTTTCAACCAATAGGGCAATTTCAGCAGCATTGGGGTTAGAAACCACGCCTCAACAAAGAATGAGACCTCAAATCAGCACCTAAGACCGCTCAGCTGCGATACTGAGCTCAGGATGCTACTGCCCATTGCTTTGTTTGGTATTTCTACTCAAATAGAACAGAATCAAAGCAGCAGCGACATGTCACAAGGCCCCACAAGACTCCTCCGTCACTCCATAAGATCATGGCGGATCCCCAGTCCAAAGACCCGATCCCGAGAGCCCTTCATTCCCTTCCAAAAATCAGGAGAATTTTAGGATGTTTTTTCTTCCATTGATCGGTGAGCTCTGTGGACACCTGGTTGAAATCAGCAATAATGAGAAGCACAATCGATAAGATTGGAACTTTCCTGGGGAAACGCGAGTGAATTTTAAAAGCATCGTTTTCACCACTCGGACACGATGATTGACCAAGGATCCAATGCTTTCCACTCAATCATCAATGCATCATTCACAGCTTCCACTTCTCAGCTGCAACTCCTTCCGAACATTGTGATCCATTTTCCTCAGGATTTGTTTCTGGATTTAATATTTACCTGCTTTGTTACCTTATTTTGAAATCAGATTCGCTTCAATATCCAACACAAATTGAATTGCAAACCTGACGGACAAACAATGGAAAACAACTCACTCGGTAACACAAATCGCATGGTGCTCATTTTCAGATTCCCAACAGTCAGATTTTCAATAAAATGAAGGAATTTTACATTGAAAACATTTAGAAAGTTTGTGTCACTTTTATTTGTGACTCACTAACTCGGGTATTGTGTAAATGCTGCTCGGAGGTTTAGTGACCGGGATATAATCTACCTGCTTTTTCCTGAGCCTGTGCTCGCTGTATTGGGAGGTTTGACCCGAGTTGGAGTATCTTGTGTCCCAGGGATGGGCAGTAACCCGCTGATTGAAGCTGCAGTCACTGCTTTCTGGAAGTGGGTGTGGAGAGTGCGGGGCTGGAATATTGCTGCTTTTCCCTGTATCACTCACTGTGGAGCTGAGAAAGCGAGAATAATTGATGGGCTTGGTTGAATCCAATAACTTCATAAATTTCCAATGGGTTAGATATCGGTCCATGGTAGGGCTAATTGTTGTCTCATTAAATTTGAAATGAATATTCGAAAAAAGCTGTTTGCCTGGGAACTCACTTGGATAACAGTCGAACTGGCAACATTTCAGAAATCTTTTCTTTCAGCGGAAGTACCTAATGACAGCCTGGAACTGTGTGACGATGAATGCCGATGGGGGGGAAACAGTGTAAGCCTCGTCCCTGGGTGGTCTTGAACCACCAACCTTTCAGTTAACAGCCAAACATGCTGACCAATTGCACCACAGAGACTGATGCAGATTTAACCTGGGGTGTTAGTGAGTTAAAGCTTCAGATTTCTGCTACCAGAATGACAATTGTCCTCTATAAGTTTAGCTCTTCCAAGGTAAAGTTTGGGGCCTTCATTATGGCTACATGGAAACAGTCTGATCCCACCCACTGCAGGCACATCCATGTCACCGGGAACCAGCTCTCCTTCGAGCCTTTGCGTGTCTTGTCTGTTCCCAAGTATTCTGATTGTCCCGAAGCCAATATTAGGTTTGAATTCCTGATGTGCAGAATCCTTTCAATGTCTCAGATCAGTTAATTTCACTTATAACATCAGAGTCAATGTTCAGATGCTTCACGTGCGCAAATAGCTTTATTCAGTTTGCCCACATGTCAGCATTCCAACTTTAAAAGTTCAAAGGATTTGATCCATAATCAGAGCATTGCTGCTGGCAAAACACAGTTTAAATGTTCCATGTGTAGGGGGGAAAAAGGTCACTAGCTCGTCCCATCTCCTGAGACTGCACTGAGTTCAGATCTAACTGTCGTGGTTTGTTCTGCTGTTCATAACATCCAGGAGAGAATTGTGGTGGAGCCTGGAGCAAAGTGGCCGTTGCATCAATTGATTTAACAATTTTATGTCTTGCCCCTATGGCACCGATCGTATTCTGATTGCAGGATGAAGACATTCTACAATTTGGTCTTTCAATGGCGGGGCGCTCACCCAGCTTTCAATGCGGGACAGAATGTGCCCTATCCTCACAACAGAAATTCGCTGCGCATGCGCGTCTCTGAGTATACTGGGGCATTCGCATTGCGGTCTCTTTCATGAGCATGCGCAGTGCTGGTCTGTGCCTGAAGCTGCTCAGAGTGGTTGAGAGAAAGTCGAGCGGAGCAAACTAACAGAGTTAGTGGGTGTGTGAGGAGGAATGGAGCCAGCGGAGTGGACAGGGAGGCTTCATAAAGACACAGTGCAGGCCGCAGACCCCAAATAACAAGGTACCGGTCTTGGGTTTGCAGAGAACTGGATTCTGGATTTCTCCCTTCGCCAGGCCCGGGGTAACGGCCGCCATCTTTATAGGGGCAATGTGCAGCAGGGCGCATGCGCGGTCACATCCTGGTCTAGTAGCAGGAGGAGACAATATTGTACATTTCTATCCTGGACTGACAGGGATGGATTTTGGAAACTCCTTTTACAGGCACACAGCAAACTCAAACCAAGGGAAATGTTTGTCTCTTCTCGGTTTCTAATCTTGGACTTACAGTAGTGGATTTTAAATTCCTTTTACAGCAGGGCTGTAGAACTGAACCCAGCCAGAGCAGAGGGAGATAGAAAACTGGGAGAGGAAAGAAATGGTGGAGATTGCATGATGGATCTGGATTTCTCATCACAGGAAGGAGAGTGTGTGTGGGACTGTGATTTACAGCTTGGGGTGGGGGAGGGGAGACGGGAGGAAGAAATATTCCGTAGCAAGTGGAATTGTCAATTATTAATTTCCACGCTGGACTGACAGTGATGACTTTTGATTTTCAGATGCCAAACATCATCAAATATTAAGATTTGTAGATTGGAAACGCAAACCAAACATCACATCAACATCTGACTGAGCCACTCGATTCATCAGGACATGAATATAATCAACCTTTGTATGTGGAAGGAGAAATGTTTGACTGTTCTTTCTGTGGGAAAAAGATTTCAAACATCAGTGTGACTGGAAAAGCACTGAGACACACACACCCGAGTGAGAGTGTTCCAGTGAACTCACTGCGGAAAGAGCTTTAACCAGTTACACAGCCTGAGAAATCATCACACCATTCACAGTGGGGAGAAACTGTGTACGTGTTGTGTGTGTGGATGAGAAAATGTGAGAATGGTCTGAAGCTATTCAGTTATCCACCCCAGCTGGAAATTCATTGACACACTCACATTGGAGCCAGCACCATGGTGAAACCGTGGAAATGTGGGGACTGTGGGAAAGGATTCAATTATCCATCTCTGCTGAGAAGCCATCGACGTATTCACACTGGAGAGAAGCCGTTCACCTGCTCCGTGTGTGGCAAGGGATTTACTCAGTCATCCACTCTGCTGACACATCAGCGAGGTCACACTGGGGAGAGGCCCTTCAGCTGCACTTACTGTGGTAAGAGGTTCAGGTCTTCATCCCACCTGAGTGGACACCAGCGATTTCACACTGGGGAGAGGCCATTCATCTGCTCTGTGTGTGGAAAGGGATTCACTGTGTCCTCCAACCTGCTAAAACACCAGCAAATTCACACTGAGGAGAGGCCGTTCAGCTGCAATTCCTGCGGAAAGAGGTTCAGGCATTCCTCTGACCTCACTGCACACCAGCGAGTTCACACTGGGGAGAAACCATTCATCTGCTCTGTGTGTGCAAAGGGATTCACTCAGTTAGCCAGCCTTCAGTCACACCAGCGAATTCACACTGGGGAGAAGCCATTCACCTGCTCTGTGTGTGCGAAGGGATTCACTCAGTCAGCCAGCCTTAAGTCACACCAGCAAGTTCACTCTGGGGAGAAGCCATTCAGCTGCACTTCCTGTGGAAAGAGGTTCAGGTCTTCATCTAATCTTAAAGTACACAAGCGAGTTCACACTGGGGAGAGGCCATTCACCTGCACTGTGTGTGGGAAGGGATTCACTCAGTCAGCCAACCTGCTGTCACACCAGCGAATTCACAAGTGACTGCAGGGATTGGATTTCGCTGTTATTGCTGCTGTTAGTCACATCCAGGACTGATAGTCAGATAGTATTAGCTTTGATTCTGCTGATATTAACACCCCTATAACTGGTTGGAGTTTAATTTTCTGGATCTGTCACTGATTATCTGAGCTGCAGTGTCCCTTTCTTAAAAGCACCATCTGTGAACTTTCCTC
Source organism: Cetorhinus maximus (assembly GCF_964194155.1). NCBI lineage: Eukaryota > Metazoa > Chordata > Chondrichthyes > Lamniformes > Cetorhinidae > Cetorhinus > Cetorhinus maximus. The sequence goes on along the minus strand of NW_027596299.1, from coordinate 23,068 downwards.
TTAATTCAAGAACTCCCAACAGGAACTCGATTACAATAAAACTATGAATTTTTACTTCAATCCTAAATTTATCTTTGGAGCAAAGTCTACAATTCAGTGTCTGAGAGGTTCCACTGATTAACATCTCCAATTAGAGAGTACTGATTAATCCTTGCTGACAATTCTTACTGACTTGTACATTCCACACAGAGACACCTCCATGATGAAATTAATTTATCAAGGAACATAAACAAAACAGTAAAATATTTTACAGGCACATCAGTAAAAGCTTCATCAGTCAACACTGATATTGCTGAATATTGGAAGTCGCTGAGTTCAATCATTTCTGACACAGCAGCAGCAACATTTGGTAAAGGTGGAACCCACAACAAAGACTGGCTTGAGACCTACTCAGCAGAGATGAATCTGTCATTGAAGCAAAAAGCAAAGCCTACCTGATTACAACATAAACCCAACAGCTAGAGCACTGTGTAACTTGCAAGTAGCTGAGACAGTTGTGTAAAAGACAGGGAGATACTGTGCAAATAAACACTGGATCAGCCCACGTCAATAAATCCAAACTGCCTGTGACAATGGAAATCTATGTGTTGTGTATGATGGGATCAGGAGGGCGCTTGGTCCGACCATCACCAAAGTTGCCCCCCTGAAATCAGCAGATGGTGAAGTTCTCACTGACAGAAGTGAACAAATGTCCCAGTGGGTTGAAGATGACTGTGAGCTGTACTCCCACGGGACCGGCACCTCCCAGTCTCCGTTGACACTGAAGATGCTGACTGCATCTTCCAGTCATGGTTGAGTTGGACGAGGAGTCCTCATCACTTGAGCGCATAAAGGCCATTGATTGTTCAGCAAACAGAAAAGCACTCGGCAAGGATGGAATTGGGCCAAGTGCTGGTAAATGGGATTAGGTAGGTAGGTCAGGTGTTTCTCACGTGTCGGTGCAGACTCGATGGGCTGAAGGGCCTCTTCTGCACTGTGTGATTCTGTGAATTCCAACTGAACTGCTCAAGCCCAGGAAGTCCCATCTACTGCCGCACCTTCATGACGACCTCCTTCTCTGTTGTGAAGTAGGATCCATTCCATAGAACACGAGTAATGCAAGAATTATCAAAATGTACAAAAATAAATTTGAGAGAGGAGATTGCAACAACCACAGGGACATCTCACTCCTCAGCATCACAGGGACGTCCTTCACTAGGGTCAGACTTAAAAGACTCCATCTACTTGCAGAGCGAGTGTATCCAGAAGCACAGTGCGGTTTCTGTGCTGGCAGATCTACAGTGGACATGATCTTCTCCATACGCCAGCTACAAGAGATATGTAGAGAACAGGATAAACCTCTTTACCTTACTTTACTAGATTTCATTAAAGACTTCGACTCCGTCAGCAGGGCAGAACTGTAGAAGATATTGGAGAAACTTGATTGTCCACCAAAGCTGCTCAGTATTATCCACTCCTTTCATGACAACAGGCCATGTACTGTACAGGCTGATGGCAGAATCTATGACAGGTTCAGGGTGAAGAATGAAGTGAAACAGACACCAACACTGGAAACAAGAACCCACAACGAGACCTGATAAACATGAATAATAATAACTTCTGTCAGGGAGATAGAACAAGGAGATGTGACATTGAATGGTGAGGTAAGTAATTTAAAGTCCAGAAAGGGGTTGGATTAAATCAGTGCTTCCCACAGTTTCTCCTGATGTGACCCCATTTTAATGATTCAGCTTCATGTGACCCCCAGAGTGAAATTTGTTGAGGGGTGTGACAGTTGTTGAGTGGTTGGGGTGCGGGTGGGGGGGTGATTACTAACAGGTTATTAATGTATTTGGACTCTGATTATTAATATACTAGCCTCCTGATTATAAATCTTATCAGATCATGATTATTGACACAATTGGCAAATGACTATAATGTAATAGGGCCCTGATTATCGATTCAATAGGATTCTGATAGTTTATTGAAATAATTCTGATTATTAATGTATTTGCATCCTGATTATTGCTGCAATAGGCAGCCTGATTATTAATTCAGTGGAACCATGTTATTAATATAATTAGATACTGATTAGTAATGTAAAAGGACTCTGATTATTAATGTAATAGGACTCTGATTACTAGTGTAATATGATGCTGATTCTTTATGTAATAGGTCACTGATTAATAACGTAATAGGACACTGACAATGTAATCAGGCACTGATTATTAATGCAATTAGATCCTGATTATGAATATAATAGGACACTGATTATACATGCAACTGGGTGTTGTTAGTATACATGTGAAAACTGTTGTGGTGCTTTTGGATGATGTCACCTAGTGGCAGAATGTAGATGAGAAATTGGAGGGGCCAAGGATAGATCCTTGGGGGACACAAAGTACAAGGACTTTGGAGAGGAAAGGGAGGCTGGAGATGGGGGCAGTTTGCAAAGACAGTGGGGTCAAAATTGTTTTTATTAGGATGGTTGATGATGGTGGATTTAAAGGTGAAGAGGGACAGTACCAAAAGAGAGAGAGAACCATTAACAATCTCATTGAACATGGAAAAGTTGGGCGATCAGCAGTTTAGTGGGAATAGGGTCAGTGGAGCAGAAGTTGGGTCTCATGGACAAGATGAGCATTGAGAGGGCATGAGGAGAGATGGGGAGAAACTGGAGAAAGATGTGGATTCCGGGCTCGGACAAGGGGGATCTTTACAGATAGTTTGGCCTGGAGGGCTAGTGGAAGGGAAGGAAGCAGCAGAGGCAGCTGATCGGATTGTCCCAACCTTAGTGACAAAGAAGCTCCATGAGCTCCTCACACTTCTTGTTGGAGGTGAGGATGGAGGAGACAAGGGACAGGGAGAGCCCTTCGAAAGGAACTAACTTGTCTAAGAGATATCAAAAAGATTTGACACACAGTATATTTCACATAAAATTGATTTATTAACTTTTATTCAGCACACTAACCCCTATAACTGGGCTGGAGTTTATTAAACATCAGCAGAAACAGACCCCAATGAACATGGTTCAGTCCTGGATGCATTTAACAGCAAAATCCAATCACTGTAGTTACTTGTGAACTCGCTGGAGTCCCAGCAGGTGGGATGAGGTAGTGAATCCTTTTCCACACACGGAGCAGGTGAACGGTGTCTCCCCAGAGTGAACTCGCTGGTGTCTCAGCAGGTGGGATGATGAGTGAACCCCTTCTCACACTCAGAGCAATTGAACGGTCGCTCCGAGTGTGAACACGTTGATGGTGCCTCAGTTCCCTGAATGTTTATAGCGCTTCCCGCAGTCTGGACATTTAAAAGGTCTCTCTTTAGTGTGAGAATCCTAGTGGGACATCATTTCCCCAGAATCTTAATATCACTTCCCACACTGGATGCAGGTGAACAGTCTCTCCCCAGTGTGAACTCGCTGGTGTCTCAGCAGGAGAGATGACTGAGTGAATCCCTTCCCACACTCAGAGCAGGTGAACGGCTTCGCCCCAGTGTGACTGTGTCGATGAATTTCCAGCTGGGATGGGTAATTGAATCCTTTCCCCCACTCCCGATAGTTCAACAGTTTCTCCCCAGAGTGACTGCACATGTGTCTCGACAGGCCAGATGATGGGCTGAAGCCGGTCAAAGCTGATTTATTTGACGTTTAGCCAGAATATTAAGGCCTATAACTGTTCTGGAGTTTATTAACATCAGCAGAATCACATCCCAATGCACACGGTTCAGTCCTGGATGTGATTAACAGCAAAATCCAATCACTGTCGTTACTCATGAACTTGCTGGTATGTCAGCAGGGTGGAGGAATCATTGAATCTTACCCCACACTGAGGGCAGGTGAACGGCCTCTCCCCAGTGTGAGTGCGCTGGTGTGCAGTGAGTTGAGATGACCACCTAAAGCCAGTCCAACACTGAGAGCAGCTGAATGGCCTCTCATCAGTGTGAACACGCTGATGGGACATCAGATCCCAGGAGCTTTTATAGCACTTCCCACAGTCTGGGCATTTAAAAGGTCTCTCCCCAGTGTGAACTCGCTGGTGTTTCAGGAGTTTGGATGAATGAGTGAATCCCTTCCCACACTCGGAGCAGGTGAACGGTCTCTCCCCAGTGTGACTGCGCCGATGAGTTTCCAGCTCAGACGGGAATCTGAATCCCTTCCCACAATCCCCACATTTCCATGGACTCTCCCCGCTGTGACTGTGCTTGTGCCTCGACAGGCCAGATGATCGGCTGAAGCCTCGTCCACACACAGAACACGTGTACGGTTTCTCCCCACTGTGAACGGTGCTTTTTCCCTCCATGTTCAAAATCCGATGATATTCAGGTTTTGATAAATTGGGCGACTCTGTCAGATCCTGATGTGATGTTTGGTTTCAGTTTCCTGAATGAAAATCCTCCCCTTCTAATCCCCTGTGGAATTGATTTAAAACAGAAAAAAGGGAGTGAGAGAGAACCCACAAAAACACAAAGGCAGGTTGTGAAATTGAACTGAATGAATCTGGGAATTTGTGGGGCCGGCACTAGGAAAAAGTGACCATGAAAACTGCTGGATTGTCATAAAAACCCAACTGGTTCATTCATGTCCTTCAGGGAAGGGAACCTGCCACCCAGTCTGGGCCTACACAAGACTCTGGCCTCTATAAGAACATAAGAAATAGGAACAAGAAAAGTCCTAACTCCCCGTCGAGCCTGCTCCACCATTCAATACGATCGTGGCTGATCTTGGGCTTCAACTCCAGTTTCGCACCCACTCCCCATATCCCTCGACTCCCTGAGAGACCAAAAATCTCTCCATCTCAGCCGGAAATATATTCAATGATGGAGCATCCACAACTCGCTGGGCTGGAGAATTCTTTGTGACAAAGAGAGAGACAGAAAAAGAGAGAGGGGAGTGGGAGAGACAGAGAGAGATGGTTAGTGAACAAAGCACAAGATGCAGTGAACAAAATCCAAGCACATGGGATTGGGGTAATATACTACTATGGATTGAGAATTGGTGAGCAGACAGGAAACAGAGAGTCGGAATAAATGTCTCATTCTCAGGATGACAGGCTGTTACTTGTGGGGTACCCCAAGGATTAATGCTTGGCCCACAGCCGTTCACAAACTATAGAAATGATTTGAAGGCACCCATTTAAGAAGCACCCATATTTTCACATTCTCATCCTTGTTTTCCTCCATGGTTGTGCTCATTCCTATCTCTGTAACCTCCTCCAGCCTCACAATCCCCCCCGAGATATCTGCGCTCCTCGAATTCCGACTTCCTGAGAATTCCTGATTATAATCACTCCATCACTGATTGTCACTCCATCAGTTTCCAAGGCCTAAGCTCTGGAATTCCCTCCCTAAACCTCTCCACCTCTCTACATCATAGCATCCTTTAGGATGCTCCTTCAAACCAACCTATTTGACCAAACTATTGGTCACCTGCATGAATACCTCCTTGTGTGGCTCAGTGTCAAACCTTGTTTTGTAACATTTCTGTGAAATGCCTTGGAAAACTGAATAACAATAAATGTGCAATATAAACACAAATTGTTGTTGTCGATTTGGACATATATCACTGTTCCTTCATCATCACTGGGTGAATAACCTGTAACTCCTTACCTAACAACATTGTGTGAGCACCTTCACCACTCGGACTGCAGCAGTTCAAGAAGGTCAAACATCATCTTCTCCACAAGCAACTGGGGGTCACAATAGGCTCTGTTATCTGTGGACAGTGAAACAGAGTTAACATTTCAGGGTTCACAGAATGAATTACAGGGGATAAAAATGGTGCAGAATTTGATGCTCAATGTAAGTTCAGAAGTGGAAGAGAAATGGACGATAGCGCAGGAAAAACAATTCCTGACTGTGAAAGATACTGTGGGAAGATAAAGCTGGTAAGACAGCAGCGCATGGTCTGGGGATGGGCAGCAGTGGAAACCTCATTTAGACACAGTGGGCAGAAGTTACAGTAAAATCCTAAACATACATCCTAAACAAACACTACACGCAGTATTAGAGACAGAGGATGTCAGGCAATGGTAGAGAGGTGATCAGGGAGGGCAGAGGTGAAACAGAGCAATGGATGGACATGGATTCAGGTCCACAGTGAGGGAGTCACACCAGCCCCAGAGCCATGGAACCTCTCACATATACAAAGCATAGAACTAAAAGCTGTAGCTGAAAGGTGAAAATACTCAGCTCTGAAACAATTTAACAGTTTTCAATTTAAAATCTCCTGCTGGAGCCTGCAGCTGGAAAGCTATCAGAAGCACTGGAGTCAGAGAAAAATCTCCCAGTTGAGGAAATACCCGGGGAGCGGGGTGATGTCACAGTGTAATTGTCGATGTGTGATGATGTCACAGTGTAATTGTCGATATGTGATGATGTCATAAACACAGAACATCTGGGTTTGTACAAACCAGTCATCACTACACATTATGAAGGATGTGAAGGTCCTGAAGATTAGATGAGGTAGTTAAAGAAAAACTATTTCCATTAACTGATCGTAAAATGGTTATGGGAGACAGTTTAAAGAGTTTGGGAAGATCTACTAGAGGGATATAAGGAAGAAACTTTACACAGTGAGCGGTAATGACCTGAAACTCAGTGCTTACACTCAGAGACCGATAATATCCAGGTCCTGATGAATCGAGTGATTCTTGCTGACTCTCGTGTGATGTTTGGTTTGAATTTCCCACCTGCAAAATCTCATCTTCTAGTATCCTGTAATTGGAGATTACAAAATCCATCATTGTCAGTGCAGGATAGAAATTGAGAAGAGACAAACGTTTCTCTTGGTTTGAGTTTGCTGCGTGTAAATCCTCCCCTTCTAACCCCCTGTCAAAGGAATTTCCAAAATCCATCCCTGTCAGTCCAGGATAGAAATTCACAACATTCTCTCCTCCTGCTACCTGGACCAGGATGACCGCGCATGCGCCCTGCTGCACATTGCCCCCTAAAAAGATGGCGGCCGTTACCCCGGGCCTGGCGAAGGGAGAAATCCAGACTTTTTCGGCCCGTTCTCTACAAACGCAAGACCGGTACCTTGTTGTTTGTGGTCTGCGGCCTGCACTGTGTCTTTATGAAGCCTCTGTGCCCACTCCGCTGGCTCCATTCCTCCTCACACACCCACTAACTCTGTTAGTTTGCTCCGCTCGACATTCTCTCCCCCGTTCTGAGCAGCTGCAGTCACAGACCAGCACTGCGCATGCTCGTGAAAGAGACAATAGTGCGCATGCTCCAATCACACACCGTAATGCGCATGTGTGGGGAGCTGCTGTAATGAGGATAGAGCACATTCTGTACCGCGGTGAATGCTGGGTGACCGCTCCGCCATTGAAGGCTAACATTGTAGAATGAAACTGAAGTCCAGTAATTAGAATACGATGGGTGCCATCGAGACAAGGTATAAAGTCTTCGAATGAATTGATACAGCAAGTAAAATGCTCTGGACTCCACATAATTCTCCCCTGGGTGTTATGAACAGCTGAACAAATACCCTGCAGTTAGATCTGAACTCGATGCAGGCTTAGCAGATGGATTATTTTTCACCAGACATGGAACATTTAAACCCTGCCAACAGGAATGCTCTGTCAGAGGATTTAATCCTTTGAATTTTAAAGTTGGTGTGTTTACTGCTTTGCAAACTGAATAAATCGCTTCACACATATGAAGTATCTGGATGGTCTTGTACTGGTGTGACTGTGTTAATGAGTCAGTAATTGGGACAATGGAATGAACCATTTGCATTTTCAGCTTGTGCACGTGAGTTTACTTACACATTTTCAGCTGAAACATCGATCTCAAGCCTTATGGCTTCCACATTCTTTGTGGAATAATTAGTTAAAGAAAATCAAAATGCTGCAGATGCTGGCTTTCTGAAATAGAAAAAACAGAAAATGCTGGAATTCTCAGCAGGTCTGGTCGCGCCTCTGGAGAGAAAAACATAGCTTTTATTTCAGGTCTGTAACATTTCATCAGAACTGCACTCCATCAGTGCACAGGTCTGGCAGGTCAGGAATCGAAACCTAAAATGGGCTTTGGTACAATATCAGACAAGACACCAAAAGGCTCGAAGTGAGAATCTATTGTATGACAGGTGGTTCCTGGTGACATGGATGTGTCTGCAGTGGGTGAGATCAGACTGGTTCCATGTTTCCATAATCAATGTCCTACCTGCTCTTTTCGAAGAGTGAAATTGATAGAAAACAACTGTCATTCCAGTATTGACAATCTGAAGCTTTAACTCGCTGAGTCAGTTTAAGATAGCTTGCAGGTTTTGATTGTGTGAGCCTCTATTGTATGATTGGTAGGAATTTGGAAGGTAGCCGAAAGGTTAGTGCTTTAAGACCATCAGGGACGAAGCCTTTGCTGTTTTCTCCCATCATCATTCATTGTCACACAGTTCCAGGATAACAACTGGCATTTTGGCTGCAAGAAAATATTCGCCAAACATTGCCAACTCTACTTTTATGCAATGGATTCCCAAACTGACAGTGTTTTTGTCATGAATATTCATTTCAGATATAATGAGAAAACAATCAAACCTACCATGTACCTACATGTAACCCATTTGAAATCTATGAAGTTATTGGATTTGAACAAACCCATCAATAATTCCCTCGTCCTCAGCTCCACAGTGAGTGAGGCAGGGAAAAGAAGAAAAGCAGCTATATTCCTGCCCCGCAGTCTCCAATCACCCGCTGCCAGCAGAAAGCGGCGACTGCAGCTTCAATCAGCGGGTTACTGCCCATCCCTGGGACACAAGATACTCCAACGCGGGCCAAACCTCCCAATACACCGAGCACAGGCTCAGGAAAACTCAGGTGGATTATATCCCGATCACTAAACCTCCGAGCAGCATTTACAGAATACCCGAGTGAGTGAGTCACAAATAAAAGTCACACCAACTTTGTATATCTTTTCAATAAAAATGCTTTCATTTTATTGAAAAGCGGACCATTGTGAATCTGAAAGTGAGCACCATGGGATTAGTGTTACCGTGTCACTTGCTTTCCATTATTTGTCCATCATGTTAGCAATTCAAATTATGTTGGATATTGAAGCGAACTCCATTTCAAAATGAGAGCACAAAGCAGGTAAATATTAAATCCAGAAACAAATCCTGAGGAAAATGGACCCCAGTGTTTGGAAGGAGGTGCAGCTAAGAAGCGGAAGCTGTGAATAATGCTATTGATTATTGAGTGGAAAGCAGTGGTCAATTATCATGGCCGAGTGGTTAAATGGATGGTTTCAAAATCTATTGGGGTTTACCCAGGTAGAATCAAATCTTACCAACTGATCATTATGCTGATTTCAACCAGGTGTCTGCAGAACTAACTATCGGGTCAATGGGAGGAAAAGCATTTAAAAATCGTCTTTAGCTCTGAAGAGGAGTCAAACGGACTCGAAACGTTGAATCTGTTTCTCTCTCCAACAGATGCTACCAGACCTGTTGAGTTTTCCAGCATTTTCTGTTTTTACTTCATATTTCCAGCATCCACAGCATTTTTCTTTTGTCCACAATTTCTCGTGATTTTTTGACTCTAAGGGAATGCAGGGCCATCGGGATCGGGTGGGAAATTGGTGTTGGGACTGGGGATCCGCCATGATCTTATTAAGTGACGGGGGAGGCTTGTGGGGCCTTATGAAGTATTGTTGCAGCTTTGCTTCTGTTCTATTTCAGTATCAATACCAGCCAAGGCGATGGGGAGTAACAGCCTGAGCTTGATAGTGTGGTCGAGCAGTCTAAGGTGCTGGATCGTGCTTCTACTTTCTGTGGAGGCGTCGGTTTGAAGCTTACAGTTACCAAACTTGCACTTTCGGAACTCCCATTGGTCGAAGAAGTGCCAGCCTAAAGTTGGAGCAGGTGTGTGCGGTGTTTTATTTTAACAGGAAGAGCGAGGAGAGACGATAAAAATATAAATTGCTGTGCAGATAAGGCGAGTTGGCAAAGTCGCTGAATTCCTCTTCCATCGGCTGGCACGGACACCAGAGGCCGCATGTCCTCCTCCTCTGCTGTCCCCATCTATGCTTGTATACTATAGGGCCAGTCGTCATCGCAGAGTGGTTAAAGCCACTGAGTCCAAATACATTGGTCATTCCCGTTTTTTTTACTATGCCTGGTTTTAACTATGTCTACAGCGTTAATTATTGGTTAAATGGAATAAAATCCATGCAAACACTCGGGCATTTTCCTATTTCTGGTCATTCACGAAACTTACAGTTGGAACTGGAAAATAAAGTTATTGGTCATGCTTGCTGTCTGGGTGTTTGTCTCTCCTTAGAAACAATCCCTTGCCCTCCGTCACTCTTGGTGTAAATGTCTGTGTGTGTTCCTCTGTGTGTGTCAAAGTGGTCCAGTTCCCGAGGGGGTGAACACATGTTTACCATCACAATCTTTATTCACAATAGTTGTGCAGCTTCAGATTAAAATGTTACAGACAAAAATGTCGGGATGAAAGATGCAAGAGAGAGTTTGCAATGTTTGGATGGAGATGCAGCTGGGAAGAGGAAGATGTGAATGATGTTATTGATGATTGAGAGGAATGTATTGCAACCTTGGGGCTTTGGTAGGTCGATTACCTTCTACACTTTGAAATTCAGAACAAGCTGAGGCTCCAGGTGGAAAGCAACAGTTGTTTACATATATGTTGTGATATGAATTACTGTTCCCGTATAGCCTGCTAGCTCAGTCGGCAGAGTATGTGACTCTTAATCTCAAGGTTGCGGGTTCAAGCCTTGCTTTTAACGCCAACCCAATCCCTGCGGCAGCTGTGAAACTTACAAGGCAGACATTAACCACTGAAAGCAGCCGATGCTCATAAAATTCAAGTCACTGTCATGTTGCATATCTTTCTGCTTCTGCCCCTCCAGCTCCCTCTGCCCGTCCAGCTCCCAGGTCAATTAGCTGCTTGATGCAGACCCAGTCAGTTGATGGGAATGGAAGACACAATACCATAGATTTGCAGACCATAGAGTAAAAAGACACCAGGATCTCATCTTCCTGATTCTCCCAGATACTGATCACAGTAATGTGCACAGTGCCGATTATGCACAGTCACACTCTCCTTCCAGTCTTGTCTACGTTGTTCAGCTTTGAAATTGCTCATATTTTCACACTGAATTTCAATGTGAAGAAAGCAGAGCTGTCGTTGGCTGAAGAATTGGTTTGTCTTGAGTCTAAACATGCAGTTTTGAGGTAAAAGAGATCTGAAATATTTTTTAAATGGTGAAAGCAGCGTAGATAAGCCACACCGGAAGAAGACTTGACAGCTTTTCTGGTGGTCCAGTGGTTAGGATTCGGTGTTTTTAGCGCCTCAGGTGGTGTTGGATTCTTGGTCAGGGAATGAAGATTTATTGATCTTGTGAAATGGTTATAAACGAGTGTTGCGAATTTATTTATTGAAAACATTTAACATTTGCACCGGAGTCAGTGGAAGGGGAGTTGGAGTTTTGCCTCAGAGCACAAAATGTCACATTGGGAACAGGTCAAGAACGAACACAGTCGCGGAGTGAAGAAATGAAAGAAGGAGAAGAGAAGGGCTGGTTGTAGAGCACTGACAATAGAGATGGTGGTGCCAGGCAAAATATGGGTGGGAGAAGGATATATTTTGCTGATTCCTGTTTGCACTGGCACAGATATTACTCCTGATCGACCAAACAATCAGAACTACTCTTTGAAAGCAGTACACAAGGCCGAATGGCCTCTTCCGATGTTGCAACTTTCTGTAGTTTTATGTTTTCCAACACCACGACTGCTTCTTTCACAATAATTCTGCCATTTTATAGTCCACTCCAGCGAGATGTAATTTCTTACCTTGGAATCGGCTCCTTTGAAACCTAAATACGGAGCAAATTCAGTGAGTTTCCTTGTCATTTCCAGCCCGAGATTTGTCACGAGACTAATTGAGCGACACATTAATGGTGCCAATCCTTCACTGGAGCTCACCACGTCCAAAGAGCACTGTTATCATCAGCCTGTCATATGCCTTCCTACAGTACACCTGCCGATCAATAACAGCTTATCACAACTCTGCTTTCTTCACATTGAAATCCAGTGTGAAAATATGAACAATTTCAAAGCTGAACAACGTACACAAGACTGGAAGGAAAGTGTTACTGTGGATAATCGGCACTGTGCACATTCCTGTAATCAGTATCTGGGAGAATCAGGAAGATGAGATCCTGGTGTCTTTTTACTCAATGGTCTGCAAACCGATCGTATTGTGTCTTACATTCCCATGAACTGACTGTGTCTGAATCAAGCAGCTAATTGACCTGGGAGCTGGGCGTGAAGAGGGATATGGAGGGGCAGAAGCAGAAATAGATGCAACAAGACAATGATTTGATTTTTTTGTGCATCGGTTGCTTTCAGTGTTTAATGTCTGCCTTGTACGTTTCACAGCTGCCGCAGGGATTGGGTTGGCGTTAAAAGCAGCAAGATTAAAAGCAAAAGTGAAGCTCGAACCTAAGATTAAGGTTGGCATGCTCTGCCGACTGAACTAGCCGGCATATAGAAAAATCCATCCATATACCAACATACATGGAAACAACTGTTGCTTTCCACCAGGAGCCTCAGATTGTTCTGAATTTCCAAGTGAAGAAGGTCATCGACCTACAAAAGCTCCAAGGTTGTAATGCATTCCTCTCAATCATCAATAACATCATTCACATCTTCCATTTCTTAGCTGCACCTCCTTCCAAACATCGCAAACTCCTCTTGCATCTTTCATCCTCACATTTTTGTCTGTAACATTTTAACGTGAAGCTGCACAACTATTGTGAATAAAGTTTGTGATGGTAAAAATGTGTTCACCCCCTCGGGAACTGAACCACTTTGACACACACAGAGGAACACACACAGACAGAAACACCGAGACAGAGGGCAAGGGATTGTTTCTAAGGAGAGACAAACACCCAGACAGCAAGCATGACCAATAACTTTATTTTCCAGTTCCAACTGTAAGTTTCGTGAATGACCAGAAATAGGAAAACGCCCGAGTGTTTTCATGCATTTTATTCCATTTAACCGATAATAAACTCTGTAGACACACAATTAAAACCAGGCAGAGTAATGAACGGGAAAGACCAATGGATTTGGACTCAATGGCTTTAACCACTCGGCGACGACGACTGGCCCTATGGTATACAAGCATAGATGGGGACAGCAGAGGAGGAGGACATGCGGCCTCTGGTCTCCGTGCCGGCCGTTGGAAGAGGAATTCAGCGACTTTGACAACCCGCCTTTTCTACACAGCAATTTATATTTTTATTGTCTCTCCTCGCTCTTCCTGTTAAAATAAAACACCGCACACACCTGCTCCAACTTTAGGCTGGCATTTCTTCGACCAATGGGAGTTCTGAAAGTGCAATTTTGGTAACTATAAGCTTCAAACCGACGCCTCCACCGAAAGTAGAAGTACGATCGAGCACCTAGACTGCTCGGCCACACTATCAAGCTCAGGCTGTTACTCCCCATCGCCTTGTCTGGTATTGATACTGAAATAGAACAGAAGCAAAGCAGCAACAATACATCATAAGGCCCCACAAGCCTCCGCCGTCACCTTTTGAGATTATGGCGGATCCCCAGCCCCAACAACAATTTCCCACCCGATCCTGATGGCCCTTCATTCCCTTAGAGTTCAAAAATCAGGAGAATTTTTGGATAAAAGCAAAATGCTGTGGATGCTGAAAATATGAAATAAAAACAGAAAATGCTGAAAAACTCAGCGGTCTGGCAGCATCCGTGGAGAGAGAAACAGATTCAAAGTTTCGAGTCCGTATGACCCTTCTTCAGAGCTAAAGATGATTTTTTGGATGTTTTTCCTTCCATTGATCCGATAGATCTGTAGACAACTGGTTGAAATCAGCAATAATGAGAACCACAGTCGGTAAGTCTTGACTCTGCCTGGGGAAACCCGAACGGATTTTGAAACCATCCATTTAACCACTCGGCCATGATGATTGACCAAGGGCCCACTGCTTTCCACTCAATAATCAATATCATCATTCACAGCTTCCGCTTCTCAGCTGCACCTCCTTCCAAACATTGGGATCCATTTTTCTCAGGATTTGTTCCTGGATGTAATATTTAGCTGCGTTGTGCCCTTATTTTGAAATGGGATTCGCTTCAATAGCGAACACAAACTAAACTCCAAATCTGACCGACAAACAATGGAAAACATGTCGCTCGGTAACACCAGTCACATGGTACTCATTTTCAGATTCACAAGAGCCGGATTTTCATTAAAATGAAAGAATTTTGTAGTGAAAAGATTTAGAAAGTTGGTGTGACTTTTATTTGTGACTCACTCACTCGATGTTCTGTAAATGCTCCTCGGAGGCTTAGTAAACAGCATATAATCTACCTGCATTTTCCTGAGCCTGTGCTCGGTGTATTGGGAGGTTTGGGCTGAGTTGGAATATCTTGTGTCCCAGGGATGGGCAGTAACCCGCTTATTGAAGCTGCAGTTGCTGCTTTCTGCTGGCAGCGAGTGAGTGGAGAGTGTGGGACCTGAATATTGCTGCTTTTCTTCTTTTCCCTGTCTCACTCACTGTGGAGCTGAGGACGTGAGAATTATTGATGGGTTTGTTTGAATGTAATAACTTCATAGATTTCAATGGGTTAGACGTAGTTACATGGTAGGTTTGATTGTTTTCTCATTAAATTTCAAATGGATATTCATTAAAAAAAACACTGTTAGTTTGGGAATCCATTGCTTAAAAGTAGAGTTGGCAATGTTTGGTGAATATTTTCTTGTAGCCAAAGTTCCAATTGTCATCCTGGAACTTTGTGACAATGAATGATCATGGGGAGAAAACAGCAAAGGCCTCGTTCCTGATGGTCTTAAACCACCAACCTTTCGTTTACCTGCCAAATTCCTACCAGTCATACAACAGAGACACAAACAAAAAAAAAAAATCTGCAAGATATCTTAAACTAAGTCAGCTATTTAAAGCTTCAGATTGTCAACACCGGAATGACATTTGTTTTCTATCAGTTTCACTCTTCGAAAAGAACAGGTGGGACATTGATTTATGGAAACATGGAAAAGGTCTGATCCTACCCACTGCAGACACATCCATGTCACCAGCAACCAGCTGTCGCACAACAGATTCTCCTTTCGAGGCTTTCGGTGTCTTGTCTGCTTTTGTCCAAAAGCCCATTTTAGGTTTTAGTTACTATCTGCCCGATTTGTGCACTGATGTAGTGCAGTCCTGATGAAAAGTTACAGACCAGATATAAAAACAGCGTTGTTCTCTCCAGAGACGCTACCAGACCTGCCGAGAATTCCAGAATTTTCTGGTTTATTTTATTTCAGAAAGCCAACATCTGAAGCATTTTGATTTTCTTTAACTAATTAGTGCTAAGAATGTGGAATCCATTCCCAGAAGAGTTTAAGATCCATGTTTCAGGTGAAAATGTGTACATAAACTCATGTACACAAGCTGAAAAAGGAAAAGAACTCACTCTATCGTCCCAATTACTGACACAGCAACACAGTCACACCAGTGGGAGACCAACCAGATATTTCACATGTGTAAAGGGATTTATTCAGTTTACAAAGCAGTAAACACACCAGCTTTAAAATTCAAAGGATTTAATCCACAGTCAGAGCATTCCTACTGGCAAGACACGGTTTTAATGTTCCATGTATGGTGAAAAATACCCCATCTTAGTACAGGGGTTTGTTCTGCTGGTCATTACATTCAGGTGAGACTTTATGGCGGATATAGAGCATTTTAATTGCTATAACCAATTAATTCGACAATTTTATATCCTGGCCCTATGGCACCCATCGTATTCTGATTACTGAACTTGGGTTTCGATTTTACAATTTTACCGTTCAATGGCGGAGTGCACACCCAGCATTCGCTGCGGGACAGAATGTGCCCTATCCTCATTACAGCAGCACACTCGCACATACGCATTGCTGTGTGTGTCTGTGTGTCTGTGCTTGAAGCATGCGCATTGCGGGCTGTTTCACGAGCATGCGCAGTGCTGGTCTGTGACTGCAGCTGCTCAGAGCGGCTGAGTGAATGTCGAGCGGAGCAAACTAACAGAGTTAGTGGGTGTGTGAGGACGAATGGAGCCAGCGGAGTGGGCAGGGAGGCTTCATAAAGACACAGTTCAGGCCGAAGACCCGAAATAACAAGGTATCGGTCTTGTGTTTGGAGAAAACGGGCCGAAAACGTCTGGATTTCTCCCTTCGCCAGGCCCGGGGTAACGGCCGCCATCTTTATAGGGGGCAATGTGCAGCAGGGCGCATGCGCGGTCATCCTGGTCCAGGTAGCAGGAGGAGAGAATATTGTGAATTTCTATCCTGGTCTGACAGGGATGGATTTTGGAAACTCCTTTTACAGGGGGTTAGAAGGGGAGAATTTATACGAAGTCAGCTCAGACCAAGAAAAATGTTTGTCTCTTCTCAATTTCTATCCTGCACTGACAATGACGGATTTTGTAAATTCCATTTAAAGGATACCAGAAGATGAGGTTTTGCAGATTGGAAATTCAAACCAATCATCACATCAGAGTCAGCAAGAATCACTTGATTCATCCCAACCTGGATATTATCGGTCTCTGAGTGTAAGCATTGACTTCCAGGTCATTACCGCTCACTGTGTGAACTTTTTTCCTCATATCCCCCTTGTAGATCTTCACAAAATCTTTAAACTGTCTCCCATAACCCTTTTATGATCAGTTAAGGGAAATCGTTTTTCTTTATCTACCTCATATATACCTCAGGACCCTCCCATCCTTCATAATGTGTGGTGATCACTGGTTTGTACAGACCCAGATGTTCTGTGTCCGTGTGTGTGACATCATCGCAAATCGACAATTACACGGTGACAACATCCTGCTCCCTGGGTATTTCCTCAACTGGGAGATTTTTCTCTGATTCCAGTGCTTCTGATATCTTTCCAGCTGCAGGCTCCAGCAGGAGATTTTAAAATTGAAAACTGAAATTGTTTCAGAGGTGAGTATTTTTCACTACTCAGGTACAACTTTTAGTTTAGGTTTTAGTTCTACGCTCTGTATCTGTGAGAGGTTCCATGGCTCTGGGGCTGGTGTGACTCGTTTACTGTGGATCTGAATCCATGTCCATCTATTGCTCTGTTTCACCTCTGCCCTCCCTGATCACCTCTCCACCATTGTCTAACTCCCTCTGTCCCTAATACTGGGTGTATTTTAGCTCTGTTTAGGGTTTTACTGCTACTTCTACCAACGGTGTCTCAATGAGGTTTCCTCTTCTGTCCATTCCCCGACCATGTGCTGCTGGCTTACCAGCTTTATCTTCCCACAGTCCCTTTCATAATCAGAAATTGATTTTCCTGCACTATAGTCCATTCCTCTTCCACTTCTGAACTTATGTTGACCATCAAATTCTGCAGCATGTTTATTCCTTGGAATTCATTCTGCACACCCTGAAACATTAATTCTGTTTCATTCCCCACAGATACCAGCAAATATTGCCAATCCCCAGTTGCCTGTGGGGAAGATGATGTTTGACCTTGAACCGCTGCAGTCCGTGTGGTGAAGGTGCTCCCACAATGCTGTCAGTTAAGGAGTTACAGGTTATTCACCCAGTGGTGATGAAGGAACAGTGATATTTGTCCAAATCAACAACAACAATTTGTATTTATATGAGACTTTTAATGTAAGACAATGTTCCAAGGCATTTCACAGAAATGTTATAAAGCAAGGTTTGACACTAAGCCACGTGAGATATTATGAGGAGATGACCAAGCTTTTGGTCAAAGAAGTGAGTTTTACAGGGTAAATTAAAGGAGGAAAATGAGGTAGAGAATGGGAGAGGTTTAGGGAGTGAATTCCAGAGCTTGAGACCTTGGAAACTGATAGAATGGGCACAGATGTGGGACAAGGAAAATCAGGAATGCTCAGGAGGCCAAATTAGAGGAGCACAGATATCTCGGAGGGTTGTGACACTGGAGGAGGTTACAGCAACAGGGAGCAGCCATACAGGAATTGGAAAATAGGGATGGGAATTTTAAAATTTTGGTGCTTCTAAACCTGGAGTCTTTGCAGGTCCGTCAGTTGTGAGATGATGGGTGAACAAAACTTGGTGCGAGTAAGCACATGGGCAGCAGAGTTTTGGATGAGCTCAAGATTACAGGAAGGTTGAATGTGGGAGGTTGGCCAGGAGTATGTTAGGATAGTTAAGTCTAGAGGTAACAAAGGAATGGATGAGAGTTTCAGCAGCAGATGAGCTGAGACTGTGCTGGAGTCGGGTGATGTTACTGAGGTGGAAATAGACGGTATTGGTGATGATGTGGATATGTGGTTGGAAGCTCATCTTGGGGTGAAATATTTCACCATGGTTGTGAACAGTCTGGTTCAGTCTCAGACAGTTGCCAGGGAGTGAGATGGAGTTGGTGATCAGGGAGTGGAGTTTGTAGAGGGGACTGAAGACAATGGCTTCAGTCTTCCCAATATTTAAATGCAGGAAATTTCTGTACATCCAGTACTGGATGTCAGACAAGTCAGGACGGTGTGTACTTGGAAGGGAATTTGGAGGTGATGGTGTTCACATACACCTGTTACCCTGGGCCTTCCAGAGGATGAAGGTTAGTGGTTCAGGAGATTCAATCCAAGTTCTGGTTTTGTTGTAGGTTTATTAAAACTCACCCATCACCCCCTGTCTCTCCCACTCCCCTTCTCTCTCTCCATCTCTTCCACTCCCCTTCTCTCTCTGCCTCTCCGACACCCTTCTCTCTCTCCCTCTGTCACTCCCCTTCTTTCTCTCCCCCTCTGTCACTCCCCTTCTCTCTCTCCCCCTCTCCCACTCCCCTTCTCCCCCTCCCCTTCTCTCTCCCCCTCCCCTTCTCTCTCCCCCTCCCCTTCTCTCTCCCCCTCCCCTTCTCTCTCCCCCTCCCCTTCTCTCTCCCCCTCCCCTTCTCTCTCCCCCTCCCCTTCTCTCTCCCCCTCACTTCTCTCTCCCCCTCCCCATCTCTCTCCCCCTCCCCATCTCTCTCCCCCTCCCCATCTCTCTCCCCCTCCCCATCTCTCTCCCCCTCCCCATCTCTCTCCCCCTCCCCATCTCTCTCCCCCTCCCCATCTCTCTCCCCCTCCCCATCTCTCTCCCCCTACCCATCTCTCTCCCCCTCCCCATCTCTCCCCCTCCCCATCTCTCTCCCCCTCCCCATCTCTCTCCCACTCCCCTTCTCTCACTCCCACTCCCCTTCTCTCTCTCCCAATCCCCTTCTCTATCTCCCAATCCCCTTCTCTATCTCTCACTCTGCCTCCTCTCTCTCTCCCCCATTCCCTTCTCTCTCTCTCCAACTCCCCTTCTCTCTGCCTCTCCCACTCCCTTCTCTCTCTCTCCCACTCCCCTTCTCTCTCTCTCTCCCACTCCCCTTCTCTATCTCTCTCTCTGACTCCTCTCTCTCTCTCTCCACCCACACCCTTCTCTCTCTATCCAACTCCCCTTTTCTGTCTCTCCCACTTCTCTTCTTTCTCTTTCTCTCCCACTCCCCTTCTCTCTCTCTCCCCCACTCCCCTTTTATCCATCTTGCTCCCTCCCACTCCCCTTCTCTGTCAGCCTCTCCCACTCCCCTTCTCTCTCAGCCTCTCCCACTCCCCTTCTCTCTCTGCCTCTCCCACTCCCCTTCTCTCTCTGCCTCTCCCACTCCCCTTCTCTCTCTGCCTCTCCCGCTCCCCTTCTCTCTCTCTCCCACTCCCCTTCTCTCTCTCTCCCAATCCCCTTCTCTATCTCTCTCTCTCCCCAATTCCCTTCTCTCTCTCTCCAACTCCCCTTCTCTGTCTCTCCCACTTCCCCTTTCTCTCTCCCACTCACCTTCTCTTGCTCTCTCCCACTCCCCCTCTCTCTCTGCATCTCCCACTCCCCCTCTCTCTCTGTCTCTCCCACTCCCCTTCTCTATCTCTCTCTGACTCCTCTCTTTCTCCCCCCACTCCGTTCTCTCTCTATCCAACTCCCCTTCTCTCTGTCTCTCCCACTTCTCTTCTTTCTCTGCCTCTCCCACTCCCCTTCTCTCTCTGCCTCTCCCACTCCCCTTCTCTCTCTGCCTCTCCCACTCCCCTTCTCTCTCTGCCTCTCCCACTCCCCTTCTCTCTATGCCTATCCCACTCCCCTTCTCTCTCTGCCTCTCCCACTCCCCTTATCTCCCTGCCTCTCCCACTCCCCTTCTCTCTCTGCCTCTCCCACTCCCCTTCTCTCTCTCTCCCAATCCCCTTCTCTATCTCTCTCTCCGCCTCCTCTCTCTCTCCCCCTCTCCCACTCCCCTTCTCTCTCTGCCTCTCCCACTCCCCTTCTCTCTCTGCCTCTCCCACTCCCCTTCTCTCTCTGCCTCTCCCACTCCCCTTCTCTCTCTGCCTCTCCCACTCCCCTTCTCTCTCTGCCTCTCCCACTCCCCTTCTCTCACTGCCTCTCCCACTCCCCTTCTCTCTCTGCCTCTCCCACTCCCCTTCTCTCTCTGCCTCTCCCACTCCCCTTCTCTCTCAGCCTCTCCCATTCCCTTCTCTCTCTGCCTCTCCCACTCCCCTTCTCTCTCTGCCTCTCCCACTCCCCTTCTCTCTCTGCCCCTCCCACTCCCCTTCTCTCTCTGCCTCTCCCACTCCCCTTATCTCTCTCTCTCCCACTCCCCTTCTCTCTCTCTCCCAATCCCCTTCTCTATCTCTCTCTCCCCCATTCCCTTCTCTCTCTCTCCAACTCCCCTTCTCTGTCTCTCCCACTTCCCCTTTCTCTCTCCCACTCACCTTCTCTTGCTCCCTCCCACTCCCCTTCTCTCTCTGCCTCTCCCACTCCCCTTCTCTCTCTCTCTCTCCCACTCCCCTTCTCTCTCTGCCTCTCCCACTCCCCTTCTCTCTCTGCCTCTCCCACTCCCCTTCTCTCTCTGCCTCTCCCACTCCCCTTCTCTCTCTGCCTATCCCACTCCCACTCCCCTTCTCTCTCTGCCTCTCCCACTCCCCTTCTCTCTCTGCCTCTCCCACTCCCCTTCTCTCTCTGCCTCTCCCATTCCCCTTCTCTTTCTGCCTCTCCCACTCCCCTTCTCTCTGTTTCTCTGTGTCACATAGAATTCTCCAGCCCAGCGATTTGTGGATGCTCCATCATTGAATATATTTCAGGCTGAGATGGGGAGAGATTTGGTCTCTCAGGGAGTCGAGGGATATGGGGAGTGGGCGGGAAAGTGGAGTTGAAACCCAAGATCAGCCACGATCGTATTGAATGGTGGAGCAGGCTCGATGGGGTGTTAGGACTTCTCTTGTTCCTATTTCTTCAGTTCTTATAGAGACCAGAGTCTTGTGTAGGCCCAGACCGGGTGGCCCTGAAGGACATTAGTTGAACCAGTTGGGTTTTTACGACAATCCAGCAGTTTTCATGGTCACTTTTTCCTCGTGCCGGCCCCACAAATTCCCAGGTTCATTCAGCTCAATTTCACAACCTGCCTTTGTGTTTTTGTGGGTTCTCTCTCACTCCCTTTTTTCTGTTTTAAATCAATTTCACAGGGGATTAGAAGGGGAGGATTTGCAGTCAGGAAACTGAAACCAAACATCACATCAGGATCTGACGGAGTCGCCCTATTGAACATGGACGGACAAAGCACCGTTCACAGTGGGGAGACACCTTGGAAATGTGGGGATTGTGGAATGGGATTCAGATTCCCGTCTGAGCTGGAAACTCATCGACGCAGTCACACTGGGGAGAGGCCATTCAGCTGCTTTCTAGTGGGAAGGGATTTACTCGATTGTCCAGCCTGCTGAGACACCAGCGAGTTCACACCGGGGAGAAGCCGTTCACCTGCCCCGATTGTGGGAGTGGATTTACGCGACCATCAGGGCTGGTACAACACCAGCGAGCTCACACAGGGGAGAGACCGTTCACCTGCACCGAATGTGGGCAGGAGTTCACCCGATCGTCAGGGCTGCATCAACACCAGCAACTTCACACAGGGGAGAGACCATTCACCTGCTCTGAGTGTGGGAAGGAATTCATTCAATTATCGACTCTGCTGACACACCAGCGAGTTCACACTGAGGAGAGACCTTTTAAATGCCCAGACTGCGGGAAGTGCTTTAAAAGTTCCGGGAACCTGATGTCCCTTCAATGTGTTCACACTGACGAGACCATTCAGGTGCTCGCACTGTGGGACTGGGTTCAGGGAATCATCTCAACTCACTGTACACCAGTGAACTGGAGAGAGACCGTTCACCTGCTCCAAGTGTGGGAAGGGATTCACTCGGTCATCCAGCCTGTTGAGACATCAGCAAGTTCACAAGTAACTCAGAACATTGAGTGGATTTTCCTGTTAGTCACATCCAGGACTGAACCATGTACATTGGGGTCTGTTTCTGCTGATGTTAGTAAATTTCAGCCCAGTTATAAGTTTAATATTTAAAAAATATATATGATAAAGTCAAATAAATCAGCTTTGTATGAAATACTGTGAGTTGAATCTTTTTAATGCCTCGAACACAAGTTAGTTCCTTTTGAAGGACTCTCCCTCTCCCCTGCCTCCTCCACCCTCACCTCCAACAACAAGTGTGAGGAGCTCATGGAGCTTCTTTGTCACTAAGATTCAGAAAATCTGATCAGCTGCCTCTGCTGCTTCTCTCCCTACCACTAGCCCACTTGGTCAAACTGTCTCTAAAGTTCCCCTTGTCTGAACCTTGAACCCACATCTTCCTCCAGTTTCTTTCCCATCTCCCCTCATGCCCTCTCAGTGCACATCTTGTCCATGAGACCCACCTCCTGATCTATCGATCCTATTCCACTAAACTGCTGATCATCTAATTTCTCTATGTAGCTGATATTATTAATGGTGTTCTCTCTCTCCTGGGACTGTCCCTCTTCACCTTTCAATGCATCGTCATCACCCATCGAAAAAAACAATCTCTGATCCCCCATTGTCTTCACAAACTACTGCCCCAGCTCCAACCTCCCTTTCCTCTCTAAAGTCCTTGTACTTGGTGTCCCCGAAGGATCTATCCTTGGCCCCTCCTATTTCTCATCTACATGCTGCCACTCGGTGACATCATCCAAAAGCACCGTGTTAGTTTTCACATGTACACTGACAACACCCAGCTCTACCTCACCACCATCCTTCTCCATTCCTCCAC